>NC_058131.1:692160867-692200446 GCF_016433145.1 Gracilinanus agilis
GAGAGCCTGAACCAGGGGGTGTCTGTGTGAACAGAGAGGAGGGGATGGAGGAACGAGAAATGTTGGGCAGGAAGAAACAACACAATTTGGCAGCTGTCAGAGAGAGAATATTACTCACTTGGTTTACCTCAAAGGGCTGTTGTGTGATTCCCAGGAGACCAGGGAGATGGAAGTCCTTTGAAAAATGGAGCGTGTGCCATGGAGAGGTGGGTGGTGATGGAGTAGGAGGGGCAGAGGGAAGGGGGAGAGAGCCGATCTTGAGTCAGGAGATCTGGATCTTGAAGCCAGGTCTTCCTGTCTCTAAGGACAGCTCTCCGTCCATACTTTGTCTCCCAGGGCTATCTCTGTTTAACTCATGGTAGGCTACTAATAAATGTTGTATTCAAACTAGACAGATAAATGAAGAGACACTTAACTGAGGAATTACTTGGTGGCAATGTGTTCTAGCTGAGTGATCCTGGGCAAGTCCCTTAACCTCTTGGTTTTCTTATCTGTAGAAAGGTCATATTATGCCTTTGCCTTCCTTCATTACAGACAAAAGTGTTCTACAAATGTTATATTATTATTATTATTATTATTATTATATATAGTATTATTATTTCTGGCATCTGAATATACATATATAGAGTATATATACTATCTATGTGTATATATGTATCTGTATCTATATACGTATTATATAATATATTCTGTATACCTAATATTCTTATTTCTGGTATCTATCTGCCTTTAGCTACTGAAGGACCCAGTGAGAACTTAGGTTAATTAGCCTGGGACTGAGGAACAGAGACAGATTGGATGTCAGTGAAGCCTAATGTTAGTAATGGGACAGAGGAGGAAAATGTGGGAATGAAATCTGTGCCAGACCTCTGAATCTCATGTCTAAATGATTTTCCCAACACGTATGTCTCTCCTCTACTCCACAGACTTCAGTGGCTCCTTAGTACCTCTGGTAACAAATATAAACTCTTCTGTTTGGCATCTGAAAGTTTTGACCCCAACCCACTTGACCAGGCTTCTGACACATTCCTGTCATTCTGGGATTCAGTCATACTATCCTGTTCATTGTCTCACACACATAGCAGTGCTTAGGTGTGTCCTGTGAAGTCCATGCTGATTCTGACATGTCCTCAACCCTTCTGGGGGTCCTCAGCTGCTCAGCCCATGCTGAGACCAATTAGCTTAGTATTAAATCATTGTCCCCAGGAACCAGCGTCCCAGCAGGATGCTATCCATGGGAAGAAATCTCTGTGTGTTTAACTGGCTCAGCAGCCACAGGAGAGAGAGGGGGAGAGAGAGAGAGAGAGAAAGAGAGAGAGAGAGAGAGAGAGAGAGAGAGAGAGAGAGAGAGAGAGAGAGCATGTACTGTTTGCAAGTCTGGGTCTGTGTATGAGGGTTTGCACTATCACCGGCCTCAGAAACCTTTTTTCTGTGTATCCGCCCCTGAGAGATGCCCTGGGGAGGATCTGATGCACAGTCTTTGCTTGGTAACTGTCACTTGAAAATCTGCTCGAAAATTGAAGATGACATTTTGTGTCACTGCTGCTTCCCCGGGGGGCTGGTTGTGGTTCAGAGAAGCTGGATCTTGCCTAGTGCCCGCTGGTGGGACCTCAGCTGCCCCAACTCCCTCTGCCTGATTCTTCTTCCTTGGGCACATTCTTCTCTTTTATCTTGCCCCTCCTCCCTCTCTCTCTTTTTCTGCCTTCGGCCTTCTCTCTAGGTCTCTGCTTTGCTTACCATTAGTGCTCCTCTTTCTTCTATCTCTTCCTTCCTCTTTTTACTCCCTACCTCTTTCTTCTTTCTTTCATTCTTTTTTCTTCTTCCTCTCCTCTCAAATGCTTTTCTCCATTATTTCTCCTCTTTCTTCCCTTCTTCCTTCATCCTCTCGTTTTCTCCTTTTTCCTCTTGTTTTCTCCTTTTTCCTCTCGTCTTCTCTAACCCACCCTCCTTCTCTGTTCCTCTCTCACCACTCTTCTTTCTCTTTTCCTTATCTTACTCTTCCATAATCTTCACTCTTTCCATTTCTTTTTTCTCCTTTTTCAATTTGCCCTCTCCCTTTCCTTCATCTCTTCTATCATTTTTCCATCTTCTCCAATTTTCTCCTTCCATGAGTCCATTTTCGCCATTGACATTCTTTCATCTTCCCATCTTCCTGTTTTCACTGATTCTTCCCCCACCTCAGCATTCTGCAGTAGGTTTAGAAGCAGAGGGCCTACATTCAATTCTGCCACTGGTTTGGTTTGCTGTGTAATATTGGCCATTGCCTCACTTTTCTGTGTCTATTTTTATTTTAGAATTAGTGAGTTGGACTAAGTGATCTCTAATATCCCTTCCACCACAAAATCCTGTGAAGTCCTTCACATTCTCTCTCATCTTTTTCTATCTTCCAGTTCGTCTTTCCCTTCCTCCTATTTCTGCTTTCATTTCTGTATTCTTTTCTCCTATGCCTTTTACTCTTTGGAAGGATGAAGCCTATGAGGAGTCACAGAAGTCACTGACTATGTGACGGCACCTATAGCTGTTGGCCATCAAAGCTATGGTTGATCTCTCCAGCATCTCTTGGTATCTACCGAGGAGGGGACCCCGGGGATATGGACTTTCAATTCAGGTCACTCAACAAACATTAATGGAGCATCTATTATGTATAGGGCACTGTACTTGGTGCTTAGAATAAAAAACAAAATGGTCTCTGCCTTCGATGAGCTTACATTCTACCCAGGGGATTCATTGGATGCACAGATAAGTATGATGCAGAGGTTAACATGAGTTAGCTGTGAACCTAACGGCCCTTACCAGTGTCATCTTATTTAGGGGCTTTGATGGGGATATTGGACAGTCACTAGTGTTTCAGAGGATGCTACCTAAAGGATGTTGTGCAGCTGTATATTCAATGCCTTCCTTCTTACCTTTCTGTGCCCCTTTCAGATCACCTGGATCCCCTATGTTTTCTCTTCCAAATCCCACTTATGTCTTCAGGGTGCTCCAATCAACTCCACCCCCAAAGATGCAAGCTTGAAAATTATTCCTCCCCCTCAACACACCTGACAGCTCAGTCTTAGCATATACTTAGATGAATTCACACTGAAGTGTGAATGACTCATAGACCCTTAGACCTTCCAGGAGAATTATTGAGCAGGCAGGTTGAGTCTGTTAGGCTAAATGGATTGGTGGAATATCAGGCAAGACAAATGGATTTAGGGAGTTCTAGGCATGATGGGAAACTATTTTATTTGGAATCCCTTAACCTTCCCCTTGCCCCCATCTTCAAGTCTTCTGCCATCCTAGCCCACAATCCCTCACACCTCAGGAACTAGAAGAGGAGGCAGCTGAGGGAAACTTCCCATTCCTGGTGACTTTCCCAGACTGACGCTCTATGTAGAAAGAATAGTACATAATACAATGTGAGAGGCTTTATGAAGGACCTTCAGTCCCAAATATCTCCCTTGTCCACCTGTGGCTCATCTCTGTAACTCCACCATTAAAGTTCAGCCCTTTGTGGGGTGCAGCATAAACAATGAAGCCCCTTATTACAATTCAAATCTTCTTGAAACCATTTTCAAGCATTAACTTTGGTGGGGATTGATAATGTCATTTTGCAGAGTTTCCTTGAGAAGACAGGATGATAGCAGGAGAGTTCCAGACTCAAAGACTAGATCAACAAAAGTGGGGAGAGGAATATGGGGGGCTGGAAAAACATGGGAGATGTGGGAGGTGCAGAAAAGAAACTTTGAGGTATAGTATTTGATGACTCTCTCCTTTGAATTGTAACCTCAATGAAGTAAGATTCATAATCTCCCTGCTTTTATCCCAAGATAAACTACTGAACAATGTTACACCTTAGATTTCTAACATCCTTAGGGGAATGGGAAAAAGTCTCAGAACAAGGTTAGCATGATATGTAGGGTCAGAGGACATGGTTTTAAATCTTGGCTTTGTTACTTACTGGTTATAAGGCTTCAAACAAGTTAACTAACTTCTTTGGGCCTCAGTTTCTTTATTAGTCGAAAAGATGGACTAGACCCAATGGTCTCTAAGGTCACTTTCATCCCTAAATCCTCTAAAATGCTGACTGTAGAATAGGAATGCAGCCTGGGCTGGAGGCAAATGACTTTATCTTCATGCACTTAATCCATAACAAAAACTGGACTCTTTGACCCTGAGGATGATAGGTTCCAAGTATGGTACACAAAATAGGAAGGGAGGCCAAACTGTTCCCCAACTTCTAGTGAGCCTGTGGTGGGTGTAGGGAAGCAGAGACCCAGACATCTCAAGAAAACTACCTGGGATATTGGAACTTAAGGGTTTATTTGATTCTTGCTTAACACAAACCTTTTAAGGGCATTGAGCTTGTGGACAATCTAACTGTTAAGTATGTTGGTGACTCCTAGCACCTTTAAGTGTTCTTCCTATGTCAAGTAGTATGTTATAGTGGAAAGTTTACTGCCTTTAGAGTCAGAGAACTTGAGTCCAGATCTTATTTCTGGCCCTTACTACCTATGGCACCTTAGGAAAGTCACTTAACCTCCATGGACATCATTTTCCTCAATTATAAATGAAGGGATTATATCTGAAGTCCCTTTCCCTTCTGATCCCATAACCTGAGATTGAATCTTGAATTCTTCTATTTACTACCTGTACGACCTTGTCCTTAGTTTCTTCATCTATAACACTAGAGGCATGAACTATGTTTGGTCCCTGGGCATAGAGACAGTTAGGTGGTAGATAGAATCTTGAGAATTGGAGTCAGCTTCAGACTCTTAATAGCTGTAGAAAGACCCAAGTTTCTTTATCTAGAAAGCAAGAGAAGGGCAGATAGGTGACTCAGTGGATAGAGAACAGGCCTGGAGATGGGAGGTCCTGGGTTCAAATCTGGCCTCAGACCCTTCCTTAGCTATGTGATGCTGGTTGAATCACTTCACCCCCCATTATCTAGCCCCTACCACTCTTCTACCTCAGAATCAATTCATAGTATTGATTCTAAGATGGAAAGAAAGGGTTTTAAAAAATAAGAGTTAGACTTGAGGGTTCCTAAGTTTTCTTCCAGCTTTAGTCCCTAAGCTTTTAAGAATGAGATAGGCAGTGACCTTCTAGGGATGCTTAAAATACCACACTGCCCAGAGGTAGACCAGATGACTCCGGGAAGTCTCTTTGTTAGCCTTGTCATTAAACAAGTCCCAGAAGACCTAAGAGAACTATTTCAAACAGTTGTGCTAACTGGGTATTTAAAAGAGGATCATGGGACCATCGATTTAGAGCTTAGGGACTGCCTGGTCTAGCCCAGTCTGTTTGCATTAGCAAAGGCAGCCTCCCTGAGGTTATCTGACACTTGCCCAGGGCATCAGAGACAGTAGGAAGCACAGTCAGGATATGAGTCTGAGTTCTGAGCCCAAATGTAGTCTTCTTCCCACAGTATTATGCTGCTTCCATCTCCTTTCCACTTCATCACTCCATCCCGATGATAACTGACCCATCCTGCTCCACATTCTCCCAGGAATGGTTCAGGGTTAATCTGATGAACTAGTCCAGCAAGGGTATGAGGAGGAATCTGAGGGTAGAAGGACATGGGGAGGGAGACTTTCAAAGATTCACCCAACTAGTCTAATTCTTTGTCTACACCTAAGGTCATTTCCATTCACAGCTTCTGAAAGAATGAAGGACATACAGACAGGTCAACTGGAGGCTGCTGACTTCCTTCAAAGTCAGGTCTATCCACACAGCACAGGTCAAGTCCCATCCATTCAACTTTGGACAAATCACTTAACTTCTTTTGGCTTCCATTTCCTTTTGTGAAATAAGAGGGTGACCTTAGAAATTCTTTCCAATCCTAAAACCATCATCTTCTGATTCTATTCTAAGAATCTTTGATTATCCTAGACTTTAGAACCTCATTACCTCTAGACCAGACTCTTGCAGTAACTTCTAGACTGGTCTTCTTGCCTTCTATTTTTCCTCTTCCTTCCATCTCCCATACTGCAGCCAAAGTGATTTTCCTTAAGCACACATCTGAGAATGTCATTCCTCTGCTCAATAAACTCAAGTGGCTCCCTATTATTTCAATTAAGTAATTGAAGTAATATCAATTAAATAATCTCTTCTAGTTAGCATTTGAAGCTCTTCATAACCCATCTCTTTATCTTTCCAGTCTTTATACACATTCCTCCCCTTCCTGTACACCACGGTCTAACTGAATTGGCCTCATTACTGGTCCTCTCAAGAATTGCTCTGTCTCCCCCAACTCCCATTTCCCTGCCTTTGCACTGGTGACCTCTCGTGTTTGGGACTCTCTCCTCCCTTCTACTTCCCAGAATCTTTAGCATCCTTCAAATGCCTCTTCATACAAGAGGCTTTTCCTCATGGTTCCAGTTGTTGGCACTGTCCTATTCCACATCTCACAAATCATTTCTATTATGTATTTATGTATTATACACACATACAAATATACATATATACAATTGTTGTGTCCCTGATAGAGAATTCCTTGAAGACAGGAGCTGTTTCATCTTGACTTTGGAGCTCCAGCGTGTAGCATAATGATGGGCACATAGGAGGCTTTTACAAATGCTTATTGATTAATTAATGTCTCCAGGCTCTGATTTCAATAGTTATTATCATCTGGATGTAGGCTTTGGAATCTGCTTTGGAATCCCCACCTAGACTATGAATTTCCATAGGCAGGAACCATTTAATATAACTGGGTACTGGTCTAGGCACAGAGGGAATGGCCGATGGATGCTTGTGGAATGAATGAACAGTGGTTCATATTTATAATGGTTAACATTTATAAAGAACTTCACAACATACTTTATAGTTGTTATCTCATTGGATCCTTATAAAAATGTTGGGAAGTGAGGGCCACCATTAATCCCATTAAATAGACAGGGAAACTAAGGCTCAGAAGGTTAAATGACTTGCAAGATTTCAACTTAGGTCTGACTACAAATCTAGCATGCTATCCATGTGCATTGAACTCAGAGAACTGAATTGTCAGTTCTGCCACAAACTGTATGACCTTGGGTAAACCACCTTCCCCCCCTGGGATTAGGTTTCTTCATTTAGTGAAGAATGACTCTGGATTAGAGGATCTCACAGTCCTTTCCAGATCTAACATTTTATGTTCTGTGGTAAGGTAGAGCATTGATTTGGAGTCTTCTAGGCCCAGACTTTGGCTTTTCTGTATACTAGCATGACCTTAAGCAAACCACTGAACCATCCTGAGCCTCAGTTTCCACATCTCCAAAGTGAGGGGACTGGACTAAATGCCCTTGGGAATCTCAAAGCCTTGCCCATGAAGGAGACAGCACACAATAGACTAGGCACACGCTCACGCTCCTTCCAACTTTGGAGCTGCAGTTTAGCCATGAAACTCCATAATGATGGAAATGAATGTGGAGCCCATTATCCCCACTAGCCTGTTCTTCTTCCCCTTGGGTGGGCCGAGATATTGACCCCTCTGTCTCATCCCCATCATGGAGTTTCTTTCCAAGAACTAGGAACCCTGTGCTCCAACCATTATGGGGCAGTAATCAATTGGACACTTTCAAATATTTATGAAATCTTGATGGATTTTCTTGGTCTGAAGGTGTAGTTTTCATAGAATTCAGTTTTGTTGGCTGGGAAGTCAATATTTCCCAAGGCTGCCTCAGCATTATATGAATTCCTGTTCTAGTGGAAGTCTGCTTGGGTGAGGGGCTTCCTGTCCAGGCCGACTCAGAATGTGTACAAAATGCTGAGAACTCAAAGAAACAGGAAACAGAATTTGAATCCGATGTTAAGCTAGGATCTTAGAAGTCCCTCATTCCAGTTTTACAGAGGAGAAAGTTGGGGTCCAGAGTAGATAAATGACTTGCCTAAGGTCATCAGTCTAGAGCTGGAATTTGAACCTTTGGAGATTTTTTCCCCTCCCCAAATGCTTTCACATTTCACCAGAATGCCAGCTACAATGTTTGATTTCAGAAAGGCTGATAATGGAATCCTGTAGGAAACTGAAGTATTATAATACAAAATTAAGGCATTACCCCTGACTTTCATAGTTATCTGAGGCTGTTAATGAATGACAAAGTTAACCAAAAAAGATTTTAAAGAAATTACTTGGGGAGAAAGAGAAGCAACAAAGAAGAGATAGGATTGATGCTCATGGAGGCTGAGGTGATTTGTCACCTATCATGGGAAGAAGGAAAGAACTATTCAGTGATTACTTTTTTTCTTTTACTCGGTTGAAAAAATAACTTTTGGATTGGGATGAAAAGAACATAAATAGCCAATAAGGAAGTCAAATGAAAGATAATAAAAACAGATCTCCTTACAGTGCTAAAATCCCACCTCTAAAGGAAGCCCTTCTCAATGTCTCTTAATTTCAGTGCCTTTCCCTGTTGATTATTTCCTTGCTTGAGCCTAGTCTATTGTGTGCTATCTCCTTCATGGACAAGGCTTTGAGAATCCCAAGGGCAGGGACTGTCTTTTGCCTTTCTTTGTATCCTCAGTCTGTAGCACAGTGCTTGACACATAGTAGGTACTTAATAAATTTTCATTGACTGACTGTTATATTCTCTCTTCTAAACCTCATGAAAACACTACAAAGTAGGTACCACAGGTATTGTTATCCCCATTTACAGATGAGGAAACTGAGGGCCAGAGGCCTTAAATGACTTTCTCAGGATCATATCACACTAGCAAGTGTTAGAGGTAGGATTAGAACCTAGGTCTTTTTGACTTCAAGTTCAGGAAATTATCCCCTACTCTATTCCATTCCTAAAGTAAATAAGGTGATGCTAAGAGAGCACCCAACCCTTTAATGAGTTCAAATAGCCAGGCCTAGATGAACTATATAACTATATTCCTGGGTGCTAAAAGTATGGATGCCTGTGATCCCTGAGCCACTTCCAGTGGTCTTTGAAAGACTGTGAAGAATAGGAAAGATACCAAAGGTCTGGAAAAGGAAAACTGTCTTGGTTTAAAAAAAAAGAGGGTGGACAATAAACTAGTGAGCTGTTCATTCTAGAAAATATTAGGAAAGGGATGGTGAATAAGCATTTAGAAAAGGAGACAGTAATTATTAAGAGTCAGCATGGCCTTACTGAGAAGAGATCATAGTGCTTGCTAACTTCATTTCTTTATTTTTTTAAAAATAGTAATTATGCTAGAGAACCAGGGGAATATTGTAGACATATTATAATTAGATTTCAGCAAGTCATTTTCAACAAAGTCTCTCATGATATTGTTGTGGACAAGATGGAGAGAGAGATTCAGGCTAGATTATAATTCAGTTAGGTGGATTTAGACTGGATCACCAATTCAGACCTAAAAATATTAATTAAGGAATCAATGTCAGCTAGCAGAATGTCCCAGAGATCCCTTGTTGGCCCGTGTGTTGTTTAGGATTTTTACCAATGATTTGAAGAAGATATACAGAATTTGTTTATCAAATACACATATGACCCAAAGCTGGGAAGGGATAATGAATGTGTTTTATAACAGTTAGGATGGAGAAATATCTCCACATCCTAGAATGCTGGACTACGTGACATAAGATATGAAATAGAGATGATTATATGGCTCCATGTTTGAGTTAATCAGTGGATGAAAAATGAATTCATTTGTTTGTTGAAATATAACATTGATAGGTGTATAGCCCCAACCTTGAGCTTAAAGAAACAATTTTTGAAGCACTAGATGGGACAAGAACAGCTGAACAATAGTTTGGATAAAAGAGATCTGCAGATTTTGAATGGGCCACATTTGAGTCAGGAGTGTGATGTGGCAGCCAAAAATGCTGGTGTGACCTTGGGCTGAATTAAATTAGACAGAGCATTAAAACAGAGGGAGATGTGTGTCCTGATGTTCTTTGCCTTGGTTGGGCCACCTCTGGAGTAATAATAACAATGATAATGACTAGCATTTAGATAGTGGTTTAACATTTGCAATGTACTTTTATGGATGTTAACTCATTTGATTTAAGCATTGCATTCAGTTCTGGGTATTGTATTTTAGGAAAGATACTGACAAAATGAAGTGAATCTAGAAGATGACAATCAACACAGGGGAATCCTGGAGGCCTTGCCATATGAGGATTAATTGAAGGAATGGGAGAAGTTTAGTCTGTGAGGGTATAAATTTAGGGGAAACATAACTTCAACTATTTAAAGAACTATTATAGAGATGAAAGATAAGACTTGTTTTTCTAGGCAACACAGGATAGATCTAGAAGTGAGTGTAAATTGGAGAAAGAGAGGATTTGTGTTCAATAGAAAATTTCCCTACACTTGAAGCTATTTCAAAATATAATGGGCTGCCTTGGTGGGTAGTGGGTTTTCATCACTGGAGTTTTTCAAGGATTGGCTGGATGAGCATTTATAAAGGGTGTCATAGAGGCAATTTCTCCTTAGGTATGAGTTGGATTAGATTACCCTCATGATACCTTTTAATTCAATTCAATTCAACAAGCATTTATTGTGTCGATTATTTGCTAGACCCTGGGCTAGGCTCTGGGGATACAAAGGCAAAAATGTAAAAGCCTTCAAGAGATTAGAATTCTATAATTTATAATTCAGTGATTCTGTGAACTCAGAACAGATCCCAAACATACGAAAAGAAGGTGTGTATGTGTGTATGTATTGGGAATTGTTGAAGGTTAAGAATCCTAGCAAAGTTTACTAATGAATTATCACCAAGGAGAATTTTCCCATTAAGACAATGGGAAAGGGGAAGCCAGGTGGCTCAGTGAATTGAGTGTTAAGCCTAGATACAGGAGGTCTTGGGTTTGTATCTGGCCTCAGACACCTCCAAGCTCTGGGCAAGTCTCTTAAACCCCATTGCCTAGCTGTTATCCCTCTTCTACCTTGGAACCAATACAGAGTATTGATTCTAAGATGAAAGGTAAGGTTAAAAAAAAAGACAAGGAAAGAGCCAAACCACCCCAATAGAGAACAAAATCTATTACCTGCATGAATGGGACAACACAGGAGTATGGCGTGGTTGAAAGAGCTCTTAGGATTTGGAATCAAGAAACCTCGATTTGAATTCCAGCTTTATCCCTGTGTATTCTACCCATAAACCATAGAGAATTTATGATCTTTGTCAATGGAGATATTATGAAATTACAGTTCCTTGAAGTATTGTTATTTTCATCATTATTGCTTTTTTTTGTTGTCAATGATGGAAGTGTTGGAAAGAGGCAGGAATTAAAGCAAGGAGACAGATCGGGAAGATAGAAAGCTGAACCTGAGCCAGGAACAGGGAAGGGACAAGAGCCAGGGCAAGGACTGAGGCTGGCTAGCACCATGGAGAGCTCCAAGGGAAGGTGCTGTAATTGATGACAAGCCTTGAAGCCACTGAGACCTGGTTATTTGGAGATCTGCCCGGGTGCACCTGGACAATTCCAGTCCAGAGAAAGACTTTTCTTAGCTGTTGTAGATCCGGTTCTCTGCTGTCACTAGCTGTGTCTTTATCTACCCAGGACCTAAAGAACCACAAAATGGCAGAGATGGAGGAGACCTTAAAAATTATCTAGTCCAACCCCTCATTTCACAGAGGAGAAAATATAGACCCAAAGAGAGGAAAGTACCAACTGAAAGTCTTACTTAGGTAACAGATAGCAGAGCCTGAATCTTAATTCACATTCTCTGACTTCAAAACAGGATTGCCACCCCCCCATCCCACCCTACCCCACCCAGGGGCTTTCTACTACTTTATGCTTCACCACAGATTTAGTGTAGTAGAAATAGTACTGAACTTGAAGTCATGGAGCCTGTGTTCAAATTGCCACTGATTCTCGTTGCTCATCTGTAAGGTCCCACTTGTAATGGGAAACACACTAGTTTTAGGGTTGGAGGACTTGGGTTCTAGTTTTAGCTTGGCTACTTTCTACCTTTCCTTCTATGTCCCCTTGTTTCCTCTTCTATAAAAGGAGAGGGTTGGCCTGAATGGTCTCTAAGGTATAGATCTATGATTCTATTCTTGTCTCTCCTCAGACTGGGAATTCACCAAGGGCAAGGGCTGTGTGTCTTCCGTCTCTTATCTTCCTCATAACACAGCTGAGCACAGGCCTGCACTTGCAGAGAGAGTGGAGGAGGGAGACTCAATAAAGATTTATTGGTTGATTGATGTAAAAAGTTTGTGGTGAAGGAAAGGATCATGCCTTTGAGGTTAAATGAGCCCTGAATGGGGAGGTGGGAAACCTCAGTTTTTGCCCCCAGCTGTGGCAAGCAACATTGTCATTCATCTCTGGGTAGGGAAGGATGGGGTCTCTTCAATGGAAAGCAGGGCCCCCTGCGTAGGGCAGAAGAGAATGGCTTTGGTTAGAAGCAATGATTTTCAGCATGACTGACAAAGGCCCGGGAGGCAAGCTATTGAGACATGCTGATCGATGGACGTAAAAAGACAACTGACATTTGCCAGCCAGGGACACAGATAAGGATGGAAGGGAATGATGGGACTTGGCTCGGGCCACTGAGGAAGGAGGTAGAATGGGATGCCAGGATTCCAGGTTTGTCTCTCAGCACATGACCTCCAGAGAAATCCCTGCCATCAGAGATAGCTCTTTGCAAAGCTGTCAAAAGGAAAGGATGGTGAAATGAATCTCCACCATTGCCAGGCTCCCCTTCCTGTGGCTGTTTTGTTCCTCTCCTGATCTTCTCCCCTAGGAGGCTCATAAGGTCCTCAGTAGTGATGATGTAGTGGAAAAAACATTAATTTGGGAGGCAGAGAACCTGGCTTCGAATTCTGCTTCTGCTACTTTGGTGACCTTGAACAAATCACTTCTGTTAGGAACTCAGTTTCTTTATCTATAAAATGAGGAGTATTAGACAAAATGGCCTTTGAGGGCCCTATGCAGCACTAGTCTATGATCCTTTGATCAGAGCTTTGAAGGTCCCTTCCAGCTCTGATTCTGATCATCTATGAATCTGTGATCCCTATTGGTACAACAGGCTCTGATGCTAAGATGCAAAAGGTCTGATTTGGCATAAAACAAGTGGTATGAAATGTGTGTATCAACATGTTTGTACATGTATGTATACACACATGTTTTACACACAAAAGATGTGTGTATGTTTACATGTAGACGTGTGTTTACATACATGAGCACAGTAACTGGGGTCCAATCAACTTCTTTATTTTCTTAATGGCAGCAAAAAAGAATGCTGGATTTGGACTCAGAGGCTGGGGATTGAATCCTGCCTCTGCCAGTTACAAATGTGTGACTTTGGGCAAGTCACTAACCACTTGGGGCCTCAGTTTCCTCAGCTGTAGAATGAAAGAGTTGGCTTAGATAACCTTTCAAATCTCTTTCCATTCTAAATCTCTGATCTTATGAATAGAATGTCAAAAGGGTAACCCGACTTCTGTCTAGGATCCCTGTTCTTAGCTCCTGTATGGGATGATAAGAGAAGGAAGAGAACATACCCTGGCCTGGGAGTCCTCCCAGCCTGGGTGAAGGAGACTCGTCTCAGACAAAGGAGACAAATGAATTTTCAAAAGGTCTTTAAGGGCTAGATGGGAAGGTCCATATGAATTCAGAGGAAGAAGAGTTTTGAGGGGGTGGGAGAGATCAGAGAAAGCTCCCTAGAGGAAGCAGAACCTTCAGAATCATGTGATTCAAAGCTAGAAAGGACTTGAGAAATCACGGTCTATAAGATCATAGCTCTAGAACTGGGAAGAATTGGAGTAATCTAGTCCAACTTTCTCATTTCCCAGATCCAGAAACAGAGGCTCAGAGAGGTTATGACTTTCATTGAATAGCACAGCTGGAACAGGAATGTTCAGATGTAGCACTGTTTCTACTGTACAAGCTGGACCTTAAGAATAAGTAGTTTTGCATGGGGGAAAGGGAGGAGAGCATAGTGTTCAGGCACAGCTTGAACAAAAGTACAGAAGCAGGCACTAGAGTGTTTGGCTCTGTTTCTCTTGGATAAATAGGGCCTGGATTCTTTTGGCACACTCACAACATACACAACTACCACTAACAGCATGGCTTGGGGCAAGCTGCTTAACCCCTAGAAACATCAGTTTCTTCATTTGTAAAACTAGAGAAGCTTTAAAGTCTCTTCCCATTTCTGAAATTCTATGTTCACTCGTCTAAGATCCCTTCCTTCTCCAACCTTTTCTTTTCTTTTTTAACTCTTACCTTCTTTCTTAGAATCAATATTAAGTAACAATTCCAAGGCAGAAAAGTGGCAAGATCTAGGTTTTAGGGGTTAAGTGACTTGCTCAGGGTCATCTAGAAAGTATCTAGAGACAGATTTGAACCCAGGACTTCCTGTCTCCAGGCATGGCTCTTTATCCAGCGAGCCACCTAGCTGCCTCTAACCTTTTATTTTCTTTTTACTGTATTCCATTTTGTAAGAGCCTTTCTTGCTCTGACTCTATTATTCCACACAGAATGCTTTTTTACTGTCCACGCTTACTGAGCTCATTCATTCCCCCTTTTATTTCAACCAATGGTTTGTGACACTGGAAATAAGGTTTGGGGTGTAAGGAATTTGAGGATACCTAAGTGGGAGTCCTAGGAGACCCTCAATGTCCTAGATAACTGGAGATAGGGAGAGAGTGGGATCCTGATCCCAGGTGGGGGTCCCTGAAGTGGAGTGCTGGTTATCGTTGTGCCCTGCTGACAGTTCTGCTCTTCCCCTGGGGATCTTGGGGTGACCTGTGGTGGTAATTATGCTTCTGCCCCACCCCCTTCTCCAGACCCTCCTTTGAGAGCGGTTGTGACAACTCTGAAGCTAGGCCTTCTGCAAGTGCCCCCTGCCACCTCTGTGTGTCTCATTTGCATGCTTATTTGCATAAATCTACATAATTTAGGAAGCAGCAGGTACTCATCTCCTGCAGTCAGATTTTAGACAATTTCATGAGCTCTGAAATTGCTCTCCCTTATATATTTATTCTCTCTCTCTTGTTTCCTGTTTATTTCTTGTCCTTTTCTCTGATCTTCCCTTTTCCTTCCCCCATCTCTACTCTCTTTCCTTGCTTTTTCTCCCCATCTTTTTTTTTATCTCTCCTTCATTTTGCCCTATAATTGCTTTCTTAGGTCCCCCCATCCCCTACTGCCTTCCTTGGACCTGGGGATCCTGGGTCTTCCTCCATAGACCTTAGAGATGATACTATTCTGTCAGAGGGCAGGATCTGAGTTGGACAAGAACTATGCTACAAGCAGGGATGCTCTTGCTTAATTGTTGGTATATCTGATTTGTAATTTGTACCCCATCCCCACCTCCTGAAAAGAAAGCCACAGAATGTCAGCACTGGAAGGAAAATGAAAATCAGTGAATTCAACCACCTCATTCTTCAGAGGAACAAACTGAGATCCAGAGGGTAAGAGGCATATAATGAGTAAGCAACCAGGATTATAATTCAGCTCTTCTGGCTCCAAGCTCACTATTTTCTCCATCAAATCACACTTCAGTCTCTCCTGCAACCTCTTCGTAGAGATGGTGGTCGACAGTCACACAGCATCATTATGAAACTGGTGGAGGCAGGACCTCACCTCAGCTATAGCCTCCAATGGATCTTCAAGGACAGTTTAGTAAAGGTGATGTTGAATTTGGAGTCAGAGGGATTGGATCTAAATTCTGGCTGCCATTTACTACCAGACAATCACCCCATCAACAACTATTTATTAAGTGCACTAGTATACTGATTTAGGCACTGGGGATACACAGACAACAATGAAGCAATCTCTGACCCCAGAGATTTCCTCTGTGGGAGGAAACATGTACATATATGGCTATATGCAAAATCTATACGTGGATACAAGGTAATTTGAGATGGAGGGCTTTAGAAGCTGGAGAGAATGAAGAAAGGCTTCATGTAAAAGGCAGAATTTGAGCTGAACCTTGAAAGAAAGTAGGAAGTCTCAGAGGTGGAGGTGAAGGAGAAATGCATTCCAGGCAGGGAGGACCACCAGTGCAAAGGCACAGAGATGGGAGATGAAGTGTTGCTCATGAGAAACAGGAAGAAAGCTGGTCTGGATGAGCCTTGAAGAAAAGTGTAATGAGGCTAGAAACATGGATTGGAGTTACGGCTGTGAAAGGTTTAAGTGGCAGAAGACTCCCTATGCGATGCTGGTGAGCCATGTGAATTTGCTGAGCAGGGGAGTGACCTGTACTTTAGGAACATCACTTTGGCAGCTCAGTGGAAGGTGAATGAGAGAGGAGAGACCCTTGAGGCAGGGAGACCAGCCAGAAGGCTGTTTTCATAGTCCACTTGGGCAAGGTGATGAGAACCTAATGATTGGGCCTCTGTTTCATCAACTGTAGAATTAGGAGGGTTAAGTTCTATGACTTCTCAGTCCCTTCTATTTCTAAATTTATTCTCCTATAAACTTCTGCAAGCCCATCTTGGGCTGGGGAGCTGGGCCCCACTTCAAAGGTCCATAGTGCTACTTTTGTGCTGATGAATTAGGGACCAAGCCCACTCATAAGAACAAACAGCTTATGGCTTGCCTGCCTCAGAACACTGAGCATGTAAATGGACTCTGCCAGAGCCCACGTCCTCATCTCTGTTCCAACTAATTCCTTTGGCTCTTGACTCCATGGCTCTGGTTTAATTCTTATTTTTCCACTTCCCTTATTGCACATGCTGGTCTAGGCCCTTGTTCCCCCTCCAGATGGCTCTTCAGTTGTGAGAAAGGATCTAGAAAGCCCTGCCCTCATTTGATCGGCTGCCATCTTCTTCTCCCAGGGACCCTGACTTGGTATGAATTTAATAACCACACCTGACATTTTTATAGGCTTGAAGGCCTGCAGAGTTCTTTTCTCACAACAGCCTTGGGACCTAGGTAATGCAAGCATTACCATCCCCATTTTATGGATGAGGGTCAGAGAGGTTAAATGCCTTGCTTGAGGTCACACAGCTAGTAGGTGTCTGGCTCTGTATTGCTTCTAAAATTAAATACAAACTCCTTCACCTGGCATTTATGTCCTTCCACAATCTGACTTCAAACTGCCTTTCTGACCTTATTTCACATTACTCACAGAATCTAACAGTGGGAAAGGGAATGGGAGGCTCTGTAGTCCAGTTCGTTCCTATCCAAAAGTCTCTCCTACCTCAACCCTAACAGGTGGACCCTCCAGTCTTCACTGGAAATCATCCAACTAGTGGAAACCTACTACCTTCCTGCATTCTGCCTTCCAACCTCATTGGACTGGTAGTTGTTCCTAGAATTCAACATTCCATCTCCCAATCCATGTATTTATGTAAGATGCCAATGCTTCATGCATATGATATAGGCATATCTTATTTTATTGCATTTTACTTTATTGCATTTGGCAGAGACTGAATTTTTAAAAAATCAAATTGAAAGTTTGTGACAACCCTGTGTTGAGTAAGCCTATAGGCACCATTTTTCCAACAGCATGTGCTCACGTCATGTTTCTGTGTCACATTTTGGCAATTCTCACAATTTTTCATATCTTTGTAGGATTATTTTATCTGTTGTGGTAATCTGTGATTAATGTCCTTTAATGTTATTAGTGTAATTGTTTTGGGGTGCCACAAACCACACCATACAAGCAATTGTACTTAAATCGATGAATGCTGTGTGTTCTGAATGCTCCACTGAGCAGCCATTCCCCCATCTCTCCTTCTCTGCGGGCCTCCCTATGCCTGAGATACAACAATATTGCAGAATATGACACAAACTTAGATAATAAAGCAGTGGCAGCGTTTGAGAGGATTGACTCCAATTTTGAAAGAAGTTCTATGGTGGGTAAAATACTATCAAACAGTATCACAAACTGCAGAGAAATCTCTCATGAAAAGAAGAGCCAATCGATGGGGCAGACTTCATTGTTGTTTTATTTACTCCAGCTGTCCCAGCCTTCAGCAACCACCACCCTGATCAGGCAGCAGCCATCCACACTGAGGCAAAGCATTCCACGAACAAAAACACTATGACTTGCTGAAGGCTTAGATGATGGACAGAAATTTTTAGCAATAAAATATTTTAAATTAAGATATATGCATAATACTATTGTGCACTTAATAGATTGCAGCATAGTATAAACATAAATTTTATAAGCACCAAAAATTAATGTGACTCACTATATTGTGGTGGTCTGAAACCAAACCTGCATATCTCTGAGATTTGCCTGTATATGACTCCTTTCTTCTCCACCCAGAATACTTATCTTCCTCAGAGGTTCAGTTCATGAGGCACCAAGGAAGCCTTGCTTCCTCTCCTACTAGCCTGCTTTTGTTGCTACTATATACTCTTTAAGTCTTGCCCTGGAGAAGTTGAGCCACTCAGTGTTCTGCTCTGGAACCATGTTATCCTGATAAGTTAAAGCCCATCCCTCCAGATTCCCTACCATGATCCTCCAAGGCCATCTTCTGCCATATCACTATGTTTACACCATCCTTCCCCCTTAATCCTTTTACTTCTTGGTCTGGAAACAGCATTTATAAAGGATGCTTCAATTGGTGATCTTATTCCTGTGATTTCCTGGACCAAAACATCATTTTTTAACCACCATTCCTTGTATGTATTTTTTCCCTCTATTAGACTGTAAGCTCCTTGAGGGCAGGGACTATTCACTGTTGGAATTGCTGGCACTTAGTACTATGTTTGGCATGCAGAAAGTGCTTAATACATACTTTTTCATTCATTCATATATTCTCTGCCCCTGGTTATTCATTTGTAATTTCAACCCTCAAACTGCCTTATTTTATCTATATCTGTGAACGTGTTCTATCTCTCCACTACCAGTAGACTATAAACTCCTCGGGAACAGTATTTTACCATTTTCCATCTCCAAGTCCCTAAGACCCAGCACGATTCTTTGTATATAGTAGGCATTTGATAAATATATGTCGAATAGATTTGGGAGGCTGAATTAATGAGCAGATAGATTAATGTAAACTTACTCTCTAGATGGTGTATCTAGGAACTGTCCCTGGTCCTGAGACATTTTACATCATTTATCAGTGCAGATGATACCGAGCTATGAGGAATAGTTAATGAGTTGAGTGGCAAAATCTGGATCCAAAATGGCATTGATGGGCCAGAATGATGGGAAAATTGAATATGATGAAATTGAATAAAGAGAAATAGAAAGCCCTACACGAGGGATGAAAATCTCAAATACAGAATGGGTAGGACTGGAATCAGAAGTAACTGCTATTTTATTTTGTATGACCCAATGCTAAGAATTATTTTTACATTTGACTTTAAATATTTTTAATTAATTTTTTATTTTTAGAAAAATTTTCCATGCTTACATAATTCATGTTTTTACTTTACCCTTCACCCCCTCAACCCCCCAGCTAACTCACATTTCCACTGGTTTTAACATGTGTGGTCAGTCAAGACTTATTTACATATTATTGATAGTTACATTGGTGTGGTCTTTCCGGGTCTACATTCCCAATCATGTCCTCATTAACCCATGTGTTCAAGCAGTTGTTTTTCTTCTGTGTTTCCTCTCCTGTATTTCTTCCTCTGAATGTGGGTAGTGTTCTTTTCCCTAAATCCCTCAGAATTGTCTTGGGTCATTGCATTGCTGCTAGTACAGACATCCATTACATTAGATTTTTACCACAGTGTATCAGTCTCTGTGTACAATGTTTTCCTGGTTCTGTTCCTTTCACTCTGCATCAATTCCTGGAGGTCTTTCCAGTTCACATGGAATGCCTCCAATTTATTATTCCTTTGAGCACAATAGTATTCCATCACCAACATATACCACAATTTGTTTAGCCATTCCCCAATTGAAGGGCATACCCTCGCTTTCCAGTTTTTTGCCACCAGAAAGGGGGCAACTATAAATAAATTATTATTACCAACAGGGTAACTAGAAGGAGTTTACATAGAGGGAACAAGGACAAACTACAGGATGAAATGTCAAGCGATATATAAATATATGTATGTATGTATGTATGTATGTATGTATGTAGGTAGGTAGGTAGGTAGGTAGGTATAAATATATACAAAACTGGAGGGGGGAGAGAAGATAATAAGAAAAATAGGAAAACAAACAAAAAGGAATAAATTTATATTCCATAAAGAAGCGCGTGGGACCAACAGGGAAAAATAACAATGCACTGTAAGGGTAAAGAGGTTAGAGAGAGGAAATATTCAATACTTAAGTGCATTGAAATCAACTTAGAGAAGAACAATCAGATCCATTGGGGCAGATAATTGATTCATGCCCTATAGAGAAGTAGAAGGGTAACAAACGGACTGGTGGGGAGGGAAGCAATACTAGGGAGGGAGAGGGCTTGGGGGGTGCTCAGTGTGGCTTTAAAGAACAATAAGAGGGGAATAAGAAAGGAGGGGGGAGAAAAGGAAGTACAATGAGGGAAGGGATCATAGGAACTGATTAAAAACAAAACACTGGTATAGAAGGAAACAGTGAAAGAAGAAAGGACAGGACTAGGAGAGAGAATCAAAATGTCTGGGAATGCACAGTTGATAATTATAACTCTGAATGTGAATGGGATGAACTCTCCCATTAAACGGAAGCAAATAGCAGAGTGGATTAGAAACCAAAATCCAACCATATTTACAACCATATATACAAGAAACACACATCAGACAGACAGACATATATAGAGTAAAAATGAGAGGATGGAGCAAAATCTTTTGGGCTTCAAATGAGAAAAAGAAGGCGGGGGTGGCCATCATGATCTCTGACAGAGCCAAAGTAAAAATAGATAAGGTTAAAAGAGATAGGGAAGTAAGTACATTTAAAAATATAGTTTTGTTATTATTTAAACATGTAAAAGTCATTCTTAGCTCTTAGGCCATACAAAAACTGGCAGGCTAATCTGGTCCTTTGGCTATTGTTTGCCCACCTCTGGACTAGATAGTCTCAGTTATCTATGTTAGCTCTGAAATTTGGGAGCAATATATCAGATAGGGGATTTGAATCTAGGTCTTTAAATCTAAGTCCTTTACCATGGTTTAAGCCATCTGATAACAACAGGAGAGATGAAAGACTAAGATGTGATCCTTATCTCATATTGGAAACTTTGGTCTTTCCTTCATCTTTATCTCCCATCATTTGTCTTATAGCTTTTACCTCTTTAATAGCCCTTGTATCTATCTTCTCCTCTCTTAGGACAGTTCCTTCTTACCATTTCTGGGGACTAGACTGATAACAACATTTTCCCTCTCACTTTTCTATCCCTTCTTCTGAGTTTCCAGGCTTTATCACCATGGCAGCCTTTTACCCTTAGAACATCACTTTATTATGCCAACTCCCTTCTGGTGAATTCCTTCCTAGTGCTCCATTTTGGGGAGGGGCCCAGACTGACCAACTTTCAATCTCCTCCAATTTCAGCTTCTGACTTTCCAGACTTCAACACTTCAACACCCACAGTGGGAACCTTCTTCCTCCCTCTCAATTTTTCAGCTCTATTTTGTGTTTTGCTCCCCCCCCATTAGAACATAAGTTCCCTGAGGGCAGGGACTGACTTTGTTTTTGCTTGTATTTATATCACTGGGTCACAGCACAGTGTCTAGGCCATTATAAACTCAATAAATGCTCTTTGCCTTATCTTTATCCTTCATGCTATGGCATTTATTATTGAGTTATCATAAGTATGTTGGTGCCTCACCCCCCTACAAGACTGAAAGAGCCTTGCCAGGGACCAAGTCTTATCTTTTCAATCTTTTTCTCCCCAGGATTTGTCAAATCCATAATAAAGTTTTGTCACACAATTGAGTTCAATGCCCTATGGTGTCTCCTTGGGGATATATAGTATGTTTTTGTACAGTGGAATAGGATCCCAAGGAAGGTAACAAGTTCTTCCTCTCTTGAAGTTTTCAGGCAAAGGTGGGATACCCATTCCTTTGGTATGTTGTCGAGGAGATTTTTGCTTGGGTGTGGGTCTGACTAGATGGCTTCTAAGCACCCTTCTAAAACTGGATTATTGTGATTAGGGTCCTCAGTCCTTCTTCAGAAGAATCTCCCCTCCAAGAGGATCTTGGATTAGAGAACATGGGTTTGGATCTTGCCTCCATCATTTTTCAGCTGTATGACCTTGAGCGAATTAGGCTCTCTAGATCTGTTTTGTTAATCTGTTCTTAAGTGACAATTTTTGTTCTGAAATGTGAGTCATAATAATTATTTATGTCATTAGCGGTAATAATAAATTGTAAATAATAATATTTGACTGGTATTGTTTGAAGGAGAAAGGGAGATAGTCTATTATAGGATTTCTTAACCTTATTTGTGTTCTGGACCCCTTTGACAGTCTGGTAAAACCTGTGGAGCCCTTTTCAGAATAAGGGTTTGAAATGCATTCAGTAAAATGCGTGAGATTACAAAGGAAAGCAATTATAGTTAAATACAGTCACTAAAATATTTTTAAAAAGAAATTCAGAAACCTTAGGCTAAGAATTCCTATTTTAGAAGGTGGAAATGTGATTGCAGGAGAAGAGTAATATGAGTACATATGGATGTATATATATATATATGTGTGTGTGTGTGTGTGTGTCTTTGGTTGTATACGTATGTGTGTATGTTGGTGTGTATCTTTGTGGGGGTTGGCTATTTTCTCTTAATATAAGAAGATCTAGAGCTGGAAAAGATTTTTAAAATCATTTTGTTCCACTCCCTCATCTTACACTTTAGGAAAAAGAGAACCTGAGAGTTCTAGTTTCTTGTTCAAGGTCGTTATCATCAGTGAGGGGAAAAGGCTTGAATTCCAAGCCTCCCATCCTCCTCTCTGTTCCTACTGCCCACACCCTGGCACAGGCCCTCATCCCCACTTCCTGGAACTTAGTTCACAGAAGGATTCTCATTCCAGTGTTCTTTGCATGACCTAATGCTGTCTAAAACTGTAAGCATCACAGGATCAGAAATTCAGAGCTGGGGGGATCTCAGGGTCAGTCTTGTCCAATGTCTTCATTTGATGGATGAAGAAATTGGGACCCAGATTGGGGAAAGAATTTGTTCAAGGTCATTCAGGCAGAAAGTAGCAGAGCTGGAATTCAAATCCAGGTTCTCTAATTCCAAATGTAAGATTTTCTCCACTGCAACAGTTTTTCTCTGGGAGCTAGAGGAAGAAGGCTGGATGCAGAGGCCTAATTTCCACACATAATTTCCAAGCTGAAAGGCGCTTTGGTAATCATCTAACTCTAATCATCTAAGGCTCAGAAAAAGCAAGTGATGTTTTCTAAGCCATATGGAAGGGCAGAGACAAGCATTTATTAAATGCCTACTATGTGTCATGCACTGTGCTAAGTGCTTTACAAATGTAGGTATCCCTTCCACATTGTGGGGGTTTGGGGGTGCATTGCCCTCCATGATCTGGAAAATCCCTGAAAAATTTTTTGGTCCTCCCTTCATACCAGAGAAGAAATTTGAATGTTTTCCTTTTCATCGGATGTTTACAATATTTTATCATAAAATTTGGGTTAAGTATTTGATCATAGGCTATATGTAGGTCAATGTTAAGATATCTCTACATTTTTAGCCTTTGTATATCATCTGCTGGCTTTTACATTCTTTTTGTGAACTTTTTACTTATTTTAACTTTAAAAAAGAAATTGTACATGTTTGTGGTATTAAAAGATAAAATCTGTTGATATTGTACAATATCATATATACATTTTTGTTTGCATTTGTGAGTTTTGAAACTTTTCCTGTGTCGTTTGCTGGCCTTTGTGTGTCATCTGGGACTTCTGCAAAATTCCCCCCCAAATTCTCATTTAATTTCTTATGTCAACCTGTAACATATCAAAACCATGATAGGGAAAGTCGAGAGGTGGAAGGGATACTTGTATTATCTCATTTAATCCTCATCACAGTCTTGTGAGGTAGTTGCTACTGTCAACTTGATTTTGCAGTTGAGGAAACTGAGGCAAATAGATTAAATGACTTATCCAGAGACATGTGGTAGCACAGTGTATAGAATACCAAGCCTGGAGTCATGAAGACATCCTCCTGAGTTCAAATATGGCCTCAGGCACTTATTGGCTACACAACACTAGTCAAGTCACTTGACCCTGCTTGCCTCAGTTTCCTTATCTGCAAAATGAGTTGGAGAAGGAAATGGCAAACCACTCCAGTGTCTTTGCTAAGAAAATCCCAAATGGGCTCACAGAGTTGGACATACCTGAAAACAACTGAACAACAACAATCAGAGTCACATAGCTAAAAAATGACTGAGGTCAAATTTGAATTCAGGTCTTCCTTAACTCTAGATAGTGCTCTATCCACTGAACCACCTAGCTACAATTAAAACTCTTTTAGAACTGAAGGAACAAATTCCCATCCACTGAGCTCTGTGGTGATTTGGATCTTTTTAAGACAGAAAAGCAAGGGAGGGAGAGAACAGTTATGTATAGATATATAAGAAATGGGAACCAAACAAAATCTCTCATCAACTTCCCAGCACTCCCAGCCTAAAGAACTGCTGAGTTGGGGCTCCTTCCCTTGAATGTTCAACTCGGCACTTTCTCTGCCTGATTTAGTCCAGGAATAGGCTGAAACTGGTCAGAACACCCAGATATGGTCCTTATACTCATGCCCCAAATATACCTTCCTCCACTTCCCACAGAGCTGGCCCTAGGAATTATTATGCCTGGGGCAAATCCAATTAAGGCTGGGGGTAGCAGTCCAAAGGACAATCAAAGAGGCAAGGAGTGGATGGGAAGGAAGCAGCTCTAGAACAGTCTGACTGAAAGGAGGGGGTAGAAGGAGTATGGAACATGGTTCAGAGCCAGGTGCAATTGCAGTAGGAGGGGGCAGCTTGACCCCTGCAAGAGCTGGCAGGAAAGAGGAGATGAACCCAGAGTGGTACGATTGAAACATGACCTGCAGCCCAGAAAAGTTTGTGCCTGGGGCTGCTGAGGATGGAGACAGGAAATGTGTGTATGGATGGCCAGAGGAAGGAAGCTTGGCTCTGCCTCCCTACCTGTCCAAGAAGAGACCCTCCAGCTGCTGGAATTGTAGGGCAAAGCTATCCATCTCCCCCCTCTAGCACTCTGTAGGGGTCACAGCTCACAGGCTATTATAACAAAAAGAGACCGGAGAGATCATTGAGTCCAGCACCTTCCTTTTTCAGAGGAGGAAATGAGCCCAGAGAGGGGATGAAGATGACTGGGTGGGATTAGTAAAAGCTCAGATTCAAACTCAGATTTTGTGGGTTGTCCCAAATAATTATGTACAGATTCTCATGTACAGACATGAGAAATGGAAGCCAACCATAATATCTCAAAGCTCCCTGTGAGATCTTAATTGTCCCAATTTCTCTATTATTTTAGATTCTGTAGGTCATGGTTGCTCAATGCAGTGGCCTCAGTAATGATTTGCCAATGGACTAAAGGATTGTACCTCTTTTTTAAAATCTCTGCACGGGGCCCAAAGGATGCAGGGGGCTCAGAGGAGACATCTAGGAACGATTCGAGCAAAGGCTTTTCATATACACACCGATGTGTGCTATGGCTTAAGGTTGAGCACCCAACTTAGAGCTGTCACTCTTTCAAGGAACCCGTCCCTGGGAGTGTTTGTAGACATTTAGGCCACTGCTGCTCCCTTCTATTTCTCCCCTTCCCCGAAGAATGTTGTCCTTTTCAAAAAGACCCATACTTGCTCGGTCAGGGTCTGTTCTTGATACTTTCTATACCACAATCAAGGTGGCAAGGCAGCAAGTGGAAAGAATGCTGTGCCTGGAGGCAGGAAGATCTGAGTTCAAGCCTGGTCTCAGATACTTTCTAGTTGTGTGGCTCTGGTCAAGTCACTTAACTCTGTTTGCCTCAGTTTCTTCATCTGTAAAATGAACGGGAGAAGGAAATGACAAACAGCTCCAGCATCTTTGCCAAGAAAACCCCAAATAGGGCCACAAAGGGTCAGACGTGATTGTGTGAGAATGGCAATTGGGGACTTGTCCATTGAGTGTTTCTCTGACCATTTCTGGGGACACGTATTGAAATGCTGAAAGACTTGGGGCTTTTAGATGACAAATAAATCCCTGTATTAGCCACTGAGCAGGAAGGGCTGCTGGTTGATGTAAGAGGACCTCCCCTGCTCTGGAAACCCTCTTCTCCTTCCAGATGATGAACATGGTAGGAATCTTTAAGCCTCTCCCTGAAGGGCTGACATGGGATGTGGTGGCCTTCCTTCATCTGGGGAGAAATGTTGAACTGTGAACATAAGTGCATGGCCTCAGGAGCCTGGGCTGTGAGCCCTTGGCTACCATTTCTGGTTTATTTATTTCTTCATTAGAGAGGACCAAACAGCATTCCCAAGAGGAATATGTCCAGTCTTGGGGAAAAAAACCTTAGGAATCTGAAAGCTCTGGAGGTCCTGGGTCCTATGGTTGGTTGGAGTTGCAGGAGTTTGTGCACCAACAAGCGGAGGAGCTCAGTCCCTGACTGGGGTAGTCTTCAGAAGACTTGTACCTGCAGGGGATTATTTGGACAGTGCAGAGACAAGGTGAAATGTAAAAAATGGCTATTCAACAATCTTACAAATTGCTCTGTTTTGGTGGTTTTGTCTCCAGCTCTCAGGAGAGCGTCATAGGAGGTATAAGTAATTATTGTCGCTTTTTTTGTTTTCCATCACTGCACGCTTGTGAGTCTTTTGTGTTTAGAATTTCTTTTGTTTAGAAGAAATAAATAGCTGTCCCATACCCAGCCTATACTGTATGCTGAATGCCTTTTTATTCCTCCCTTTGAAGAGACTTTAGCTATGAGCCAAAACCTAACCCTTAAATAATTTCCCCCAAGGCTTGAGTGTTGAAGTATGGAGAACTGGAATATGAGAAGAGCCTTGCTCTTGTTTTTAGGCAGTCACACTTCCCTGGGCCTGTGACTAAATGCATCTCGAGCTGAGGGGGACTCCCTAGTGGAGAGGGAGAGGAAGTAGCATCCCAGGCCTTTAGGTCCAACAACAATTATTATTATTGCACTGGAATCTCAAGGTTGGCAGGGTTGCCCAGAGGAGGATGAGCGGTTCATGCAATATGCCAATCAGTTGAAGGAAGTGGGGTTGTTTAGCCTAGGAAAGGGAGGCTTCAGGGTGGGACATGTCTTCAAGCAGCTGGAAAGCTGCCACACGAGGCAAAACAAATAAACTGAATCTCTCCACATTGTATTTAGGGATCTGATCTATTAGAAATACATATTTATGAGTTCCATCAAGTATGGTTCAAGAGAAAGAAATGAGGGAGGCCAAAGCCTTGTAGATTATACCGAAGCCTTCTACCTCTGTATCACAAACACTTCCTTTAAAAAAATTGGTAGGCACTGGACATGTAAACAGCAAATAATCTCACTAAAAATGAAAATGACTATATTCTGACAGACATGGCTTATTATGAATGTAGGAATTATCCTTAAGTCAGCTGTCTGGATACGGTTAGACCATCAAGTTGTCAGAGCTAAGGCCAGAATTTAAAATAAACAAGAAGAAAGACTACTAGTGATAAAAAGATATGGCATACAAATAAGGAGAGTCAGCCCTTAATTATTTGAACAAGCTGTTGAAAAAATTTTAAAGGCAAATGGATAGCAGAAATGACATCGTCACCAACTATTATAATTTTATCCAGAAGTTAAACCATATAAACTAATTTCTACAGTAAAAAGACCAAATGAGCCCAGAAAGCATACTAATCAGAAAATGTTTGACTTACTTGCCAAATGGAGAGAGATGGCTGCCAAAAGAAACAGTGGGTTATAGCTTAATGTATATAAAAATACATATCTATCTAGCTAACTATATATATCTTGTTATATTATAAAACATTATAGATATATAAAACATATGTGTAATATTTTATATATGTATATAACACTGATAATGTTTTATATGTTATATATATGTTTTATGTCTATATGAAAATTTAAATTTTTATTTGTTTTTATACTTTAATTTTAATTTAATTTATATTTTGTATATAAACACATTTTGTATATGTAAATATAACATATATGTATTTAAAGTTTTTTATGTATCTGTATATAAAACATTTGTCAAAGTACCTACTGAATAGCAGGCAACGTGCTAAATACTAGTATTTATTTATACAGTGCTTTAAGGCTTGCAGAGCGCTTTACAAATATCATCCTCACAACTTTGGGAAGTAGGGATTGTTATTATAATCTGGCAGATAAGGAAACTGAGGTAGACAGAGGTGAAAGGACTTGTCCAGGGTCACACAACTAATAAGGTTCCAAGGCTGGATTTGAATTAAGTTCTTCCTGACTCCAGGTCCAGCATTCTATTCGCAATGCTACCAAGCTGTTGCAGAGCATAAACATATTCTTCAAATCTTACAAAGAAGGATAATGGGTGATCATGAGCAGTACTACCTCATAAAGCAGAGAAAAGTAGTAAAGGGCAAAAGCAGTCTAGAGAAAGCATGGCAAGATGCTTAACTCAACAAAGTCATCCCAAGAGCGTTTGAGGATGAAAATGGAAAGAGGACTACAAACTGAAGAAAAATGGAAAAGATTTGTAAAAACTATTACAACAAACTCTTTTCTACTTCATGGACTGTGGAATCACCACATGCAGACCCTGATTTAGAGCCTGAGATGACGAGAGGAAATAGAAACGGCCCTAAAGAGAACAAAGGCAGGGGAAACAGCTAGTTTGGATCAAGTCTATATTGAGAAGCAATCTGTACCAGAGGGGATAAAATGTTGATGTCATCGAGGGGCCAATATACAAGGAGGGGAATGTACCAAAGGCATAGAAAGAAGGTCTTAGACCTTATTGACACAAAAGTAAAATGATCCGGAGGACATAAAAATACTAGCTTGTATGCATAATCTCCCTACTTTCCAAAATCTTTATGAGGTTCATCTATACCAGTGATCCAAAAGTGGGTGCCACCGCCCCTTGGTGGGTGCTGCAGCAATCCAGGTTGACGGTGATGGCCACAGGTGCATTTATCTTTCCTATTAATTGCTATTAAAATTTAAAAAAATTAATTTCCAGGGGGCTAAGTCATATTTTTTCTGGAAAGGGGGCGGTAGGCCAAAAAAGTTTGGGAACCCCTGCTCTATACACACATTGAGGGCATCTTCCATGAGACTATTAGTAGAGAACAAACAGGCTTTTGTAAGTGATATTCAACAATAGGTCACATCTTTGCTATGTTACAATTGACTAAAATACATAGAGAACTTAAGATCCCATGGAGCTTTTGGGCAGGATATTTTTAAAATAAACACATTTGACTTTGTAGGTCAAAACATTTTCTGGATTCTTTTACAAGAAGGTGTCTTTCATCTATGTGACATCATTTCTCAGGATTTCTTGGAAGATGTCATAACGGGAAGGACATTATTCAATGAACCTCTGAAGATAAACATCAGGAGAGACATAAACAGGGACATCATGGGGACCGCAGTGATGGAGGGAGCCCAGCCCTGAGTCCAAGTTGAGGAGGCGTTCTCTGAGGATAGTGAGGTTCTCCAGATACTCTAGTTATGTTGATTGTACCCAAACCCCCATCCCAGAGCCTCCTGCAAGAGATCTGCAATTAATGAAGAGAGTTTAGCCTGTCCATCTACATAAGAAATATCAAATGGATGAGAATGTCTCCTACCCAAATTTCAGCCTGTAACTAATACTCTGTCGAGCTT
This sequence comes from Gracilinanus agilis, assembly GCF_016433145.1. Classification (NCBI taxonomy): domain Eukaryota; kingdom Metazoa; phylum Chordata; class Mammalia; order Didelphimorphia; family Didelphidae; genus Gracilinanus; species Gracilinanus agilis. Next base: position 692,190,407 of record NC_058131.1, read on the forward strand.
GCCCAAGAGAATTGTATCTGGGGCAGACAAAAAATGAGCTGGGCCCAGAAATGAAGAGGAGGAGAGTGGTATGGATTGTTTTAGGGAAATTTCATGGGTCTTTTGCTGACCCCAAGCTTCCCACGAAATCAAAGGTCCATCTTTAAATATGAACATTTTGCTGCTATCACCACATGCCAGCAATGGAACACGATGGCCACCTAAGAACTAAAGATAAGCACCATACAAGGGCAATAGAAAAGCACGTGCTTTTGAGCAGGCTGCAACATTTAACCAAGGAAAAGAAATTCTGAAGAACAGGAGTAAAGGGATAAGCTATAAAAACAGCTAAAGCATCGAGGCCTTTTAAATTGTAATTTACTTAGAAATCTGAGACTTTGATATATTCAGGAAATTATAGGAGAGAAAGAGAGTTGCTGATCATGTGGCAAGAGCAAGGGGCCATAGGTGGATGGCCAAAGAACTTCACTAGAACCTTTGTGATTCTGGAAGAAAACAAGGAAGGCCTCCAACATATTGCATGGACTCCTTATACTAAAATGTTGGGAGGATATGGATGAGAGTTGCACAGGATGGGTTGCCATCCATTCCAAGAGAAATAATTCCTGAAACCATAAGATCACAGATATATTTGTACATCTCTGAGTACAAATAATTGTCCTAAGGCTATATCAATGGACATCGAGTCCTTTACCAAAGGAAATTCTTAGTTTTCTAGAACAAAGATAGTCTGGGGCTTCTACCCAGGGACCACTAGAGAACTCTAGAATTCTAAGCAATTTCCTCTGACTCTAAAGCTTATGTTAAAGTTACCAATCAAGAATAGGGTGTCTATCTAATGGAAAGTATAAACAAGTTAAAGATATATCAATAGGGATGAATCATGACAAGTGAAAGACTCTAGGATATGGAAAAGGCATTTCAAGTCACAAAGACTCCAAATAATATTCAATTATGAGGATAGTCTTCATGGTATCTAATCACCTTCCAAAGAGTGTTGGAATCTCCTGGTACTTTGGAGCAGATGTCAGTGTTGGCATTCAGCTCTTTTGCCTTGAACCACATCTAATGGCTTAAGTTAGAGATCTAGTCAAGTCAGCTAAGGCATTAGGGTCTTTTAAATTCTAATTTACTTGTGATATTTTGGTTTTTTTCACATAGAAAAGGAAATAGACTCTGGTTGGTCGTAGAAGACTGCACTAGGGGCAATGATTGGAAGTTGCTAAGAGGCAGATTTAGGTCTGAAAATCAGGAAAAGTACTTCCCACATGAGAGTTGTCCCCAAATGAATGGACTTCCTCTGGACATTGCAGGTTCTTAGTCCCTGGAAGTCTATAAACAGAAGACAGAGGGGCGCTTGTCTGAGGCACTGGCATGGATGAATGAGATGGTGACTGAGGTCCCTTTACACTTTGAGGTTCATTGACCTAAAAGTCATCGGATCTGGGGTGATAGAACAATCTCTGGGGTGGTCCCTGGTGCTGCATGAAATACCTCTTATTCTGGGCAGTGGACATCTGTTTGAGATTCCCCTCCAAGTCCTTGTCTCCTCAGATGCTGGGGAGCAGGGACGTTTTGTTCAGTTACTCAGCAACGCAACAAATATTTGGGCCAGCTGGGCCTGTTTACACTCCGCTCAGCTTATCGGACTCTCTAGACAGGAGGCAACTTTTCTTGGTTTTTTTTTTTTCATTTTTTTAAAATATCTGAGAGCTTAGCAAAAATAGCCCAATGTGGGAGTAGGAGGGGGAAAGAGTTTAGCCACTTGGCTGAACCCTTCTAGGACATCTCAGTTCAGAGAATTACTATTTACGGCCCTAAGTGGATGAGGACAGCTGGAATGTCACTTGTAGGGGTGGAGAGAAGGTTGTCTTGACCAGTGATGGTTTCCTTCAGGCTTTCTGGGTGTTCCAAAAGGAAGATTGAAGGCAGCGCCAGTCCAAGAAACCTCGTGAGTGGAAAATCTCAAGGAACCCTTGAGTCAGTGATGGAGATGGAGTGTGTGTGTGTGTGTGTGTGTGTGTGTGTGTGTGTGTATGTGTGTGTATGCACACGTGTACATTTACCCAGGAGGGGTCCCAATATTTGGCTACATCTTGGTCCTAGACCCCACCTTTCTTCTCTCAGTCCCTACATGTAAACTTAAACTCTCCCCAGTTCTTCTTCCCCTTGCCTAGACTTGAATGGAAAGCCAGTGAGAGGCTAAGCTGATGTGAAGATAGGACTCTGGGCCAGAAGGCAGATGAAGTGAGAGAACAGAAAAAGAATGTGCTTTCCAATTCCACTTCTGCTACTTCTTCCCTGGGTAAACCTCGGCAAGTTGCTTCATCCCTCTGGGTACCAGATTGACCATCTGCAAGATGGTGGGTTGGCCAAGAGGAAGACTTCTTTACCTTTTTAGGGTGATGTGGCCATTTGGGGAAGCCAATGGATAGACATCTTCTCAGAACTGTGTTTTTAAATGCACAAAATGCAAAGGATTATAAAGGAACCCAATCATATTGAAATAAAGTCATCAAAATATTAAAACCCCCGAATCACAGACTCCAGGTTAGAACCCCTGCCTACAATCATCATCTCCAAGGTCTTCTGAAGTCTGGATCCTGGTGTTTCTACTTAATAGGTATCATATTTATTTTTTGGGGGCTGGGCTTGTGATTTCATTGGTGTAAGGATGTGTTATTAATAGGGATCTACAACTTGTTTTGAGATGTCCCTAAGAGATTGAGAAATTCCTCCAGGCTCACATAGCTGGTATGTGTCAGAGGCATGCCTTGAACCCAGATCTTTCTGACACTGAAGCAAGTCCTCTAGCCACTCCATCACGATACACCTGTTAGCAAATAGATCCCTTAACACTAACTTAATTGTTTTGCATGATTTCATATGTATAAGGAGTATCATATTTCTTGATTTCTCAATGGCTGGGAAAGGGGGTGGAGAAAAGGAGAGAATTTGGAACTGAAAAGAAAAAAAAAAGAACACTGAGTAAATCGAGAAACTACATGGAATAGTTGATAGAAAACAAGTCTTGGAGTCCAGTAGAACTAGGTTCAAATTTGTCCTCTGATATATATTGGCTAAGTGTGATCCTGGCCAAGTCATTTAACCTCTGGGCAAATCTCTAATAATGACAACAGCTAGAACTCAAGCTATGAATAAGCTCTTAATATTTTTATTTAAACTCTTGCCTTCTGTCTTAGGATCAGTACTGTCTATTGTTTCCAAGGCAGAAGAGTAGTAAGTAGTAAATAAGTTTTCAAGGCAGAAGAGTAGCATTGGGGGTTATAATAAATAAATAAAATAAACAAACAAACAAATAAATAAATAATAAATAAGGGACTTGCCCACAGTCACATAGCAGAGAAGTGCCTGAAGTTAGATTTGAATCCAGGATCCCCCATCTATAGGCTTGGTGTTCTATCCACTGAGCCATCTAGCTACCCTTATTAGCTATTATTATTATTATTATATAATATTTTATTATTATATGTAATAATTATTAATAGCTATCACTCTAGATATCAATAAGCTATTGATTTATTAATAATAATGGCCATCACTCTAGCTATTAATGTTACTAATAATAAGAACTAGCATTCTATTATTAAAACTAGTTTTAAGGTTTGTATAACCCTTTCCATATGTTGTCCCATTTGATCCTTATAAAAATGTGCTGAGGTAGATACTATTATTTCCTTTACTGATGAGGAAACTGAGGCAGAGAGGTTGAGTACCCTGGATCACACAGCTAATAAATATCTGAGGTAGGATTTGAATGCAGTACTCCTTGATTCCAAGTCCAGCTCTTGAGACCATCAATTGTAAGTCAGTTGCCCATATGAGTGGATAGAAGGGGTTTCCTAAAGTAGGTCCCAGAATCACGCCGCCCCCTGCCCCCCAATTGTGAAATCCCTGTGGCATCCTTTCTACTTCACAGGGACCCTGAGGGAAATGCCTCCTTTGACTGAGAGGACTCTGGAAGCTGGAGTGGCTGTTACTCCTTGGTTACAAGGGAGACCCGGATGGTCGTTGGGTGGTGACATCCTCTCCGTGGGAATTCGTCTAGGCTTGGGCTTCGACTCTCGCTCCCCTCAAAGGCCCTTCTGTGGGAAACAAGACACTTCCGCCGCTAGCTTCAAATTGCCAATTCCAAGCCCATTTTCGCAGCTGCAGTATTCCAAGAGCACTATTTAAAGAGCAAGAGATCTAATCTTTCCTCCATCCTGCCAGATCGTTTTTGTGAAAAATCAAATATTTCCATTCCCCACCTTGTGCTTAATAGACTCATCTCTCCCCTTCTCCTTATGTGACTATCCCCCTCCTCCATCCTCCCCCAACTCCTTTGCCTTCTACCTCCCTCCTGCAGGGGCTCCGGGGAATGTTATGTATGAAATTATTTTGTAAAAATCCAATAAAAATTTTAATCAGGTCAACATCATTACAGGAAAAGGAAATGATGGATCTTCTGTGATGCAGAAAAAATGTAAAGGAGAAAAAAAATTCCTTCCCTCCTGCCCGTACACAAATCTATCGCCTAAGAGGGGTTTTCATGCCCGCTTGGTGGGGCTCTGACATGCTCAGAAGTCACTCTCACCACCTCCTGGGCTCTTTGGACTCAGCAGCTGCACCACCCCAACCCCTCTCAGCTATGGTCACTTGGCATCTTTAGAGACTTTTCTCTCCTCACTGCTTCTGTGGGCTAAACAAGGTTCTCAAATCCTCCTAGCAGGACAGTGAAAGAAGTCTGCGCTTAATGTCAGAAAAAAGATACAACATGGAAAAATTCATTCCCCTTAATTTTACAGATGAGGTAACTGAGGCCTGAGGAGAGCAAAGGACCCCAGAACAGAGAATCCTTGGAACAAAGAGAGTTGGAGTTGGAAGAGACCATAGAACATAGAATATTACAGCTGACACTTCAAGAGAGGCACCTTAGACCAAAGATGATGGCTGAGAGATCCCTAGAATATGGAACATAAGATCCAGAAGGGGCATTTTAACATGGATTATCAGAGATGGGAGGGATCATTGAATACAGAAGAGAGAGTATTAAAGCAGGGATGACCAGAGCAATCTGATGTGATAGAAGAAGACATTCTATGTTCCAAGGGATCTCTGTGCTGAACTGAGATGGCTTTTAGAACATAAAATGTCAGAAGTGGGAAGCACTTTGAAACATAAAATATAGAAAGTCAAAGCAAGGAGGGACTGTAGAAGACAGCAAAGAATATTAGAGTGGGATGATCATAGCCCATAATATGGAGCTGAAGGGACCTTAGAATAAAGAATACAGAATAGCAGAGCTGGAAGGGACCTTAGGACATAGAGCTAAAATGTGAGATCTGAAAGGGACCTTAGAACAAAGTTGACAGAGTTGGGAGGGATCTCAGAACATAGAACAAAAAATGGAGGACCTGGGATGGATCTTAGAATAAAGATGGAAAAGCTAGAAGGAACCTTAGAATATAGAATAAGATGTGAGAGCTGGAAGGGACCTTAGGACATAGAGCTAAAATGTGAGATCTGAAAAGGACCTTAGAACAAAGATGACAGAGCTGGGAGGGACTTTAGAATATAATACACAAAATAAGAGACCTAGGAGGGACCTTAGAACAAAGATGGCAAAACTAGAACCTCAGAACATTGAACACAAAAATGTGAGAGCTAGAGGGTACCTTAAAACACAAAACTCAGACTCTCAGAGTTGGAAGGGACCTTAGAACAGAGCTTCAGGGTTGTCAGGGACCTTGAAACATAGAACACAGAGAGCAGAACTGAGAGTGATCTAGATCAAAATGTCAGAGCTGGAAGAACCCTTGGAGAAAGAGACCTTTTGATTGAGTAATTTCATTTGATAGATAGGGGAGCTGATCTCCAGAGAAGGGAAATGACATGTGCAGGTCACACAGATGAGTGACAAGCCCTAGATGAGTAAATAAATCCTGCTCTTTTGGAGCTTGTGAATTTTGAAGAGAAACAAACCCATTTGTACATGAGAAACAATAGCAAAGCACACAAAGGCTGTAATTAAATGTTAGATGGGGTGTCGGGCCTCTTGGAGACGAGCTCGGTGAATTTTGGCACAGGAGAAGGCTTTCCAGTCCAGGTGGGGCTATGGAGGGGACTACGTGGAGTGGGAGAAGGGCTTCCAGTGGCCTTCCTCGAGGGCTTTGGTCTCTTCTCCCATCCCCCTGGTTGGATTTGCATAGTTTAATAAAACTGGAGGAGATTTCACACTGGCCTTGACATTTACAAAGCCAGCAGTGGTGAGCTCCAGCCCCCTCCTTTCCTTTCCAAATTAAAAGTGGATGTTTGACTGTGCCAAGAGGACTGGCTTTGGGGTCAGAGCATCTGGGTTCAAATCTGGTTGTTTACTCATTATCAGTAAGATGTAGTTGAGAGAGAACTTACTGGATTTAAAGCTCAGAATTTGGGGGTTTGAATGCTGCCTCAGATACCGGTTAGCTGTGTGACCAAGGAAATCCCTCCATCCCTCAGTTTTCTCATCTGTAAAATGAGAAGTTTAAGCTTGGCTCTTAAGGCTTCTTCCATTTCTAAATCTGACTCTATGCCCATATGACCTTAGGCAAGTCATTTTCTTTCCCTAAGTCCCATATTCTTTATTTCTAAAATCAGGGAGTTGAACCAAAGGCTATGATCTTATTATCCCTTAAGGAGGAAGTTAGGCAATCAGCCAACCTATCATGCTTTAAGTACCTTCTGTGTACTGAGCTTGGTATTGGGAATATAAAGGCAAAAGGAGAACAGCCCCTGCCCTCAGGGAGCTGACATTCCATCAAGACAAATGTACATTCCCATAGTTATATGTAAAATATAAAGAAGGGATTTTCCACGGGGTCGTGCTAGCAACTGGGCATGGGGAGGAGATTCTAAGAAGTCTCAGAGGTGAGAAAGGAGGACCATCCAGAAAGCAGTGGGACCAGGAAACATTCAAATAGAGAATTATGGGCAGGAATTCAGCACTTGTCATGCCAACCGATGACGTCCTGATTGGCTGAGAGAGAGCCCGAGACTGTAGAATGGACCACCGAGGCTGACCCTGAGCCCCCAGAGGTGCCGTCCCTGACCTGGGAGCCGGCTGGATGGGCAGAGACTGGAGAGGCATCTAGCTAGTAGGAGATGGTGATCACGCCACCGGATGTCAGAGGAGTGTTGGGCTCCCTCCTAAATCAGTGCTTTCCAGCGTGGGGGGCCCGGGCCCCTCGGAGGCTGAGGAGTTATGACGAGGAGTTTGGGAAGTCTCGCAGCCCACCAGCTTTGTCACCTTTATCTTTATTTGGCTCCGACAATATATGCCGAGGGCAGCAGCCTCATAAATAAGCAAGCGTGCCTTCGGTGGGCTGAGCAAATAATCCAGGTTGAACAAACCTCTAGGAAGATTTTTCAAATGGATGTAGATGCTGGGATGAAGAAAATGCAGATTCATTAGCCAGAGTCTGGGAACTCGCCGAAGCCTTTTGTCATCGTTCCGGATTCGCACATCTGCCCTCGTGGGGGCCGGGGGACGTCTCTGAAGGTTTAAAAGTGGGCCTCCTCCTGGAGAAGGTTGGGGACCGCCATGCTCAGTGGCACGGCATCCCTGCCTGCTGCGCTAGGGGTGTGCACCTATGGGAGCTCACTCTCAGAGGATCCGGGGCCCCCAGGGATGGGGCAGAGAATGGAGGGGTGCATCCCGTCACCGAACTTCAGAACGTCGAGATCTTAGAACTCAAGAATCAGCCAACCAGAATGATCGGATCTTAGAACTTGAGAATCGGAATCCTCATGTTGTATAGCAGGCCCTAAATAAAGGTTTCTTGGTTGATTGAATCATAAGAATTTTTGGGGGGGAATCTTAACCTTTTATTCCATCTGTGTGGTCATTCCTGATGTGGAAATGCCACCCTCCTGCTGCCAGGTAGATTAGTGTTGTCTTACTCAGGGGACACTGGGGAGTTCATAGGATCACAGATTTAGGGCTATAAAAGGAGCTAAAGGCTCAATCTCCCCATTTTCCTTCATTTTACAGATAAGGAAACTGAGATCCAGGAAAGCAAAGGGATTCACCCAAGGTCACATAGGTCGTATCAGGCAGGATTTGAACCCACAACACCAGAGCTATTAAAACAGCTAGATTGAGATTTGTGTGAATAATGAATTCCCTAAAGTGGTGACCTTATTTATTTACTTATTTTATTTTTATTATCATGCAAAACCTACTTCCCTATTGGCCATTGGTGTAAGAGCACACTCACACAAAACCAAAACCCCACAATAAAACTGTAAATACACTGATGGCAAAGATAGTCTGCTTGAACCCCCTCCATCTGACTCCAATGGTTTTTTCTCGGGAGAAGTGATGATGTTATGGAAATTTTTATGGAATTCTTTCCATTGGGATGGAGCCACTGACCATTTTTATATAATTATCCTCTCCAATCCACAATATCAATGTGTGCCCAGGATCTAAGGGCACACATTAATACCCCATACCAGGCTGCTTGCTAATGGCAGAGCCAGTATGTGTCATAGGCAGGATTTGAACCTGGGACTTGCTCCTCAAGACTGGTCCTCCTTAGGCCATTCAACCTTGGAATCCCAGAACTTTTCCAACCTTGTTTCTCTGTGACTCAACTCTTCCATCTTCTCACCCAGGGCAGAAGAGGTCACCAGCCTCTGTATCATGAGTATAGGGTGCCGAGGCTCCCCGAGGTTCCCTTGTTCTCCCTTGGTGGCTTAGGTTCTCCCTCCTACCCCATTCATCCCATCTTCTCGTCCATGCTCGTCTGACCGTGGGTGCCTGTCTGCCAGTCTCCTTCTCACCCCCCTCCCCTCAGCAGGACGGTTGCAGTGAAGGGCATGAGGGAAGGAGGTGGAGGGTGATCACTCAGGCGGTAAATAAATTTTGTGGGCTGGGCAATATCATAAAAACCACCGGCCTCTGCCCTCCTGGTTTATTTTGTAATCAGGGCCCTGGGATTGATTTATGGGGGTAATCCATCTCTCCTTGTCCCTCCAGCCTCCAGGCCCCGGCTCTCTCTGTCTCACCCAGGATGCAGGGCCAGCCCACGCATGAATAAATGGCCCAGCCGGTGGAGTTTGTTTTGGGGGACCCCCACCTCCCTGACCGTTGCCCTCTCTCCTGTTTGGTGGGGCAGACACCTATTCTGTCTGTGCAGAAGGTCAGGCTTGCGGAGGCTTCTCACAAAAAGCACCACAGCCACTTTTGGGGGGCTCAGAGGACAGGATGTGGGGGCCATTCTAAGCTCTTTGGTCTTGTGTTCAATAATGGGGAAGAGAAACAAAGTCGAGATAAGATAGCAAAGTGACCTGCTGCTGGCTTTCCTTCTCCTAGAGTCCATCTTCCCTCTCTGGCATGTACAGATGGAACAGAGTGTACACCTTCCTCATTTCTGCCTCTTGGGATCCCTGGCTTCCTGCCAAGCTCAGCTCAAGCCAGACCTCCTATAGGATGCCTTTTCTGATCCCCTTGGCCGCTAACTCTCTCCCCATCTTGAAATTATTTGTAGTTTCTGCATGTGTACCATATTTATTTCTCTGTGTTCATGTTGGTCATAGAATGTCAGCTCCCTGAGGGCAGGGATGACTCATTTTTGTCTTTGTCTCCCTAGAATACAGAACTGTCCCCGGCATTTAACTGGCATTTGCTAAATTGCTTTTTGGCTGCACCTTTGTATAATGGAAAGAACAATGGCTGTGGAGCAGAGGACCTGAGTTCAAATCCTACATCCCCATTAAAAGTAAGTTTGCTTTCTTGGGGGAAACCTTAGTGCAAGCAACTGAGTAAAATGAAGTAATTTGGAGAGATAGATAGACAGAAAGACAGAGAGGAAGGGAAGGGGAGAGAGAGAAGGGGGTGGGAGAAGGAGAGAGAGAGTGAGAGAGAGAGAAAGAGAGAGAGAAGAGAGAGAGAAGGAGGGAGAGAGAGGGAGGGAGAAGGAGGGAGAGAGAGAGCAAGGGAGAGGGAAAATGAGAGAGCAAAAGAGAGAGGGAGGGAGATTGAGAGAGAGAGAGAG
>NC_058131.1:692202261-692253701 GCF_016433145.1 Gracilinanus agilis
TTTTTTTTTTTTTTTTAGATTGTGTGATCTTGTGAAATAGTTCTTTGGACATTTTGAGTCTGAAGACCCTCATGGGTACCCTAGATTTTTCAGTCCCCTCCATCCTGCTACACATACTAGCCACAGCCCAGGACCTCTGTGCACACGTTTATTTGGCCATTTTCCCCTTTCTTGACACAAGGAGGGCCATTTTAGGATAAGTTTCTATTTCTGTACAAACGTCTAACTCTGTGTTTTGTCCTCTTTTATCCCTGGTCTTGTGTAAGGACAACAAAGGCAAATAAAGCGTCCTATCTCAGACTCCTCAGGGTGGACAAACCTCTCCTTTCAGGTTGGAAAATTAGACTGCCCCTGCCCTAAAACTCAACCAACTGCCCCCAAAGTGAGCGACTGCCTGGTTGTGAGCCAGACATGTCTATATTTCTTCTATGCCCCTGTGGGAAATGGTTCTTATTGCCTCACAGGATCATCCCTATTTATGTGTCAACTGATGCTTCTCCCTGCCTTGGCTTGTGACTATGGGCCAATGGATCTTCTTTCTGGCATACTTCCTGTTTCTAGAAGGCTTCACAGTTTACAAGGGGTTTGTCTCACCATGGCTTTGTGAGGGAGGGAGTAAAAGCATGTGCTCACATTGGAGGAGACCCAGGCTGAGCAAGACCCTCCCTAGGGGTGAGGAGACTTGGCCCAGAGTGTTCCCTTTGCTTGACATCAGGGAAGAAAGATGGCAGAGTGGATAGGAAGCTGGACGTGGAGTCGGGGAGATGTGAGTTGAAATCCTTCCTCATACACTTATTTGCTGGCTGGATTTGAGGAAATCACAGAACCTTTCAGCCTCAGTTTCCTCATCTCTAAATTGGGAAAAATAATAGCATTTACCTCACAAGGTTTTTGTGAGAATTAAATGAAAAAGTATGCATAAAGTGCCTTGAAATCCTTAACTAGTGATATTTGTTATCATCAATAATTATTACTGATTATTATTATATAATAATTGTTTATTATTATAGTTATTGTTATCAATATTATCATTACCATCATAGTCAGATTTGGATCTTTGACATGCATTAGGGAAAGCTTGTGCTCTCCCTGACCAGAGTTGGGGCTCAGTTTGGAAATGGGTATAGAGGCTATCAGTCCATCTGGTGTCTTTGTAGAAGACATTTCAGGCCCCATCTCCAGGCCTTTGCTGTTCCCCGGGAATGAATGCACTTCATCTTCACATTTGCTTCTTAGAATTCTATTTTTCTTCAAGGACCGGCTCAAATGCAACCTCCTATTCCAGACCTTTCCTGACTCCCCTAGATATCTTAGTCCCATCTCTCTAGCCCACTCCTCAAATTATTTAGTATTTTTTTGTTCAGTCATCTTTCAGTTGTGTCCCTCTTCCTATTCCTCTCTTTGGGGTTTTCTTGGCAAAGATCCTAGAGTGTCTGCCATTTCCTTTTCCAGTTCATTTTACAGATAAGGAAACTGAGGCCAACAGGGCTAAACGACTTATCTAGAATCACCTGGCTAATAAATTGTCTGAGACCAGATTTGATCTCAGGAAATGAGTCTTCTTGACTTTGGGCCAAGACTCTGCCCACTGCACCACCAGGTATTTCCTTGGCATATATTTTGGATTTGATTTTCTGCTCTACACAATACATACCCACGCTAAATAAGCTCCTTGAGGGCAGAGGCTGTTTTTTCCCTTTTTTCTTACCCCCAGTATTTCGGACAGTGCCTGAAGGAACTCACTGAGAACATGGAAGCACTGACTGCACTGACTGAGGCAAAGAAAGGCTGGGGTCAGGGCTTGGTCCGAATCACAGCTCTAGAGCTGGAAGTGGCCTCAGAGGCCATCTAATCCTCCCCACTCCCATTTTAAAGACAAGAAAATATTTTCCACGAGATTTCCCTGTTACCTCCAAGTGCCATTGGCCCATGGCCACTATTATTTTCAGTAAGGATGCTTCTCTCCCCTTGGAAGGGAATCTGCAAGCTCCCCAATGACCACCTGGTTGTGTCCATCTTCCCTCCAAGCCCCCCAGCCCTCCTGCCCTTTCCATTTCCCCTGGTTTCTGCCCTCTCTGTTTTCCTGTAAGGACTCTGGCCTTGTCTCAATTTCCTCCACTTTCCCTTCATCTCAGCGTGTCCTTTTCCCACATCAAGGCCGGTACATCATCTTTAAAGGTCAATGACAAGCCGAGGAGAGGGACGATGGAGGGGGCAGCCAGGCCTGGGCAGGAAGGCTCCCTTTGGCCTTGGCACGGTCATCTCAGCTGCTTTCGTCCAGGCTCTGACCTTAGGCCCAGCTTAGCGGATGCTCGGGGGGAGATGAGCCTCCCCTCCCTTCCGATCCCCCTCCTCTACTTTCCCAGTGAGCCCCGTATAACTAGCACCATGCAGCCCAGTCTACTCAGCTCCTGTTGGCTCCCATCCATCCTCTTTCTCCATTGTTTTGGGGCCGGGGTACTGAGTATCTCCCTTTTATATATATTCAGATATATTATCTATTTATCTATTTTGAATGTAGAATATTCATATATATAATCTATTTTGAATATAGAATATATTTATATTTATAAACATTTAAAAGATATATTTGTATATATAATACATTTAAACTATATATTTATATATATTTTAACTATATATTTATATCTATAATAAATTTTAAACATATAATATATGTATATATATTTAAAATATATTTATATGCACAATATATTTAAAATATATTTATATGTTTCAAATATATAATATATACAATATATTTTATATGTAATATATAAATATATATGTTTACATATATTTATATATTGTAGAATATATTTATATACACAATGTATTTTATATGATGTATTATATATCTTAAATATATAATATTTATAACATATCTTAAATATATTGTATATTTTAAATGTATATTTATATATACAACATATGACGTATTTATATACATTTTGAATGTATTATATATACAATATATTTATGTAAAATATATTATATATAAATATTTCATATATTTATATATAATATATTTTATATATTTCAAATATATATTTATATGCTAGGTATAAATTTATATATTATAGAATATATATAATATATTTATGGAATATATTTAAATTATATAATATATTTACATATGTGTATTTATATTTATAAATATTTAAAATATATATCTTTACATATATTTGTATATATCTTATATGAGCATTATTGCTTATCTATTTTCTCCCTCATTAGATTGTCAGCTCCTTGAGGGCAGGAGCTTTATACCCCCAGCCACGACCACAGTGCTTGACACATAGTTAAAAACTTAAATAATGTTTGGTGACTGTCTGTTGCCCTCCCTCGTAGACTCGGAGTCTCTGGGACCCCAGAGCATGGAGGCTGGTGAGACCTCTCCTCACCATGTACCAGAGAGTAATGAAAAGAGCTCGAGGTCTGCTGTTAGGAGCCCTGGGCTCCAGCCCCGCTGTGTGCCATCAGGGAAATCACTTGTGCCTCAGTTTACTCATTTGCAAAATGAGGGTGCTGATCCTTGAACTGCCTCTCTCTTGGGATTGTTATGAGGAAAGTTTTAAAGAATTTTAAAGTATTGAAGTATTATGGAAATGTGAATTAATATGATTGCCATAAATGGGAAGGATTTCCCCTCGAAAAACACCCAGGATGAAGAGACAGATGGTGTTGTAGAGGAGGAACCTGGGTTTGGGTGCGATCTCTGCTCTTTGCTCGCTGTGCGAACTTGGGCTAGTCATTTTGAGGAGGTAAGAAAGAACAAGCATTTATTAATTAAGCACCTACTATGTGCCTGACATGGTGCTGAGCACTTTATAAATATGATCTCATTTCCTCGTCCTCAGAAGGGCCTTTTGAGATAGGCGTTATTTTACATTTGAGGAAACTGAGGCAGGAGAGTCTAGTGACTCACCCAGTGTCACACAACTAGTAAGCATTTGAGGCCAAATTTGAACTCAAGTTTTCCTGATTTTTGTATCACTCAGCTCTTTCCATGGTTCTCAGTTTCCTCCTCTGTGGAATGAGTAGGTTATACTCAGGACATTCTGAAGTTGCTTCATGCTCTTGCCAATCTATAGTTCATATTTAAAAGCTTTTAAAAAAACCAAACCTTACATCCCAGGGGGCAGCTGGCTGGCTCAGTGGATGGAAAGCCGGATCTAGATATAGGAGGTCCTGAGTTCCTATCTGACCTCAGACCCTTCCTAGCTGTGTGACTCTGGGCAAGTCACCTAACCCTTGCTGCTTAGCCCTTACTGCTCTTCTACCTTGGAACTAATGCACAGTATGATTCTAAGAGGGCTGGCCATGGGGATGGCGCTCTGCTCCTTTTCCCCTCTGTCTGTCACAGAGGTCAGTGGTGCCCTTCTCGCGTGGCTCTATGTGCCTTTAGGGCTCCCACCTTGGGATTCCCAAGAATGGAATATGTAGAATATTCCCAGGCTTTCTAGAAGGGAACCTTCTCTGTAGCCTGGGAGGGAGAGGAGGGGACCAGAGGCTGGGCTTGGTAGCCTTCCCTTAGGGAGCTCTGCCATGGCAGGGGTGGGGGCTCCCTCGATGTGCCCATTGGGTAATCCGGGGCTAATTACACCTGACTGCTCCCCCCGCCCCTCCCTGGTCTCAACCCTTTTCATGTCTCCCGTATGCAGTTGCCAGACTAATATCCCTAAAATAGAACTCCGGATCATGTTATTTTCTTGCTCAAAAGCTTTCAAAGGCATAATTTTGGAAAAATGGAAAGAACACAGGATTCGGAGTCGGAAGACTGCTGTTTGAATCCAAGCTCGCTCCTCGCTAATTATGGGGCGCCCTGCTCTCCCCGGCTCTCGGATTTCTCATCTCGGGAACACCCGGCTCGGCCCCAAAGGGCTGGCGACCCGGCACGTGGCCCGGTTCGAGATCGAAGGCTTTTCACGACCTCTCTTTGGTTTTAGACCCCAGGTTGCTGCTGGAGCTCTGCTAAACACAGGGAAGAGATTCCACAACACATCGGAGGAGCCCCCACAAAGCAAACCCAACAGCCTTCCCTGAGGGTTGTTCTCGCACAATGCGTATCTTTAGCCAATGTGGAAAACCACCAGAGATTGATCAAAATGAGTCATGCCGCTGCGAGGCTGGCATTATTGATCCAGGGTCAGCTGTTGACCATGCCAATCAATGGATGATGCCTAATCAATTGGCTGCTGGTCGGTCTTGGCAGAGCGTGTACAAAGTAAATGGACTTTACGCTTGGCATCGTGTCATGCGCCATCTTTATCAATGACTGGAAGAAAGACAGAGATGATGCGCTCATCGGATTTGAAGAGGACGCCGTGCGGGGAAAGAGAACTCCGCTGGCGGAGGGCTCCATCAGGATCCGGGCTGAACCCAGTGAGAGGACACTTAATATGGACAAATCGGAGCTCTTACAAACGGGGTGGCTCAAAAGATCAGCTGTACAAGGCGAGAACGGTGTGCTAGATCTAATTAATTTGAAAATGGGTTGGGATTTCTTTTTTTAATGGATCACTCGCTCAAACGGAGTCAAGAATGCTAAGCATCAGCCTCCTAAATTCTAATCAGATATTAGGCTCCATTATAGGAAAGTAACATGCATTTATATAGCACCTACTGTGTGCCAGGCACTCCTCTAGTGCTTTTTAATCAATATTATTTCTAATAATATTGTAATATTAATATAATATAATAATATTATAAATATAATATATCATAAACATAATAAATATTTCATCAATATTTATATTCTTCTCAAGACAATCCTGGGAGGAAGATACTATTATTATTCTTATTTTGCTATTGGGGAAACGGAGGCTTACAGAGGCTGCATGACTTGCCCACAGTCACTCCACTAGTAAATGTTTGAGGATGGATTTGAACTCAAGTCTCTTTCTCCTGTGCCACCGCCTATCTCTAGTAAGCAGAAGAGAAGTAATCACTCTATTATACTCCATCTTGGTCAGACCATATCTTGAATATTATGCTTATTTCTAGAAGTCACTTTATAGCAAGGACAGAGAAAGAAGGGCAGGATGGGGAAGAATTAGAGACGATGTTCAATAGGAATTTGATGGAGAAATTGGAAAAGAGAAAGCTGAAGAGTCGATGGTGGATGTGAAAGCTTTGCCTCAGAATCTGAGCCTGTCATGGAGAGGAAGGACAAAACCTGTTAGACTGCTGGGTCCTAGAGGACAAGACCAGGAGGAACCAGTGAAGGTGAAGAGGAAGCAGATTTGTGCTTTATGAAAGGAAACATTTCCTAACAATTGGACCTGTCACAAAGCAGAATGGACTACTGAGGGGAGGGAGTGGGCTCCTTCTTACTGGCCATCTCTAAATGAATATTGGATAACTGTTGATCACAGAATCACAGAATTTGGAAGGAGACCCAGAGGCCACTCCCATGACTCCTTGAGACAATCCCTTCCACTTTGTTAAAGAAATGATCTCTGCTCAAGTACAGTTTGGACTAGATGATTTCTAATGTTCTTTCTAGCTCTAAGATTCAAGAATTTTGCTTTTTGTGTGTGTGTGTGTGTGTGTGTGTGGTGGTTAAGCATGTGTGTGTGTGTGTGTGTGTGTGTGTATTATGTAAATATCTTTTCTTACCAATATCCATTATGGATAATTGGATAAAATCAGAAAATGATGAGACGAGAAAGCAAAAGTGTTTTTTATTAAACCACAGCTCTGATGATGAAACAAACCACCCCAAGCCTCAGTTTGAGAAGTGAATTCCAAATATAGGAGAAACACAAACACAAGCCAACTTGATCTCCAATTTGGCTTTACTTTCAGCTATCCTGATGCACAGTGTGAGTTACCAAATTTAAAAAAAAGGTTCCATTTTCCTCTGGAGAAATTTCAAAGGCATTTACAATCCAAACATAGTGGGCTCACAAAGGCAACTTTGCAATTTTTTAAAACAGCAAAACTGTAAAGATTATAACTTTAAGCAAAAAATGTTGTTAACTGAAGCTCTGCCCTGACATTCTGGCTTACAGAAAAGCAGGAGAAAAAAAGAAAATGGCTGTGAATCCTTTTACAAGATAAGCCATTATGACTGATATTGTTCCCAATTATAAAACACTTACTGATAGTTAGTAAGGAGATCCTCAGAGAGCTATAAGACCAGAAAAGGAAGTATTCTCTTCAAATAATCACGGCAAGAGATACTAATGGATGGCCCATGGCCTCCACTGGTTTCCACACAATAACAGCACAAGAGTTCCGGGGAAAGGTCCCCTAGCAAATCATGTGGACCCCCTTGTGGAGGATTTATGGGAGGATGTGCACAAACATTAAACAAGATGAGAAGGCATTGCTTGGAGTCTTCCTATGAAAGGTATCATGGACCCATCAGAGTATTTAAAATACTGATTTGTGCCTTATTCTTTATTCTTGTCCATGCCCTTTATGACCAGTCCATACTGACCTACATGCTTTTCCTCACACATACCACCCTTTCTCTCATCTCCATGCCTGGCTATTGCTCAAGACAGAAAAGCTCTCTCTTCTCACTCCTTGACTCTTTAATTTGTTCATTTAAAGGGCCACATAATGAACTTTATTTTTTCTGGGTTATAATTTCCATAGTGTTCAATTTTGTAATAGAATAATCATATAAAACCAAAGCCCCAAAATAAAAACCCAAATAAACTAAAGTGAAAAATCATGTGCTTTGATCTACATTCCAACCCTAACAGTTCTTTCTCTGAAGGTGAATAGAATTCTTTGTCATAATTCCTTTAGAATTGTTTTAGACTCTAAAAACATCCTTAACTTCCGTCTTAGAATTGATTGGTTTTAAGGCAGAAGAGTGGTAAGAGCTAGTCGAATGGGATTAAGTGACTTGCCCTGGGTCACACAACTAGGAAGTGTCTGAAGTCAGATTTTAACCCAGGACTTCCCGACTCCAGGCTTGATTCTCTCTCCACTGAACCACCTAGCTGCCCCTCACTCTTAGACTCTTGGAGTCTCTTAGAAACCCTGGTTTCCTTCCAGACTCAGCCCCAACTCTCTCTTCTACAGAAGACCTTTCCTAGGCTCCCTCGCTGCCAGAGTCTTCTCATCTAGGGTTATTTCCCATCTACTCTGTATATATCTCGTATGTACTTGTTTGTAGACATGTTATCTCTCCCATTGGATTGTAAGCTCCTTGAAGGCACAGATCATGTTTTTGTACAGCCTTAGCACAGTGTAAACAAGAGCCCAGCACATAGTAAGTGCTTAATGATTGAGCAATTTCAACAAATATCTATCAAGTATTGATTATATACAAATATTACTTCCACTGAATTCTAGCGTGGTGGTGATCCTGGCTTCTCAAAAGTCCCAAGATAGCAGGTACTACCAAGTGAAAACGATTTTGATGATGAATCTGGAGATAGATTTTGCCTGTTGTCCAAGGATCAGCCTAATTGTTGGAAGAGTTTCATCGTCACGGGTCTGGGCACCAAGTGATGAATATCTTTGGCAAGAGCAATGCACAAAGACCATTTGCTGAGATGTGGAAGGATGGTGAATGAATGACCTGCCATTCTTGTGGAAAAGATGGAGAGGTGTGGGATAGATGATAGCACAATTAAGCAGAATCAGTGCTGGATGAATCACAGATCCATACCCAGTAAGCAGTCATTATTGAGTGAATGAATGAAATAAATAACATTTATTGAGCACTTACTATGTGCCAAGAGCTGTGCTAAGCTGATGATTCAGTGCCAGCTTGGAAGGTGGACTCCAGCAAGTGCCCAGGGATCTGTGGTTGGCTCTGTGCTGTTTAGCATTTTTGTCGACGACTTGGATGAAGGCATAGATGGCACACTTCCTAAATCTGCCCTGATGACCTCAAAGCAAAGGGGCATGGCTTACTCAATTGACGCCGAAATCAGGATTCAGGAAGATTTAGACAGCTTTTGAACACTGGGAGGGAGCTAATCAAATCAGTCAACCAATCAAAAGCATTTCTTCTGTGCTAAACTTTGGGGATGGAAAGAAAGTGTTATGTGGCATGCTAGCTCTGGAAATGTAGACTTCATCTCTAGTTCTGGCTTTCAGTCTACTGAACCACCTAGCTGCCCTCAAAGCCAAGGATTTAAAGAAAAAAAAATAGCTACTACCCTTAAGGAACTCATGTTCTATGGAGGAAATGACCCTATCCATACACACATACACATATGTATAACATATATACGTATTCATAGAGTAGATGATTTCAGAAGTAAGCCACTAGAAATTAGGAGGATTGAGAAAGTTCTCCTGCAGAAGGCAGGATTTGAGCTAAGATCTGAAGAAAGTCAGGAAAGCCAAGAGGCAGAGATGAGAAGGAAGAACTAATGTAGGCATGGGAGACAACCAATGAAAAAATATAGAGACTGAACAAAAATGCAGAGTCTTATACTCATGTTAGAAAAAATCTATTTCAGGGGCAGTTGGGTGGCTTAGTGGATTGAAAGCCAGGACTAGAGATGGGAGGTCCTGGGTTCAAATCTGGCCTCAGACACTTTCTAGCTGTGTGACTCTGGGCAAGTCACTTAACCCCTGTTGCCTAGCCCTGATCACTCTTCTGCCCTGGAACCATGGAATTCTGGGAAGGTGGTGGCTTAGACGGTGCCTTGGAACCAATACACAGTAGTGATTCTAAGATGGAAGGTAAGGTTTTAAAAAATCAACTTCATTAGTACAAAATGGAGAAGATATCATTATGTGGCCATGCAACTTAAAAATGCCTGGAAGTTCAATGCCAGTTAATTGTGTTGACTTGCTATATAGAGAATGAAATCTTAGGCTGCAGAGAGAAGCGTAGTGTCCAGCAGAACCATACCTAGTCAACTGGAGACCAGGGCAAGCAGCAAACAACGTGCTCTCAAATTTACTTACTTTTAAAGGAAAATTCAACCTGAGCTGAACTCCATCTGCCTTTCCAGCTTTTTCTGCTCCCCTACAAAAACCCTCCTCTTTGGAGTAAACCAGTTAACTTACTGCTACAGTACATGGCTTGTTGCTTCCCCAACATTCTGCCTTTGTTCCTGCTGTCCCTTCTACCTTCAATGACTTCACCCTATCCCCTTTCCACCTTCCCAAATCTAACCAATCTGTTAAGGTCTTGCTCAAGTCCCACCTTGTCCAGGTCTAGATCCATCATTTAACCAGGGTTCATCATCTAGCCTGTAAATAATCCAGGTTTCTCCTCCCCTCCCCTCCCCTCATGCTGCCCATCACCAGCTCATTTCAGAGCCCTCTTCTGCCCAACACAACGGGGTGTTCCCCAGCAATCCTTCTGGCTAATTTGTCCCAGCTGCTGAGCAAATACAGTCATTTCCAATAGAGGAAAGACCAGTAGCAGTGGGGAGCTGTCCACAGGCAAAGCTCAAGCAAAGACCAAGAGGAAAGGGATTAGTCTTGAATTCTGGGGCTTAAAAGCAGGGTGGGGAGGCATGGTCACCCCCACTGAGTGAATCAAATTGGAAATCTGCCTCTTATGTGGGCTCAAAATCATTTGCACACCTGGTTTCTGGCTTTATTGGTCAGATAATCATAGGATTATACACTTAGAGCTGGAAGGGACCTTAGAGATTATTGAGTCCAATTTCCTTATTTTACAGAAATAACTGAGGCTCAGAGAGGTTAAGAGGCTTCCTTAAAGTTACTTCAGCAGTAAGGAGCAGGGCTAGTATTTGCACTCACATTTCTGACTCCAAAACTGATACTATTTTCATTACACCATACAGTCTTCATGGTTAAATGATGAGTTTCGAGTTTCTTCCTCATGATTATGTTATGATGTTATGATAGTCCCCACCGCATATATTGAACCATATAAAAATGCTACTTACTGGATCTGTAAATGAGGTAAATACTTTACTTCTGTGAGGTAGAGTTTCCTCATCTGTAAAATGGGTATAAAAATCAATCAATAAGAATGTATTAAGAACTTATTATATTTTGAATACTATACTAAGTGCTGGAGATACATATGAAAGTTAAAATAAAACAACTTTTGTCCTCAAGAAGGTTGCATCCTAATGGAGAGACAGCACATAAATAAATGGGTGCATGCCAGATTTATATGTAGTATATGGGAAATAACATTAAAGAGGAAGGCTTTAGCAGCTGGGGAAGGGGGGACTAGGAAAGTTCCTCTGATGAAGGCAGCATTTGAGCTGAGTCCTAAAGGAAGCCAGAAATTCTAAGAAGCAGTGGTGAGGATGGAGAGCATTCCAGGCATGGGAGGTAACCATTGCAGAGGAGTGGAGATGGGAGTTGGAGTATAATGTAGAAGACATAGCAAGAAAATCACTGCTACAGGATGGATTTTAGAGTCCTTGGAGGAAAGTAAAGTTAAAGAGTATTAGAAAGGCAGGGAGGAGCCAGGGAAGGAAGAGCTTTAAATGTCAAATAAAGGACATCATGGCTACTCAAGGAATCATAGAATCTTAACATCAGAATGGATCACAGACTTCTCATAGGATCATAGATCTGGAGTTAGAAGGGGCTTCAGAGGCCATCTAGTTCAACTCCCTTGTTTTACAGATAAGGAAACTGAGACCAAGAGAGGTTAATAACTTGCCCAAGGTCAACCAAGTAGTTTCAGAGTCCAAACCCAGTACTCTTTCCATGGTGCCACAAC
Organism: Gracilinanus agilis; assembly: GCF_016433145.1. NCBI lineage: Eukaryota > Metazoa > Chordata > Mammalia > Didelphimorphia > Didelphidae > Gracilinanus > Gracilinanus agilis. The sequence continues at coordinate 692,213,903 of NC_058131.1, forward strand.
TCCTCTAAAGGCATTTAGTTCAGTCCATATTTGAACAAGAATTTCAGTTCCAATATGTCTGATCCAGCTTCTGCTTGAAGTCCCACAGAGATGGAGAACCTTCCTAAATTACAAAGCAGCCCATTTTAATCCATCAACAAACATTTATTAAGTACTTAATATGTGCCAGACACTCTTCTCAGCCCTGAGGATTCAAAGAAAGGCAAAGACATGACCTCTGCTTCAAGCAAACAAACATTCTAATGGGGGAGACAACATGCAAACAATTTTGTACATACATGAAACATAGGGTATAAATTGGAAATATTCACAGAGGGAAGGCAACAGCATGCTGAAGAAGTAGTGGGGTCCAGTAGAAAATAGATTTGAGCTGAGTCTTGAAGGAAGGGAACATTCTAAGCATGGGGTCAGTCAGTGAAAAGACACCATCAGGAGATGGAATGTCCTGGGCAAGGCCACTCTTGGAGGTTTCTCATCATTAGGAAGATTTCCCCCATCTTGATCCTAAGTGACTTGGCTCCACTGCTCCTACTTCCATACTTGGGACCAAGGAGAAGGAGGAGGAGGTTCAATCAACTTCTGGAATTGGATTCACTGAAACAGGAGATTGTGGATTCTCTTTTTCTGAGATCTCAAGGGGGGGGAGCTAGGTGGCTCAGTGGATAGAGAGCCAAGCCTGGAGGTGGGAAGTCCTGGATTCAAATCTGACTCAGACACTCCCTACCTGTGTGATCCTGGGCAAGTTACTTATCCCCCATTGCCTAGCCTTTACTGCTCTTCTGCCTTAGAACCAATGCATATAATATTGATTCTAAGACAGAAGGTAAGTGTTAAAAAAACCAATTTAACAATAATACACATTGTTGGGCCCTAGGGGCTGGGGCTCTCCCTCTTTATTATGGAATCCCTCTTAGCTCTGGAACCAGAAACGTGTGGACTAGTTCAATCCTAGAGAAGCCAAACCATCTTAGAAAAAAAAGGACACAATTCCTTTCCTCACATGATTTGGTACTTTTTACTATTGCTCTCCAGGAGAAATTATATGAAACTAAGATTTTGGCTTCTGTCAGGGTCTCCTAATACAGGGAAGTAGAAAGGTACTTAATGTACAATGTAAATCAGGTATAGGTCAGCTATTTATTTATTCTAAGTAAAATAAATACTTAAAAAATGCAGATTCAAAGAGTGCATTTGCAAAGACTTAAAAGAAGAAATAGTAACTTAACTTAAAAAGTAGCAGAGGGTAGAGAGAGGGCCTCAAACCTAGAATTCTTGGGTCCAAATCTTGCCTCTGCCTCTGTGGCCCAGGGCAAATCATTTAACCCCCATCCCCTCCCAACTATTCTAGGCAAATGTCTAAGATTATAAATTGCAGAGAAGTTATGAATGGAGACTGTTTCTTCACCTGGAGCTACCTATGTTAGTGAAATCAGAGCTCCAGTGTATTTTTGTCCCTAATAAGATTATAAAATATGATTCTAAGCTATGGGGCTAAAAGAAATCAATTGACTTACCCAAAGTCACCCAGCCAGCAAGTAGAGGAGGCAAGATTCAAAGCCAAATCTTTCTTTAACTTTCCCTTCTGCTATCTTTCCCTGTTTCAATGAAGGGGAAATGTCTAAATACGAGAAATGAATTTTAAAGGGAAATGTCTGTGGGGTGTGCTAAGAATTCTCTTCCTTTGCTCAGTTTCCATCGAGTCCATCAGCCCTCTTACTCAGGGTGTATGTGTGTGTGTGCCTGTAGTTAGGGATGGCGACATGGAAGATTAATAGACATCCATCCTCCATTGGCCAACCCAGGGGATTTCAGTGGATCGTGAGCTCGGTCGTCAGCAGTGTGCTACTTTAGCCAAAGAAGCTGATGCCGTGTTGGATGCAACGGGAGGAACGTGATGCTCTCAGCAGGGGAAAGGCGAGTCCTGCTGTCCTCTGTCCTTCTCATCTCCCAGCTGGAGCACCATGTCTTGTCCTGGGCACTTCTTCTTGGGAAGGAAACTGGAGAATTCCTGGAAGAGGTGAAGGACCTTGAGGTCTTGCCATATAAGAAGCATTTGAAGGAACTAGAAATTGTTTAGTCTGGAGTAGAGAAGGCCAGGGGAGGAAGACAGGCTGATAACTCCTTTTAAGTCTTTGATAAATTATCACGTAAAAGAAGGATTGAATTTGCTCCATTTGGCCTCAGAGGGAAGAACTAGGAGTAATGGATGCTTATTGCAGGGATGCAGATTCCTGTTCCAGAGAAGGAAAAGGTTCCTGTCCCAAAGTGAAATGGGCTGCCGAGGTGGACAGTGGGCTCTCTCTCATTAAAAGTCTTTAATCAGAGGCTGGAATGAGCACTTAGCAGGGGTGTGGGAGACACATGTTGCCATGAATGTCCATGCACATTAATGGGTTCTTATTTGGCTAGTCAACCTCCGAGGCTCAACTCATGTTCTGGGATTGCTGTTAAGGCCCTGAGATTCTCTGTTCCTAGGCTACTAGGAAGCTCAGATGGCTTTCTTAAGCAGGGGTGACAGCAGGAGCTTTGTTAGGAGAAAGGCCCACTCCCCAGCCTAAGTGAGAGATTTATGGAATATGCTATTAGAGCACATCCTCCCTGTCTGTAAGCCACCAATTTCTTTGGAAAATATGGCCCCAGCTGAAAGCAGTAATGGGATTTCCCAAAGGTGGTGGGGATGCTGCCTTCCCCTGCATCAGCCTGGGTGATGCTCTAGGCCTGCTGTGCTGGTCCTTATTAAAACTGCTCTCCATTTTTCTCTCCAATGGAGATTTAGTGCAAGGAGTGGCATTTATGATGAAGAATGGCTCCGATCAGCTGTCTAATACATTGCTGTATGTCAGGGGAAGGGGGGCTGAGAACATATGTTTCAGATATCCTTCCGGGCTCCAGAGGCTATGTGGGGCATTGTGGCAGTATTTGTGTGTGTGGAAACACGCCATCTGTCCTGGAGATGCCCTTTCTGGAGGGCTCACCTCTGGGAGGTGGGGAGAGGGATACAAAGGGTCCCCTCCTACAAATGACCACATTCTTCTAGCCCCTGTGACAGCTCCCTCCACCTCCACTCCAGAGATGGAAGACTGGGAAGGAGCTAGGTAGGAATCTGTGCTGTGGAGACATCGAGCCCCTCGCAAAAGAAAAGGCCTGGTGACCACCTAGCAGGGATGTTATGGAGGGGATTCTTGCTTGGATATGGGTGGGATCTGATGTCTTCTGAGGTTCCTTCTAACTCTATGGTTGGGATGATGTGGTTGGAGAAGGGAGATCATCTTCTTTCTCTAATAACCAAAGGAACTGACCCTCTACCACTCACTACCCACATACCAATCCATATACTTGAGCTAATCTTCCTTTTTGTTCCAACTGGGGAATCTCTCCAAGGGCTACCTTAGGAAGAAGTAAATGATTGGCCATTTCCTATGGTCTAATGGGCAGAGCTCTCACCCAGGGAACCAACTCCTGTGGAGATGAGCCTTGGCAGGTGTTGCACCCTTCTCCCACTGGCACCCACAGCTCTTGAACACCCAGAAAAGGGTTCTCTCCCTAAAAGTCCTAGGCATAACCAAATGGTTAAATATCAAATACAGATATGATTTTATCAGTGGAAATGGCATTAAAGAAGAGGAATTGCCATCTGCTTTGCCACTGCACCCTAACGCCCTTGAGATCTTTCTGATGGCTTCCTTCTGGGCATCTCCCTCATCAGGATGTGAGCTCCTTGAGAATGGGGCCATCACCACTCTTCCATTTTTCTCTCTAGCACTCAGCACCATGCCTCGTACACAGGAAGCACTCCATAAAAGCGTTTTCATTTACAAATTCATTTTCCTTCTTGAACTCTACCATTGAGCCACACTGGCCCGTTTGCCATCCCTCACACTCCCAACTTCATCTCTCATTTCTGTTTCTCGGCTCTCGCTGTTCCCCAAGCCTGGAATGTGCTGCCCCCTCGATTTCACCCCTTCATTGCCCTTACTCTCTTCAGGTTTCAGCTTAAATCCACCTTCTCCAGTCCCGTTGGCTCCTATTGCTTTCCCTGGTGAGATTCATTCCTAGCCACTCTTTGAATGTCTCCATTTACCTTAGCGTCCTAGTTAAGATACAAGCTCCTTGAGGGAGGACCTCTTTTTGCCTTTATTCCCCAGTGCTGAGCACATAAGCCCTTGATCAATGCTTGTTGCCTGAGTAGCTAATTAAATATCTGAGCTGGGGTTCACACCCAGTGTCCAGGCTCCGGGTCCAGCCTTCTGACCAGGATGCTGCATTGGCTGTTAAAATGCAAATATCCTAAGGAGGCAGGGAGCCCTGTAGGCCATTGGGATCAGAGAAGCAGAGGCTTAGAACTGAAAGGATTTTAGAGATCATCTTGTCTAACTGCACATTTTACAGAGGAGGCAACTGAAGCTCAGAGAGAAGAGCTTTGTTCAAGGTCCCCCAAAGAGAAAGGGCTTTGATCTCAGAAGACCTCGGATTCCTGGTGCTCCAAGTACTCATTCCATCGTCCTGGATGGAAAGATCAGGGGCTTTAAAAGAAAAGAAGTGGGAGGGGGTGGGAGGTAAAGGGGAAGAAAAGCCTTTTGGATCCTTCAGAACCAGGCTGACTACCTGGAAGCTCACCTTGACCCAGAAGCTGCAGTGCTAGCCAAATTTAGCTGCCATTATTCAGCTTCCAGAGTCACTCTTCCATGTACGCGCCTCACCTCATTAGACGTTGTCTTGTGAGGGGAGCCTTGACTCCCCAACCAGACCAGAAACTCTCTGAGGGTTAGAGCTAAAGCCTTAGATATCCCTGAAGTTCGATGGAACACAGGGCTAGCCAAGCAGATGGGAGAGGACAGGGGAGGAAAGAAGAGCAGAGGAGGGGAAGAGTTTATGAGCTAGTTGACTCTTTCTACTCAGTTCAACAAGTAATTATTAGGTACCTGCTCTGGAATATTTACTATGCTAAAGTATTGAGGATGCAAAGAAAAATAAAATAGTGCCTGCCCTCAAGGGACTTAAATTCCATGGGGAGGGGAACACAGGATAATAGATTCTGAGCTGCCTGGGACCTAGTCCAATTCCTCATTTAGCAGAAGACAAAAAGGTGGCCCAGGAGGTGCTAAATGACCCAAGGCCACCCAGGCAGTGCCAGATAAGCAAAGACAAATTAGATACAAAGTAATTGGGGGACAAGTGCTAACAACTGGAGGGCTCAGGAAAGGCTTTGTGTAGGAGGTGCATTTGAACTGAGCCTTGACTGATTAATTGGTAGATTAATGAGAGGCATCAGGTGATGTTCAGAAAGCATAAGACTTGGGAGTGAGAAGGTAGATTTTAGTCCCAACTCTGCTACTTCCTAGTCCTGTGGCCTTGGGCAAGGCACTTACCTTTGTTGGGACTCAGTTTCCCCATCTGTAAAATAGAGCAGATACTTGATAGAGCTAGTATGTGATTTGCAAGCTGGGGTCCCTTTGCTGACTAAAACTTTCTGATCATTGTTCCTCTGAGGGGACCACCCCAGAGGTCAGATGGAGAGCTCCTGGCTAGACAGTTTCATTTCCAATAGACCAAGCTCCAGATCCCACTGAGCCCTAAGGGTTTTCTCCAGCTTCCCTTTTTGGCTCAGGGGTCAGAATATTTTTTCCCCTCTCCTCATTTTCTTCTTATTTCGGTGTCCCTCTTTTTTCTTTCTTCTCATCTCTCCTCTCTATCTTCTCTTCCTTCCCTTTTTTCCTTCTTTCTCTGACTTCTCTGATTCTTCCTCTCCTTTTACTCATCTTTCCTCTCCCTTTCTACTCCCTTCTTCTTCATCCTGCTTTTTATTGTTCTCTCTTCTTTCTCCTTATCTTCATTTTCTTTCCCCTTTATTTTCTTCTTTCTCTCATTTTTTTCTGTTTTCTTCTCCTCCTTTCTCCTCTTCTCTCCCTCTCTCTCCTCTTCTCTCCTCCCTTTTCCTCTCTCCCTTCCCTTCTCTTCTCCTCTCACTTCCCTTCCCTTCTCTCCTTTCTTCCTCTCCTCTCTTCTCCTCTCCTTTCCTCTCTCCTCACCCATCTCCTTCTTTATTAGGCTTCTATCTTCCTGAAAAGGTTTGTCCCTCTGGCCGGCTGGACCCTGGTGGGAGGAGATGAGAGAGTTTCCATGCCCACATAGAGCACTGGAGCCAAACTAGGAGGATGCCAGGCTGGTCTAGCAGTCAAAACCACAGGGGGCTAATAGCATATGTGCCCAGGGCTCTCTTGCTTGTCCCAGGCCCTCTGAAAGGCTGTGCTTTTCCACACTGGAAATTCTTAAGCTGGGATTTAACTTTAATTACATATTGATTAAACAGAACAAAGGCACAGGGGCTCAGGGGAGCTGGCTCCAGGAATGGCCTGATGGAATTTCAATTCTACTTCTCTTCCTTCATCCCCATCCCCCATCCCTCTTCCTGCTTCTCTATGGTCCCTCTGCTTGGCAGTCCTGTTTTTAGCTGAACAAGCCAATAATTAAGCTTATTTTGGTGAACAAAAGAGCAACAGATGGACCCAGCAGTCCAGAGATGGCATTGTCCTCCCTGTATGCCCCCATGGCACCTACTGGTGCTAGAGGCCAGAGGCAGTTGGTTCTGGCTTCTTAGGAACATGTGGAGTGGATGATAATTCTAGAGCTACAAAGGAAGTCAGAGGCCTTCTGGTCCTAAATTCCTTCATTTTTCAGATGAGAAAACTGAGGCCTGGGGAGCTTAAGCAGATGGCTTTAGGACCATGGATAGTAGGGCAAAAGAGCACTGAGGGATGGGATCACAGAAATTTGGAGCCAGAGGGATCTTATTTAGTCCAAATCCCTCATTTCATAGATGGGGAAACTGAGGCCCACAGGCATTAATCGATTTGCCCAGCGTCACATAGATACTAAGTAGCAGAACCAGGATTAAAATTTAGATGAGTCTCTAAGTGTAGCACACTTTCCACTGCACCATATTGCCTTCTGTCTCAGGTTCCAGGCTTTGGTTTGAATCCTAGCTCTTCCACTTACTACCTGTGTGATCTTGGCTTTCCTCATATGCAAAAGCAGGGGATCGGATAAGATGAACATAGCAGTTGGAGTGCTAGACTTAGAGTCAGGAAGATCAGGATTCAAGTTCTGCCTCTAATCATTACTGATCTTGGCACCATGGTCAAGGCAATAGTCAAAGATTATTTGTAATAGATGAGTTGCCACATAGGAATTCCTATGCCCATGAGATCACTGGTTTTTCATGTATTAACAGACTCCACTGTGACCTGTAACTCCAAATCCTGTGATCCTATAACCTTAGGAGACCCTTGGCTTCCATTGCCATCCCAGAGCCAGGGGGGTCAGCCTTAGCCATAGAATAGAAGACCATGCCATCAGGAGCACTTTAGGCATCATTCCGCAAAGGGCTGTATGTGCACATTCTTTGATCTAGCAATGCTACTACTAGGACTGTATCCCAAAGAGATAAAAAAGGAGGAGAGTTACCTATTTGCACAAAAATATTTCTAGCAGTTCTTTTTGTGGTGGTAAAGAATTGGAAATGGAGAGGATGCCCATCAAATGGAGAATGGCTGAATAAATTGTGGTATATGATTGTAATGGAATACTATCATGCCATAAGAAATGATGATCATGGGGGAACGAGGTAGCTCAGTGGATAAAGAGCCAGAGCTGGAGATGATAAGTCCAGGGTTCAAATCTAGCCTCAGACCTTTCCTAGCTGTATGACCTTGGGCAAATCACTTAACCCCTATTGCCTAGCCCTGGCTACTCTTCTGCTGTGAAACCAATATTTAGTTCTAAGATAGAATCTGGTAAGGGTTTTAAACAAACAAATGACCGGTAGGATGATTTTGTAAACTCCTAGGAAGACCTACATGAACTGATGCAAAGTGAAGTGGGCAGAACAGGAGAGCATTGTATCTGGTAACAGCAACATCATATGATTCAAAACTGTGAATGACAGCTATTTTCAGCAATACAGTGATCTAAAACAATCCCAAAGACTCAGGATGAAAAATACCAATTCTCCTCCAGAGAAAGTACTGACAGAGTCTAAATTCAGACCAAAATATACTAGATTGCACTTTCTTCTTTTTTCATTTGAGTTTTCTTGCACAAAATGACTAATATGGAAAAAATTGCATATGAAAGATCTGCCAGATTGCTTACCATTAGAGGGGAGGAGGAAGGATGGAGAGAATTTGGAACTCACAATTTAAAAAAATGAATCTTAAATGCTATCCACATCTAGAGAAAGAAATAGGGGAGTAGAAACAGAAGAAAAACATGGTATTACTTGGTTATATGGGTATATGAATTGGGGTTGTGGTTTTTTAAAGATTATTACAAATATGAATTATATGGAAATAGGTTTTGAGTTATAAGATATGTATAAACTAGTGGAATTGCTTGTCAGCTCTAGGAGGGGGGAGGGAAAAAGAAGAGGAGAACATGAATCATGTAACCATGGAGGAAATATTCTAAAAAATAAATAATGTGAAAATGAATCTTAAAAATTGTTTTTACATGTAATTGGGGGAAAATAAAATATTATTAAAAAACAAATTAACTTTAGTCATCATGGCATGGCACAATAAGTCCTGAATTGGTCGTTTAGAGATCTGGGTTTGATTCCCAGACCTTCTGGTAGCTATATGACCTTGAGCAAATTAGATCTCAGAACTCTGGCTTCCTCATCTGTGAAAAACCAACCAACCAACCAACCACATGATATCCAAGATCTCTTCCAGTTCTGACATTCTAGGGGTCTCTGTTGACTCCTTCTGGAGGACCTTTCCTCCTTTTTAGCTCCTGTGATAATTCTCTCTCCTGGTTGTACACACATCTACCATCACCTCTGATCCTCTTTCTACCCCTCCAGTGTCAGCATCTTCCAAGTCTGTCTCCCTGGGGCCTTTCCTCATCCTTTTTTATATAATCTCCTTTGGTGTATCATACTTTTCTATGATTTCAATTAATTTCTTTAGGCAAATGAGTCCTCTAATCCTTTCTCCCAGCATTTTAATCCTACCACCATTGATTACTATCTGTGTGACCTTGGGCAACTCACTTGCCCAACACTTGGTGAAGCCTCTTTGGATCTCAACTTCTCCATTTGGAAAATGAGGGGCTTGGGCTAGCTGGCTTTCAGGGCCCCTTCTAGCTCCAAATCTATGATCTTCTGAACTCTGTCTTTAACTGCGATTTGGATAGCTTGACTTATATGTCTCCTTGGCATTTAAGACTTTTTCCAATTCGATTTCTTGGGTGTTTGAAACCTGCTGTGAGGGAATCCCTCTTCCAATTTAGATAAACTCCTGCCCTACAACTTTTAGTCTTAATGAATTCAGGAATTTGCCCAGGAGCACACGGGTCGGAGGCAGGGCTTGATCCCATCACAATTCGAAGTGGGTTTTCTGTCTACTATGCCATGATGTCTTGCAACTATAATGTGACTAAAACCAAACCTCTCACTTGTCTTTTAAAACTTTCTCTTCTGACTGATAACAATAAAATGTCTGAAAAATGCTTTCTCCTTCTCTGTTGCGAGTCTCACCCACTCTGAGCGCAGCTGGTCCAATATTTCATCATCTTCCTCCCAGTTATTCCAGCATGGAACTTCAGTTTCGTGACAGCCCTCATTCCCTCACATGGAAGTAGTGGGCACATCTTAGGGATTCCGCTGTGTCCTTCAGTATCTCGTGTGTCCCTGCCTTTCTTTCCATTCCCACCACAGTCCCTCCAATAACTCTTGAAGGGGTAGGGAGGCTGGGTCCAGATCTGAGATCGCAGTGTAGGGGGAATTCTGGAATGGAATCTTCTTCCACAGAGAAAATGTGTAACTCCTCAGTAACTTCAAGGCTTAAAGCCTTGCCTGGAGGGACATGGAGAGGGTGGGTGATTGGCCCTCAGTTGTACCTCTAGGAGATGTCAGAGGCATTTTTTTTTCTGGCTCAGAAATCAGTCTTCTATTCCCCCACAGTAGGTAGCCTCTCTTTCTGATAACAAGAGTCCATATTTCTACCATAGGATCATAGATATGAAATTGTAAAGGGGGCAACTGGGTGGTGCTCGTGAGTGAGGGAGGGAGAGGCCTCTGACCAACTGATTTCCCTCATCCAATTGATTAATTCAAAGAAAATAAAAATAATGAAGTATTAGTTGTTGTTTTTTAATTATTTTATTGCATTTTTAATATGAACTTTTTAAATAGCCAATCGGCAAGCATTTATTATTATAATTGCAAAAGTCTTTTGCTTGGTCTCCCCACCTCAAGTTTCTCCTCACTCCAGTCCATCTTCTACTCAGCTGCCAAAATGATCTCCCTAAAGCCCACATCTGACCATGTAACTTCCATACTCAATAAACTCCATCCTTTTCCTGTAACCTCCAAGATCAAATAGTAAATCCTTGTTTTGAACATTAAAGCCTAGTTTGCCAGTCTTCTTCCATTTTATAATCCTGGTAATTCACATATCAGTGGTTACTCTACCATTCAACATCACCAGCCTTCTTGCTGACCACTGCACACAATACTCCATGTTCTGACTGAGTTTTTTCATACCTCATACCTGGAAAACCTTTCCATCTTTACTATAATATGAACTTCTAACTGCCTCCTATCCATTGAAAAAAAAAAGAAAGGAAAAGAAAAACCCCTCTTCATAAACATACATAGTCCAGCAAAACAAATTCCCATATTGGCCATTCTGAAGAATGAATGCCTCTCTTTGCATTTTAAGTTATCGCTTCTTTAGCAGGGGGTGAGTGGTGTGATTCATCTTCAGGCTTCTAGACTTGTGGGTAATATAATCTTCGCCTTGATCAGAATCCTAAGGGTTTTCATAATTATTTTTATTTAAAATGTTGTCACCCTTGTATAAATGGATCTCCTGGTTCTGCTTACTTCACTCTGGATCAGCTCATGAAGATTTTTCCAGTTTTCTCTAAAACTGTCCATTTCATCATTTAAACGAACCATTTAACCCCTATTCCTCTACAAAGTGTGAATGCATTTCTCTTTGATTGTATTGGAAGGGGATCTTAGCCACTGGCCTGATAAAAACTGGTCATACCTACAAACGGAGCTCACCAACTCCAGTCAGTTAAAGTCCAAAGAAGCTTTGTGTAGTGGAAAAGACAACGCATCTGGCCATTTCAGAAATGTTCTAGATGAGAGAATTAGAGACACAGTTAAGGGAGCTGAGACAGATTGTCTCAGTCAATGACTGAGGGAAGAAGCAATTTCAAAGAGACCAACCTCTGGCACCAGAGAAGAGAGCCATGAATTCAAGGAGAACTAACTCTGGTAATTAAAAGTTGAGCTGCAGAGGATCAGATAGAGGGAGTTCATAAGAAAATTCTTCCCCACCCCCATAGAGATGCTGAATTTGGGCAGGACATCACAAGAAGAAAAAAGACATCAAAGCCCTAAAGTACTATAGGTATGAGCTGCTTTGACCACATATATTCTCATCCACCTTTTACTTTTAGTTTGTGCCCACTCTTCCCACAGACATTCTGTATATTGATGAGAATATGTCACTTAGGTTTAATGGGGTGGGTGCTTTATAGCTAATGTTCCTTCTAGTCCATTTTAGTAAATAATTTTTGCTTTAAGGTAATTTTATTTCCCATCTGGCTGTTAAAAAGGAAACTCATTGGGGCATGTAGGTGGCTTAGTGGATTGAAAGCCAGGACTAGAGATGGGAGGTCCTGGGTTCAAATCTGGCCTCAGACACTTCCTAGCTGTGTGACCCTGGGCAAGTCACCTAACCCTCATTGCCTAGCCCTTACCACTCTTCTGCCTTGTAAACAATCCACAGTATTGATTCTAAGATGGAAGGTAAGGGTTTAAAAAAATAAAAGGAAGCTCACCGGTGGGGGCTCATGAGCCATAGTTTTGAAAGGTCAGATTCATAGGAGTTCTCTAGAACCTGAGAGAAGCATTTGTCCACTGAAAAGGAGCCCAGAGGGCCTTCACTAGTAATACCCTTTGAAAATTCCAGCTTCGTTGCCATTTAGCTAAGACAGAGGAAAGAGATGTCCAGGAGAGAGAGGATGAGAGTTAGTAGCAGTACTAGAAAGCTAGAGGGGCTCACTCTACCAGCAGCTCAGGGGCAAGAGGTGAGTGAAGATAAAAGAAAACTTCCTGCTCCATTAAATTATACTAATACATATATATGTACATATATATATAATATAATATAATATAACTACAAATTATAGCTTATGTATAAAGGGGTCCCTTTCTTGATTTTTAAGCATTTTTCTTTCTTATAAATAAAATGATCAGGATCCACAGGTGTCTTAATATAAAAAAAGAGAATTATATCTGAAACCAAGAACTTCTTTTATGTTGTAGCTTTAAAAAAGGTATATGGCAACAACTTTCTTTTTTCTTGATTGACACTCAACCACATATTAAATCTGTTGCCAACTCTTGGTAGGTGCAACATCTCTCCTGCCCAGACATTCTCTGCAGTGCCACCCTATCTCAGACCTTCCCTGTCTCTTCCTGGGACTCCAGCAGGAGCCTCCTCATTCACCTCTTGACTTGTGCTCTCTCCCAGCTTCAGCGCATCTCCCAACCAGGTAGTGGCCCAAGAGATTGTCCCAAAGCACCCATCTAACCAGGTCACTTTCAAGAATCTTCAGAGGCTTCCTACTGAACCCAGGAAAGGTGATGAATGACTCATCTTGTCCATTAAAGCCCTTCGGAGTCTGCCTCCAGCTTATTGTCCTTGATTCCCCTTCAGGCATGGAATCTTCCAGTGGGACCGGCCCATTCCAAGCTTCCCAAGCTTCCCCCGTCATCTTCCGCCTCTGTGACTTTATACAGATGATATCCCTTGAACAGTAAATGCACTCCCTCTGTCCTCACCTCTGCTTCCTTCAAGGATCAGTGCGTGGAGCATCCTGTACAGGAAGCCTGGAATGCGTTCTCTTTGCAAATTATCATATTATACATATGTATGTATAGATATATATATGTGCATAAAGTTTAAAATATTTTTGTTTTTAGTTAATCATTTTCAATCTTATCCAAATCTCAGTGATCCTATTTGGGGTTTTCTTGGCAGAGATCCTGGCTTGGTTTGCCATTTCCTTCTCCAGCTCATTTTACAAAGGAGGAAACTGAGGCAAACGGGGTAAAGTGATTTGCCCAGGGTCACAAGCTAGTAAGTGTCTGAGGCCAGATTTGAACTCAGGAAGAGGAGTCTTCCTAACCCCAGGACCACCCAGCCATCCCATGAATATACTCACATAAGCACACACATACACATGTGTATATAATAGATATGTACAAATGTATGTATGTATGTATAATGCATATTTACAAATAAATATGTAAAGATCTAGATCAGACACAGCCAATGTGGGAATTTATTTTGCCTGACTATGTGTATTTGTTTTTCTTTGTTTGTTTGTTTTAATTAAGGAAAGTGGGAGGGAGAGAAAATAGATTTTTCATCATCAAAAAATGGATATTTATGGGGGCAGTGGGGTGGCTCAGTGGATTGAGAGCCAGAGATGGGAGGTTCTAGCTTCCCATCTGGCCTCAGATACTTCCTAGCTGGATGACCCTGGGCAAGTAGCCCCCATGCCCCAGCCCTTACCACTCTTCTCCCTTAGAACCAATACAAGGGGGCAGCTGGGTAGCTTGGTGGATTGAGAGCCAGGCCTAGAGACGGGAGGTCCTAGGATCAAATCTGACCTCAGACACTTCCCAGCTGTGTGACCCTGGGCAAGTCACTTGACCCCCCTTGCCTAAAAAAAAAAAAAAAAAGAACCAATACAATACTGATTCTAAGACGGAAGGTAAGGGTTAAAAATTAATTAAAAATGACATTTAATTTGAAAATGATCACGTATGTAATTAAGCTTGCACGAGTAATCTCCCAAGTAGATATATAAGGACCTGCTTTGTGTCCCTAATCTTCTAGCACATAGTAGGTTCTCAGGCATTTCTTTTTGCTTCAGAGTAAACGTGGATGCATTATCCCGGATCATGATCCCCAGGCTCGGTTCTGTTCTTTGCCAGGCTGTTTCCCCTGCCTCCCCCTTCTTAGGTTGTTACAAAGACCTTCCAGAAATGCCACTTTCTGTCTCTGATGCCCAAAAGGAAAGGCAGGGGGCACCCAGCCTGGCCCAGGGGAGCTCCTGGGGTGGGAGTGGGGGAGGAGAAGCAGCCCCTAGGCTGGAAGGATGTGGCTGGCTGCTCCCCACCTCCCTTCCTGCTTTGCAGCTTCTGTGAGGCAGGCCTGAAGTTGTCTCTCCCGGTTTGGGAGGGTTCAGTAAGAGCCGGGGCTCTACTGGGGGAGAGATAAGGAGCTGGTCCAGGAATCATCACAGGCTACCACTGACAGATGTTTGAGACCATGACAACACCCTTCCCTGCTAGCACCCCGGCTCAAAGAACCCTCTGAAATGTGGCAGGGAGAGATTTGCAGCTTCCCTGCTCTTCCCCCGCCTCCTTCCTCCCCCCACCTCCTCCCCTCCTCCTCTCTTTATGATTTATTAAAATGGATCGAAATTGTGTAGCTTTAATTAAAAGAAGGAAAAATACATACAACAAAATGATTTGGGGACTGGCAAGGGCTCGATTGAAATGGCATCAATATTTGGGCTAACAGGCTTAAGGGGATAGTCATGAAACAAGGCAGGGGGAAGACGGGGAGGGAAGAATGTTAGTCACCTCATGATGAGCCATGGAACCCCATCCACTGGGGAAAAAAATACTACCCCACTAAGAGACTTTGGAAAGAGTCAATTTTGAGTCAGGGGCTCTGGATTCCATTCCAGCCTTTGTGTGACCTTGAGCAAGTCATTTAACTCTCTGACTTTCATCTGTAAAACGAGAGGATTGCATGAGCAATTTGAGGTCCCTTCATTCCACATTGTGGAGATGGGATTGGGGTGGGCAGGAGGATGGAGACGTGACCATGTGTCGTGGAATCATAGAATATTAGGTGAGACGATTTCCTAGCTGAGCAGATCAGCATCATCACCATTAGGGATCCTGGATCTAGACCTGGAAGGGACCTCAGAGGCCATTTAGGTCAATCCTCCTATTTTACAGATGAGGAAACTGAGCCCCATAAGAGTCATAATTTGCTTATAGATAATACACAGCTGAGATAGAATTTGAACCCAGGTCTCTTTTACTGCCAATTCATGCAGGATCTCTGTTTTCAAGATCTTTGAAAGACTGTTAGATGCAGGAACCATCCTCTGCTCGGCCCCAAACAACCGGACTAGGAACAATGAGTGGAAGGCATAGAGTGGTTCAAGATAAATAAGGAATGCCTGATAACTAGAATGGGAGGGAGTGAGCTCCCTGTCACCAGAGGAGGTCAAGCCCTGGCTAGATAGTTCTCTGTCAAGGTTGTTAGAGAGGGGATTCCTGCTTAGGGTGGGAGAGTGGCCAAGCTGGCCCCTGAGATCTCTCTGCCCCTCTGTGGGTCTCTGCCCTTAGAGCGATCTCTGGAATGCTTTCCTGGCTTAGCAGCTTGAAGCGTTGTGAAATGTAGAATGCTGAACCCTGGGTGGCAGGAGCTCTGGGCCCACATTTCCGATGGGCCCTCTCCATGGCTCTGTATTCACAGGGCAGGCAGGGATGGGCACCAGGCCCCCCTCGGGTGTCCTATTAAGGAGCCCAAGAACCCGTTTCTATTCCCATTCAGTGACCCCTCGGTGGGACCCAGTTCCAAGTTTCCCCTCCTGGAGAATCCCATTCCTCTTCCCACAAGAGGCTTTTGGCTTGGGGATCCAAAGGCAGAGCTTTGTTCTGATCTCTGGGCCGGTTGCTGGAGGGGTTCTGAGGTCTCCCTGGGCTGCAGGGATAGGGCTGGGGTGAGGAGGAGGATGGATTGTTCCAGAAGGTGGCAGGGGTCTGGCTCAGTTCAGAAGCCAGGAGGGGCTCCCCGGACCAGCTGCTCTCTTCCCAACTCCTACCACTTCTCGGGCTCAGCAGAAGTAAGTTGGCAGGCAGCCAGGGAGAGGCAGGCCATCCCTTCGGCCTCAGGCTGGGAGGAGGGGCAGGACGCTTTCCTGGGCTGGCCACCCTCGGAATCCCAGCTCCCCGGTTGGGGGTGGGAGGCCTGTCTGTCCAGAGGGACCCCCGAGGGCGAAGGAGCCAGGCAAAGTCTCAGGCCAGCCTCTGGGGCTGGGAGACGTTCCGGGGCGAGGGGAATGGCGGGGCAGAGGGAGGGGAGGCAGAGTGGGCTCTGTGCCCAGGCCTGACAAGGCGCCAGGCTGATGCCTGGGTCTGTCTGAAATGCCACTTCAGCTGGGGCTATAATAAGAACACGACATGCATATGCATGAAGGCTGATGAATATGCATGACCGAAGCCTTGTTAGAGCTAAGGGAGGCCCAGGAGCCTTTTGGAGACAGGGCCGGGACCAGGGGAACCCAGGGAACCTCTGCTTTAATCATAGCACCCATTTCTAGAAAATCTCCGCATCTGAAGCGTACTTTCCCCAGACCAGTCCTTGAAGGTCTGTCATGCTGGGATTATTATTCCCATTTTACAGATGAGGACCCTGAGGTTCAGAGAGCCTAGGGTGACCTGGCTAAGGAGGACAGAGCTAGAACTTCAGCCCTTATTTCTTGACTTCATTGAATTACTTCCTTATCTAGAAAAAAAAAACCAACACAAAAACCATTTTGGGGGTTAGATCTGGAAAGGATCTCCTTTAATAGAAGAGAAAAGGGAGATAAAGAATAGGAAATGTATCCCCCCTCAAAAAAAAAACCCCAATTAAGATCGTAGGTTTAGAACCTTAGAATTTAATCATTTTTCAGAAAAAGGAAACTGAGTAGAGAGAGGGATGGAGCAGCCCAAAGTCCTACAAGAGGGTAGTGGCTATGACAGCAAACCAAGTCTCCGGGCTCCTTGTCTGCTTCTAAGTCATTAGCAGCTCCGTGAAGCTGCGGCTGCCATTTAGGTGACCCCGATTCAACAGACTTTTATTGGGCACCCACTGAATACACAGACTTTTAACAGGCACCCACTGAATACCAGGCCCGGAGGACTTGCTTCCCTTGGCTTCAAGGGGCTCTGATGTGGCTGGAAGGAATGCAGTTGTTGACATAGTTTTTAGTCTGGAGAATTTGCCTTGTCTGTTGCTTCCAGAGGAAGGATGCCCCGGGGGCTGTACTGGGATCCCTGCGACCCCCTAAAACGTGATAAAAGAAATCCTGTCACCTGCCTCACCTCCAAAGCCCTGGCATCCTCCCACCCCAGGACAGAGACGTCTTGTCGTGGTCTGGGCTGGGCTGGGCTGGGAGGAGGAGGAACGTGAGCTCCGGCCGAGGGACTCTTTCCTCAAACGAGAGTCTCCCCTTCCAAGTCCTGTGATCTGTCACTTTAAAGGGAGTTTCAGCCCCGTTTGTGTTGCTGTCTATACATGGACGCCGGCGTTGGCCTGAGCGTCTGAAACTGACAAGACATGTTGGCGGGAGTGTGGAAACTGTCAGCGGGGCAGCCGCCTGTGAAATTAACATGATAGCGAAAGCGTCAATGTTTATTTACTGGAAATATCTGGACAGGGCGGCTGCTGCGATGGGGAAGCCGGGTGGGCTGGGGAGGGCACGTCAGGGCTGTCCTTCCCCCTCCCTCCCCCTATTTGGCGCCCCTCGGCTGGGGAACATGAACACATCATCCAGGAACCCCAGGAAGGTCTCTTGATCCCGGCCTCCTTGACCCGAGCAGCATTTTGAGGGCTTACCGCTCTTGGAAACTCAAACCGTATTTATTAAGTATATACTCAGGCTCCACCTCCAGGGATGACGCTGGACCAGATGCAGAGCTTAGATAAAACACGAATCCATTCTATCCAAACCGAGCATTGTTCCAGCCCTGAGGGAGATAAGAAAATAAAATAAGATGGCAGAGAGGAGGCAGAGTTACCTTCCTAGCCAGAAAGAGCAGCGTTCAAGTCCCACCTTTGAAACATCCCGGTGACTGGAACTCCGGGACAGTCGAATAACCTCTTAATTAGAGAATTAGCACAATAGATACCAACTTGAAATGGCAGGAATTTCCTCACTAGGCTCTTCCCTAGAGGGACATCAAGGGTCCCTTCCCTGTCCCCATTGCGACCCTGAAGGAACTTATCTGAATTATTTATGTATTTGTTTTGAAATTAATTTTTAAAATTTAATTTTTCTTACTCTTTTTTATATATCTTTAATAATTAATATTAATTAATAGGTAAGTGAATAGATACAAATTATTATTATTTATTTTGGAAGCAAGGGGTGGGAGTTCTAATAACTGGGAACTTGAATCTTGAAGAAAGCTAAGGTGGTGTAGAAGTAGTTCAGGCTTTCCCAAGCCCTGGGAAGATGCCCAGTACTTGAACCCAAGGTGGAGAAAACACTTTTCAGGGTAAGCACCATCTGGACTGTGTTGAATTTGAATTGAATTCCTCTCAGCACATAATTCTTTGCCTACAATTCCTATTTAAGTCCCAGTCCCCCAAGGGAGGGAGCTCCTCAGGTTTTACTCTAATTCTCAATTGTGTAGAGCAGTCCTTGGGAGGAAGGAGTCAGAACATTTTTGGGACCATGGAGAGAAGCTGAGCCTGCTGAGGGCCATCTAACTTCTTTCTCCATATAACCTTCAATAAAGTCTTTGGCAGCAAACTATGAGTCTGTTCAATTAATCAATCGTTCGATAAACATGGATTCAGCATGTAACATGTTCCAGGTGTTAGACTAAGCACCGTACATACCCAGAGACGGAATGTACGGTCCCTGCCCTCAGGGAGCTCAGATATAACAAAAGAGACAACATGTAAATACCCAGGTACAGTTAAGATAGAGTTAGATGGAAGGTAGCCTTAGAGGCAAAGCCTCTAGCAGCTGAGAATGGGGAGAACTGGGAAGGCTTCCTTATTGCAGAATGTGGCATTTGATGTGAGCCTTGAAGGAAACCAGGGCTTCTAAGAAATGGTAGATGAGGAAGAAGAGTATTATAGTCACAGGAGATAATCTATATAAAGGAAGTGGGAAAGGAGGAGAGTTATATGGGAGGGACATGGAGGGGAATGAGTGTAAAAAGACTAGAGAGGGAGGAAGGACCCAGGTTGTGAAGAGTTTTAAATCCCTAATGGAGGATTTTATAGTTGATCCCAGAGATAATAAGGAGCTGCTAGAATTTATTGAGTGAAGGGAGTGATAAAGACAGATATGTTTGAGGAATATCACTTTGGCAGCTGAGTGGAGGTTAGAGGAAGTCTGGGAGACATGAGAAGAGTCCAAATGTGAAGGTTATTGTTATAGTCCTGACAAGGGCTGGTGAGGGGCTAATTCATTGTATGAATGGAAAGAAGTAATGATATAAAGACAAGATATAATAAAGAATTGGACAAATAGGGTACATGAGAGTAAAAAGGTGGGATGACAGGTTTTAATCCTGGAAGATGGTGGTGCTCCTGATGGTAATAGGAATTTGGGGAAGAAGGGAAAGTTTGGGGAAAAGACAACGGATTCAGTTCTGGATATGTTGAGTTTGGGATGTCTACAGAGCATCCAGGCAGTTAGTGATTCAGGGTTGGAGCTCAGTGATTAGAAATAGAAATATAGACTAGAGAAGCTTCTGCATAGAGATGATGGTTGAGGGGGCAGCTAGTTGGCACAGTGGATTGAGAGCCAGGACTAGAGATGGGAAGTCCTGAGTTCAAATCTGGCCTCAGACACTTTCTAGCTGTGTGATCCTTGATAAATCACTTAACCCTTATTACCAATACACAGTATTGATTCCAAGGCAGAGGGTAAAGGCTAAAAGAAAAAAGAGAGAGATGACAGTTGAACCATTGTTCAATAGGAATAGATAATAGGAAGTCTTTGAAACCATGACATTGCAAAAGGGATTCCAAGAACCACAGGTAAGAAGGGAGATGATTTCAGGAATGGCCTCACTGAACTTATAGTCTGGCAGTGAGATACAATACAAATTTGTATAATTATAATACATAATATTGTATGATGAAAACATATAGGTAATAGCTCAGCAACCATCTCCTTAGTACATAGTAGGCATTAAAAAAAACCCTCATCTTCCATCTTAGAATCAATACTGAGATTTGATTTCAAGGTAGAAGAGCAGTAAGGGCTAGGCAATGGAGGTGATGTAACTTGCTCAGGGTTACACAGGTAAGAAGTGTCTGGGGGGCAGCTGGGTAGCTCAATGGATTGAGAGCCAGGCCTAGAGATGGGAGGTCCTAGGTTCAAATCTGGCCTCAGACACTTCCTAGCTGTGTGACCCTGGGCAAGTCACTTAACCCCCACTGCCTAGCCTTTACCACTCTTCTGCCTTGGAGCCAATACACAGTATTGGCTCCAAGACAGAAGGTAAGGGTTAAAAAAAAAAAGAAGTGTCTGAAGTCTAATTTGAACCCAGGACCTCTAGCCCTGGTTCTCATTCTACTGAACCACTTAACTGCCCCCTATAATAGGCATTTTATAAATGTTTGCTGATTGACCGATTGAAAGTACTATGCAGGGGCAGCTATGTGGCTCAATGGATAATGAGCCAGGTCTGGAGTCAGAAGGTCCTGGGTTCAAATCTAGCCTCAGGCACTTCCTAGCTAGTGACCCTAGGCAAGTCACTTAACCCCCATTGCCTAGCCCTTACTGCTCTTCTGCCTTAGAATTGATACTTGTATGGATTCTAAGGTGGAAGATAAGTTTTTTTTAAGTAATATGTAAAGTCTAAGGTCTATGGGGGCAGGTATGAACTGGAGATCAGGGAAGGTTTCAGAAGGGGGGACGGGAATAAGCATTCATAGAGCATCTCCTACCTGCCAGGCACTGTACTAAGTGCCTTACGAATATTATCTCATCTGAGAAAGAGATGGCATCTGAGCTGGACTTGAAAGGGTGGGTGGGAATTGGACAGATGAGGAGCAGAATGGATGGCATTCCAGGCATAAGTAATCGTTTGAACAAAGGTAGCTGCAGTGGGGGAGAGGAAAGGGCACATTTGGAGGACAAACCAGCAGTTCTGTTTGATTGTAACACTATAACATGTGGAGAGGTGAAAAGATGAGGCATTCCAGGTGGAAGGGCAGCTCACCGGGTAGAGGTAGAATTTGGCCCCAGGTCTTCTGGCTCCAGTCACTGATCTTTCTCCTCTACCATATAGCCTTCTTGAGAATGGGGCTCCCCAAAATAGGGACCCTATCTCCCTTTTTAGACAGAGGTCTAGCCCAGAGACAGATTGGTGGTGCCACAGTGCAGCACAGAATGCTGGACCCGGAATCGGGAAGACTCAACTTCCTAAGTTCAAATCTGACCTCAGACAATTAATAGATGTGTGACCCTGGGCTGGTCACTTTACCTCGCTTGCCTCAGTTCTTCATCTGTAAAATGAGCCGGAGAAGGAATAGGCAAACCACTCCAGTATCTTTGCCAAGGAAGTCCCAAATGGGTTCATGAAGAATCAGATTGAAATGGCTGAACAACAATACATTAGTGTGGAGACAGTCACTCATCAATGGGGATGATGATGTTATTTAGTCAACAATTGTCATATACTCAGCATGTAATAAGCCCTGGGAATACAATGAAAGAAGACAAAATAGTCCTTGCCCTCAGGAAGCTTACGATCTAATGGATAAGACATGTATAGTTAGGAACCTTTCCGATTTACATAGGATAGATGGAAGGTAACCTCATGAATGATCCAAGGATATAGTATGGCTCCTCTTTAGACTGTCCCCTCTTTCAAGGATACCCAAAGTGCTCTGGGCTGAGCCTGTCAGTGGTGACGGCGAGCCATGACAGAAGATGGTCCCCAGACTTTATCTCACTGTCTTCCTCAAAGTCTTGGGCAGCTCCCACTTGTGCTTGTGCTTTTGTCTGCTTGCCCATCAGGGAAGACTGACAAGTGAGCAGGTCCTGAGGTGGAAGTCAAAGGAACAGAACCTTAAAGGGAGAAGAAGGGAAATCAATGTGTCCACAGGCAGTGTGGTCTGGGAAGATTGGCCAACAGCTGAGACTGACTGCGATTTAAAAATATGTTTATAAATACATTTATAGGACATTTGCTTTACAGTGTAAAGAAATTCACAGCCATTATCAGGAACAAAAAGAAAGTCAGGCAATAATGGCCCCACTGCCTTGCGAATCAATCAATCAGCAGGCATTTATGAAGCGCCTTTTATATACCAGCCACTGTGGTCATTGAAACAGTCTCTGCCTTCAAGGATCTCCCATACTAAAAGAGGAGACAACATGTGTCTAATAAGCCTAGAGAGGGTAGCAACAAAATAAATGCAAAGCAGTTTTGTGAAGGAGGGTGCTGGCAGGTGAGGGAGAGGGTCAGGAAAGGCGCCATGTCTGGAGTGTTCCGAGGACTCTGTTTTCAGAGAGATGCTGGCTCGCCATTCATCACTGAACAAGCACTTATTAATCACCTACCACAAGCCACGCACTGTGCTAGGTAGCAACTGGACCTGGGATTTCACTGGTGTAGGGAACTCTTGGAAAGGAAACTCTATCTGTTCAAGGTTGACTCTTCTGTGACTTAAAGTCTCAGAGATTTGCCCAGATCACCAATGAGTTAAGTTACTTGTCCAGGGCCATACAAAGTGGAGATACAAAGACAAAAGGCTGCCCTGGAGGAACTTGAATTTTATTAGAGGGTGGCCAGAGGAAGGCAATCAGGACTAAGAATAAAGGGACTGGACAGCGTCATTCCAGGACTGTCTGAAGGAACTGAGGATATTTTGCCTAGAGAAGAAAAGGTCCAGGAACTCATAATCTCTCTTAAAATATTTGAGAGGGGGCAGCTGGGTGGCTCAGTGGATGGAGAGTCAGGCCTAGAGACAGGAGGTCCTGGGTTCCAATCTGACCTCAGATACTTCTTAGCTGTGTGACCCTGGGCAAGTCACTTGACCCCCATTGCCTAGCCTTTACCACTCTTCTGCCTTGGGACCAGTACACACATCGACTCCAAGACAGAAGGTAAGGGTTTAAAAAAAATTTGAGAAACTATCATGTGGAGTCGGGATTAGACTTTTTCTGCTAATTAGTAGAGGTTTGAATGATGGGTGGAATGTACAAAGAAGCAGATTGGGGGCTCGATAGGAAGAAACCTTCCTACCAATCAGTCTATGGAAGTCTTCAGGTAGAGACAGAGAGACCATTCGTGAGGAAGGGTGTAGACACATGCCCAAGTACAGGCTGGCTTATGTGAGATCTGAGTTCCCTTCTGCTCTGGGCTGCAATAATTGTCATTCAGTGTTCAGAAGAACAATATGAGGTCAGCAGAGCTGGTGACAATGCTCCCCTTTTGTTTCCTGGGGACACTGAGTTCCCCACCCCAAAGGAATAGGACATGCCCAAAGGAATGCAATAAAGCAATTGTAGAACCTGGACTGGAACTTGAACCAAGAAGGTCTTCTTCAGGGATCTCCTTCCAGGCATCCATCCTCATCCAGGACATGTGGTTCAGCACTTGGAGAGCTCCTAAAGGAAGGATGGGGGAGGCCTTCGAGGCCCCCTATTTCAAGAAGGCTCAATGCACGTGTGTGCAGAATCCCTTGGTCTCTGCCTGCTCTGCCTGGCCTTAGGGGACTTGTGGCCACATTTCAGAGAGAAGAATGCTAGGGCTGTTTGGGTATTCCTTCCTTCTTTTCTCCCCTTCCCTTCCCCCCATCTTCCCTCTCCCCTCTTTCCTTCAGGTTTGTAGAAGCTGGTCCCGGGTAGCTCTGTGCTGGTCGCCTAGGAAACAGTTCAGGGAGGGACCTCCATTGGCCAAGCCGCCAGCCGGCTCTGCTACACACATTTGGAAACAGAGCTGTGGTGTGTGTGTGTGTGTGTGTGTGTGTGTGTGTGTGTGTGTGTGTGTGTGTGTGTAGGAGTAGTGGAGTGGAAGTGAAAGAGAAGATTAATCCCTCTGACTCAAATCAGTCCCTAGGATACCAAAGGAGGTCCAGATGGCAAAGACTGGAACGAACCCATGGTATAGTGGTTCAGATCCCACCTTTATCACTTTGGAAAAGTCACTTGGTCCCCCTGAGCCTCAGTCTTCTCATCTATGCAATGGGGGTGGTTGCAGTGGGGGACTAGTGCCCTTGAGGTCCTTTCCAACTCTAATCTAAAAATTACCATGCAAGAAGTCTGCAACACAGAATAAACAGGGAACTTCAAAGACTGGACAAATGGGTGTCATTGAAGAAATGTCTGCAAAAAACAAACAAACAAAAAAAACAAAAAATGTCTGGCATGTGCTGAGAAGGAGAAAAATAGATGGAGTGTCCAACTCTCTTCTCAGAGTGAGAAGAAATCAAGGAAGACCTCCAACGTGTTGGGTGGACTCCTTGGGATGAGCTTATGGAAGGGCGTGGATGAGGGTCATCTCAAATGGGCAGGCACATACAGATGGCAGTGTGTGGGTCATGAGAGAGAATATTCACGTCTGGGAGATCTCAGGTCTATTGGAGTATCAGATGATCTCCTTATGTCTGGGGAGCAGAGGAACTTCCCAGAAGGATTAGGTAGGACAGGTCTGGATATATACTTAAAGGGGTTTAAGACTTTTAGGGGGAGGGGAGGAGGGGCTCAGCCTTTGAATCCTGGGTAAAGGACCCCAGTCACTTAGGGTAAAATTCTGTTTCCTCTTCCCCCACAGATTATAGAATTAGAATCAGCTGTAGAGCTGGAAGCAACCTTAGACCTCACCCAATCTAATTCTCTTGTTTTCCAGAGGCGGAAACTGAGGGCCAGAGAGAAGGAGGTTGTGACCTTGCCCAATGTCACAGAGTGGCAGAGCTGAGGATGGAGTCTAGGTCATCTGATTCCAGGTCTGATGCTCTTTCCACTCCCCAGGGTGTCTGGAGCTGGGATTCTTCTGAAGGGGGATGGGACTCGGAGAGCCCCATCCCCACCATTCCTCACCAGACACCATGACATGAATTTTTCAGCTTGTGGATTTCTACATCTTAAGCAGCAGCCCAGGCACTGGGAGACCTTCCTGGGGACCTTGGGCCATAGCTTGAAAGCCAAGTGCCTGGCTTTGATCCCAAACCAGTGTCTGTTCTGGGAGGACTGATGTTCCTGCCCTGTGCGCCCCCCCCCCCCCAGCTCCCTGGTCCCTGCCCAGTGCAGCTGGAGCTGTGATAGGAAATTCCTGGAAGGTCAGGAATTTTGCCTTCCTGTTCTGTGACTCTCTCTAGGTCCCTCTTTCCTGAAACTTCTCAGCTGCATTCTCCAGAAGGACTCACTAGCAAACAGCCTCTAGGCCCTCCTTGGCAAAGCCCTGGCACGTGTGCCCAGCCAGCACTCAGGGAGCTGCTCCGATCTCCCTCTTCCCAGCTGGCTCCCAAGAATATTTTTTTGCATGCCCCAACCCTCAGATCTGAGGCCCAAGGCAAGCACTTTCTCCCTCCACTCTCTCTGGTAATCCAGGGTCTCACAGAGTTTGAATTTGCCCTCTGGGTACTTGAACTGGAAAAAGGTTCTCCAACCTGGCTCTACCTTATCTTTTTGGCAAAATGAGAGAGGTGGGATCAGATCCTTCCATCTAGTAACATCATGATTTCCTGCTTGTTCATTGCTCCCTTGGGGTGACTTAGACCCCAGATTAGGGGTGAAGTTGTACTTCAAGGAAGATTTCTCTTTCCCAGTAGTGGAGTGAAAGGCTGCCTCTGCCAGCTGTGGAATACTTTTATGCAATTTTCTTATCAGAATCATAGATCATCAGAGTGGGAAGGGACCTAAGACATCAAATCCCTTATTTTACAAATGGGGAAACTGATGCCCAGAAAGGGAAAAAATAATTTGCCCCAAAGCACATAGGTCATAAGAAGCAGAATTAGAACTTGAACTCAGATCTAATCCTTGATCTAATCTTAGCCTCAGGCATCATGCCCCAGCTTTGGCACAGTTTCAATTCTGTTCCTTTGTCTCTGGGGGAGATGGACTGAGAGTGGGGAGTTGGGGAGGTCCAGGTGTCCCAGGGCTGTCTTCACTATTTTCTGGGAGAGAAATGATCACAGTGAGTTTGGGCCAAGGAAATTGTAGGTGCTGGTTTTTCCCTGGCCTCACTAATTTCCCAGATCTTAACACTTACTATCTGTGTAGGCTTGGGTAGGTTCTCCTCTGGAAAACGAGGGAATTAGATTCTATCCTTTGTAGGGACCCTTCCAACTCTGTATCTGCCATCTGACTCTTCCCCTACATTCCTACTATCCTAAAACAGGCCCTTATTACCACCAGCCTGGATTATTGGGGAACCCCCCCCCCCGTCTCTTTCTCCAAAGCCTCTCCCTTTATTTATGCACTTGCTGCTTGAAAGCAATCCCTGCATAACAGCTGAAGTTTAATTCATGCTTGTAGTTTGTATCATATCAGGGAAAGAAGTCATCAGCCCCCTCATATTTACAAATGAGGAAACCGAGACCCGGCTTGGTTAAGTGACTTGTCCATTGGCACAGAGGTAGCTAGCTTGCCCTCTATTTACACACACAATCATTTTATACATTGCTCTGCTTGCACACTTAAAAGAAGGTGGGACCGCCTCTGGCTGTCTCCAGGGGTTCAGGCTATAAATCCCAGGTACTAGAGGCAAAGGTTTCGCTCTTCAAGGGCAGACAGGGCAGGAGTGAAAGTCAAGGGGTTGCTCTGAGATTGGGGTGGTAGATTGACATGTAGACTCCTCCCATTCTTTCCTCCAATCGCCTGGCTTCCTGCCTCCTCCCCTCTGCTTCTGGTCACAGCTGGCTCAGACCATCTTCCACCCCTTCCAGGACTTTCTCCTTCTCCTGGTATCTTTATTGATTGACCTAGAACTGATTGGGAAGGTCCCATCTCTCTGCCCATCGGGGGCCATTGGCAGGCAGCCAATCAGAACGGATCCCTGTTTGAAGAGCCCTGCTAGGAAAAGTTCCCATTGGATAGGTGAGCCAAGGCAGGTAGAATGAACCAGTGGGAACTGGAAGAAGGTGAGGGGAAAAAAGGGAGGGCCATTGGAAAGGCTGGGCAGCCATCCGAGACCCTTTCTTCATGAAAAGGAGCAGAAAGAACAGACTTGCACTGTTGGACTCTCACTCTTCTTTTCACTAGGTCCTTCCCCTCATCTTTTCTCTCTCAGTATTTCCTGCA
Source organism: Gracilinanus agilis (assembly GCF_016433145.1). NCBI lineage: Eukaryota > Metazoa > Chordata > Mammalia > Didelphimorphia > Didelphidae > Gracilinanus > Gracilinanus agilis. Next base: position 692,241,005 of record NC_058131.1, read on the forward strand.
CTGGATTTGTGCTGGGAATCCCACCTCAGACACTATCTGTGTGCCTTTAAGCGAGTCTCTTTGCCTTTTTGGCCTCAGTTTTCTATTCTGTAAAATGAAAAGTTTGGACTAGATGGCCTTCCAGGGGCAAACCAATGACCCTCTGATTAAAACCACTTGACCTCTCCAAGCATCTGTTTCCAAAATGAAGGGATTATTCTGGATGGTTGATATGGACCAGGATGGGACCAAAGGGAGCCCTTGGGTCATCCCTCTCATTTTAAAGAAATTAAGAGACATTTTGTGCCCCTAATGACTGGCACAGTGCCTAGCACACAGCTGGCACTTAATAAATGCATGTTGATGAATGATTGATGGCCCAAGTTTGCCTAGGCAACGAGTGACAGAAACCCAGTTCTTGGATTCCTCTGAGTCTATGATCTCTTCTTCCCACTTGCCCCGTCTTTCTCTAATTTCTTCTGGGACAAGCAGCATCACGTCAGTGGAGGTGGGCTCCCTTGGCCATGGCAGGCCGTAGATCCTGAGCCCTGGCACCCTCGCCTGAAGGAGGAGGAGGACAGCCTCTAAAGGTGGTGTTCTGAGGCCAAGCCCCGGCGCCCCTTCCTAGCTTGGGCACGGCTTCCGCTCTGCTCTGCGGCGCTGGGCCCTCTCTCGGGCAGCTGGTCTGGGAGCCGAGGTCTCCAGACATCCCAGACCCAGGCAGCCCATGCGGGCAACAGGCGCTCTAATGATGATGAAGATGATTTGCAGATCACCATAACCATTAAGGAGGCTCCCAATGTCTCCCTCGGCCTCTCTAATGAAGGGGCTCCAGGTGCTACCCACACATGCTCCGAGGCCCTTTGATTTTCTGTGTAGGATGTAGGAAGAGGATTTGGAGTCGGGCTCTGGGTTTGAATACCGGCTCTGCTCCCTGCTCCCTGTGTGACCTTGGCCAAGTCATTCAACTTCTGGGTCTCGGAGTCTTTATCTGTAGAAAGCAGCCAGGTCTCTCCCAGGTCGAAGCCCTGCCACCTGCTTCCCATCCGGGCCCCAAGCCCTGTCCGTATTCTTCCCTGCCTCCCCCAGCCCAAGGGGCCACAAGAGCTGGCCTGGGACCACCCACGGGCAACGTGCAGAGACCCTGGAGCATCTTTGGGGGAAGCCCAGCACCCCCTTCCCCTACCAAACTGAGCAGTTGGACAGTGTCGAAGGCAGGCTGGAGCTCCGAGTTTCCCCCCAACAAGGATGTATCCAGCCAAATTGCGGGCCCCGTTCCTGCCAGCGGAGCCCCCGTTCCTCATCATAGAGGGATTTGGCCCTGCATCCCAATGAGATGCTTAAATGTCTCATTCATCACCCCCTCCCCTTCCTCCTCCTCTCAGCCCAGCTTGGGGGCCGATCAACCTTGCAGTGTCCCCTTCAAGCAGCCTCCCGGGGAAAGAGGGAACAGCTGCTCTCCTCCGCTCTGAACGAAGGCCCAGGTAGCCCCGCTCAGCCTGTCTGGCCCATCCGCGCAGAATTCCTCCCCACAAAGCCCGGGCCTGGGCAGAAGTCCCTCAGCTCCCCCCTTTCCAGAGGTGGAGGGGAAGGACCATCCATCCCATTCATTTACACCGTGCTAGGCACGGAGGGGTCTGTGGAAATAAGGCGCGCTCTGAGTGCCATCCCGGCTCTCCTCGCCCCAGCGCGGGCAGGAGCCTTGGCATTTCAGTGAAGGGCACCCTGGGCCAAGTCAGAGCAGAGAGGGTGAGTGGGCAAGTGTAGACGAGGGCACGAAACGCATCTAGGATCATGGCGCCGAAAAGATGGCTCGCCGGTTAGTGAGTCAGTCAACAGGCATGTATGAAGGACTCTGTGCCAAGCGCTGGGCTGAGAATTGGCTTAGCGGGTGGCTTCCTCCTCCATGTCTTTGCTGCAGCTGGTGATTTGGCCTGTTTGTCAGAGGCAAGTCCCTGCTGAGCAAAGGTGGGGTGCCCCCCCCCATTATGCTCCTGGGTGGGTCCCTCAGAGCAGGCTCCCTGGGTCTGGGCTGAATATTGTCCCATCAGGGTATCTTGGGAGGGGCGTGTGTGTGTGTGTGTGTGTGTGCGCGTGTGTGTGCGTGTGTGTGTGTGCGTGTGCATCTGTGTGTGTGTGCGTGTGTGCGTGTGTGCGTGTGTGTGTGTGTGTGTGTGTGTGTGCAGACCATTGGGGCAAGGCAAGGCTCTATTTGTCTGGAGCTCTCTGGAGAGCTGGAGAAAGCCAAGCAGCCAGCCCCAGTCCGTCAGGTTAGGAGAGGAAACGGTCCCAGGCGACAGTGTGCCCCAGCCTGCTCTGGCTCGGCCTTCTCTGAGTGGAGCTCCCAAGGAGGAAGGAAGGCTCCTAGGCTAGGAGGGCCTCCAAGGCCATCAGGCTGGCACAGAGGCTGCCACCCATCGCTGGCCCTCAGAAACGGTGGCCGGCTGGCACAGTTCGATGACTGCTTCCTTTGCAGATAAGGGCACTCGTGCCCAAAGGACTAGCAGACGTCCCCAGAGTCACACAGCTAGTAGGTGGCCACGGTGGGATTTGGGACGCGTTTTTCCGTCTAGGCTTGATGCTCCGGCCACCAGGACGTCCCACTGGAAATAGGCCGCCTCGCTCAGTCTCCTCTGTTTGTAGCGGAGGACTGGGATGCTCTTCGGACCGTGCGAGTACGAGGGGCAGAACCGGGACTCTCGCTCTGCCCTGGGAGGCCCCCCGGGGTCCGGCACCACCAGGATCCTGAGCAGACTGAGCGCCAGAGCATTGGGGGCCTCTTCAAGGAGATCCGTGTCCACTCCACAAAAACTGGTCTAGTAACACGGGAAAAATACCAGATGGGTGAAGAATGCGTCATCCTGAAAGTATGGCATGCGAAGGGGCAGGCCCTTGTGTTTACCCATCCGAGCACGTTTCTTGGATGGACGCGGCCCCGGGAGCACGAGCCAGGTTTGAACAGGAGGGGGGCAGGCTGGGTCCTAGGTGGGGAACGGTGTGGCGTCTCCACCCGAGAGGCAGGGCGCCATTGTGTGCTTGCAGTCAGGAAGATCTGGATTGGAGCCCTCCTTCAGATACGGACTAGCTGTGTGTCCCTGGCCGAGTCATATAAACTCTTCAAGCCTCAGTTTCTTCCTTTGTAAAATAAGGCAGTTGACCTCCCCGCCTCCGAATGCAGGGCTACTCCCTGACACAAAAGGCCACCCCTTTGGGGCCAGCTTCCTCCCGCTGCTGCTCCATGGCCTTGGATCCCAGGGTGCCATGTTCTGAGAACCCTGGTTAGGGATCCCCCAGGAGGAAATGGAAAAGGTGTGAACAGGCTGCAGCTAGGACGGTGTCCAAAGGAGACACCATCCAGGAAGCTCATTACCAAAAACCAAGGTAGGCTGGTCACAGTGTAAGAGGGTGTAGCCCACAGATGATCCTAGTGAAGGCCTCCAATGTGAGGATCACCAAGTCCAGTCCCCTGTATTTGGGGCAGTATAGCTCAGGGCCTCAAAGGATGATAAATTCAGGTAAAGATCACAGGCTTTGGGGGCAGCTAAGTGGTTCAGAGCCAGGCCTAGAGACAGGAGGTCCTGGATTCAAATCTATCCTCAGATACTTCCTAGCTGTGTGACCCTGGGCAAGTCACTTACCCCCCATTGCCTATCCCTTACCTCTCTTCTGCCTTGGAACAGATACTTAGTATTGATTCTAAGACAAAAGGTAGGGGTTCAACAATAAACAAAAAGATCACAAGCAGTGGGGAGAGCCACACACTAAGCTCCCCCAGGTGTGGTTCTTGGGGTTCAGGACTCGGAGGCTCTGCTGCTCCAGTAAACAAGAGGCTGCCTCCCTCGCCTTCCTGCGCTCGCTCCGAGCTCGGGGGATCTCTCTGCTCCAGGTGGGCCCACCACTCACCGCTCACACATTCATTCACTGCTAAGTGGATGTGTTTTCCGTGTCTCACACCCAATTTTCCTCTCTCTTCCCTGCTACGGAGCACAGAAACCACTTAGATAACTCCCAGCTAAGGGACAGGCACGTGTGACGGGGAGGTGCCACGGCACTCCCACGTTTGAACTCTGATTGCCTTTTGAACTCCCGGGCCCCTGGGCACCGGCTGCTCTAGGCCCCGGGGTGGGGGGCTCTCCTGGACCCCTGGCCGTAGGAGCTGGGCTGCAGGCTCTGCACACAAGCACCCGTGAGCAGGAGAGGCCTCGGACACGAGAGGGAGAGGGTAACGGGATGGACCGCTTTGGCCTGGGCGATAGACGAAGCAGAGGAGACTTGGGGGCCCATCCAGCCCCCCGTTTTACAGATGAGGCCCCGGAGGGTGGTCGATGACTTCCTCACGCTCCCACAGTGAGTGTGCCAGGACGGGAGACGGCCGTGCTTTGATGCTGTGGCCACTCCGCCTTTATCCCCCACCCCGCTGTCTCTTCTACAGCGAACTGCTGGCTGGGCCGGCATGAGGGTCTCTGCGTGCCGACCTCTTGAGAACTCCCACCAGTTTCACCGGCCTTCCAGGGAAGGGTGCTTGGGCTCCCCCACCCTCCTCCTTGCCCTGGTCACACACTGGCCAGGAGCACCCCAGGGGAGACTCAGGCTCACCGCAGGGGCATGGGAGGAGGCAGTGGTGGCGAGGGTGGTGATGGCGGCGATGGCATGATGCCCTGCCTGCCACCTACATTCAGAATGTGAGGATGAGGCTCGGGGGTGGGCACGTTCCCTGGTGACTAGGATGGTGAATGGCAGCAGGTCACCGGGAGGGCACCAGCCAGCCAGCTGGTCCTTTATTGAAGGGGAGATGTCCTAGTTTTCCTATTTGAATGGCTGCCCTAATCATCCCCACTCTGTATGTTTTGTGGACGGCTAATTGGTTTTGTGGTTGTCAGGGGAGCCAGGCAAGGAGGGAGGAGGGGGAAGAGGGGAGCCAGGGAAGAGTTGGGATAGAGGGTGGCAGAGGTGAAGAGGAGGGGAAAAGGGAGAGACTTGAGGAAGGGGGATACAGATGGCATTTAGGGGGTGAGTGATGGGGGGAAGATCAGAGGAAGATAAACCTAGTACAGAACAGATGAGGCTTTGCTCCAGGGCACTGGCATGGAGGGGGAACTTCCTGCCTGGGTCCTGCGGGGGTTCACCCCTAAAATGACCACCATTTTCCAGCTTTGCCTTTTGGTCTTCTACAGGCCCAGAGCCCTGTCTGTCATTGGAGATCCCTTCCTTCTGCCTGCTTTACCCTCTCACCCCATCCAGGATGAGGGCTGGCATAATCCCTCTCCCCGTGTGATTCAGCTGTCCTCGGCATGGTTCCCTCCCCCCAAGTTTTTACCTCATGTGAAAAAAATTCTAGTTGTAGAGAGGAAGGAAAAGTGATAATTTGGGGAGCAGAGAGGGACTGACAAGGCAGTCAGTGGAAAGTTGGGCCCTGGAAGACTCCAGTGGGATAAACCTCGGGGCTGGCTCCATCATCCTCAGAACTAAGAGGGGAGAGAGAGGGCCCAGAGGGAGCAGGAGCCTGGGCCTCCCAATCCCCAGGGCACCCACCATGGCTTTGGAGCGGATCAGGAGGGCTGGAGAAGAATCAAGAGCCAGATGAAGGAGGAAGGGCAGGAGAAGGCCATGTGTGACACAGCCTCCCCGCCATGACCCTGATTTGTCCTTCAGCCATGCTGTTGCTGATAGTGGGTCTGCCTTCTGCCTGGAGAATTGCTCCTTTTCTTCCCCAGCTCCTACACAGGTACACACACACACACACACACACACACACACACACACACACACACGCACGCACAGCAACTGGATTTGGGGGAAATGGAGGGCAAACATCCCTTTGGTGACATCCCGTTTCTTTAGTGGCCCAGGTAACAGGGATGGATGGCTGACTGCTTCGGGCTCATTACCTGGGACACTAAATACACATCTCACACTCTCTGCTGAGGGGTTCACAGCTCCTGATTCGAATGTAAAGGGAAATCAGAAAATGTTCCTGAGACACGGACGGGTTTTCATCGTGAAACTATGGAATTACAGGAAATTGACCGCAGCTCCCCGGATGACTGCCCCTGCCTCGTTGCCTCTGGGAGATGCCCGGAAGCTGGGCTTCATGATGGCAAGGCTAGGGCTGGTGGGGGAGCCTGCGGGGGAACCCTCCTTCCCTCCCAAAGACTCTCTTGCCGCATCCCCTGGGCTTGTGTGAGGGATTTTGCAAGGGTTGTAAGATCTGTGATCCTTCACCCATCTACCAGATTCTAGGGGCTCCCATAGAGGAGGGGCTTCACCTAGACTATGGGCTCTCAGAGGGCAGGACTCTGGCTACCCTTGTGCCACTGGAGTGGAGGCTCGGACCTGGGTCACCTGGAGGTGCCTTCTGGCCAAGGTTCTCCCACGAAATTGCTGTGCTTGTTAAACATCTACCAGCACACTCCTGTATTGCTCTATAAATACTGCACAAACTCAGCAGGAATATAGTGGAAAGGCTCAGGGATGGAGGCCTGGTGACTGTAGGCTAATGGAGGCTAAAAACTGGTTGTCCTTCAAGATCTACTTCATCTCTCTCTTCTTCTCCACTAAGGGTTCAAGTTTTGCCTCTGACACATATTGGCTGTGTGACCCTGGGCAAGTCACTTAAACTTTCTTTTCCTTTTGTTATCAAACCCTTTCCTTCTGTCTTAGTATCTGTTCTAAGATAGAAGACCAATAAGGGCTAGGCAATTGGGGTTAAGTGACTTGCCCAGGGTCACACAGCCAGGAAGCACCTGAGGTCAGTTTTGAACCCAGAACCTCCCATCTCCAGGTCTAGGGTTCCATCCATTGTGCTCCGGAGCTGCCCCCAAGTCGTTTCAACTTTTGATGTTCCAGACAATTCTCTAAGACTAGAAGTTGTGTAGAAGGCATCGACCTGCATTAGGAGAGGGAGTTTCCTCAGATGGGAATTTTCTGGATCTGTGAAGTCCCTGGCGCTAACCCAGGGAAGTTTTCCCCATTGGCTCCTGCCTAAGTATTTCCTTCTTTGACTCCCTGGAATCCAGTCTGAATCATGGCCAGCTTTGGCAGTCAGGTGAAATCGATGGGTCCCTTCTTGGAATAACGTTTTTAAATGCAGAGCATAAAGTAAAGAGGGCTACAGAGGAAGCCGACGAAACAAAGCTGGAATGGTTTTCCCATTTGGGTTCGCAGATTCCCTGCGGTCTATCCATGGACCCTTTTGGGGTTGGACTCCAGGTTGAGAATTTCTGAATGAGAGGAAAGAGAGGCTGGATTTGGAGTGGGAGGACCTGGGGTTCTGCCTGGAGAGGCCGTTTGCTTAGTGGCTAAAAGGCTGGTTTGGAAGCAGGAAGACCTGAGTTTGAATTCTGTTTCTGACACCAACTATTCCTGCAACTCTAACCAGGCACTTAACCTCTTTCAGTCTCAGTTCTTTTATCTCTCAAACAGGGATAACCACTGAACCTACCTCCCAGGATTGATGTGAGGATAAAATGAGATAATATTTGAATAACCTTAAATCAGGGTAAATTGACCATGACCACCCAGGTATCACTACCCTGGCACAATCCCTTACACAAACTGCAAACGTTAAAGCTCCATATAAATACCACCATAATAACTTTCTGTATTACAAAAGCACACATTATATAATCCAACTCTGTTATTTTACAGAAGAGGAAACAAATCCAGAAAGATTTGTCCAATTTTGCCCAGGTAATAAAGAGGAAGAATTGGGATTGAATCCAGGGTTTCGGGCCCCAAATTTGTCCATTTTTCTACTGTGTTTTGCTGCTTCCTTAATGATCTTGGACAAGTCATTTCCTAGTCTTGGAGCCTCCCTGGTTTTTAAGACCTGAAGCATCCACACCTAACTATTTATCTCCCTTCTTTTGCCCCCATCTTTGACCATTTCTCCTATATCTTGGAGCCTGCTTCTACTACCTGCTCCCTCCTACCAGTTCCACAATCCCAGCCATCTTGGGTTTCAGGAAGCATATTTATTTATTTATAGGGGGAAAGAAAATATTTAGAAAGAATCTTTCAGGGGGCAGCTGGGTAGCTCAGTGGATTGAGAGCCAGGCCTAGAGACTGGGAGGTCCTAGGTTCAAATCTGGCCTCAGACACTTCTCAGCTGTGTGACCCCATTGCCTACCTTTACCACTCTTCTGCCTTGGAGCCAATACACAGTATTGACTCCAAGACAGAAGGTAAGGGTTTAAAAAAAATTTAAAAAAAGAAGAAAGAATCTTTCAGGAGAAGGAGCAATGCCTTGAGAAGTTTCTCTCCGGCCCAGACTGGGTGACACTGACCATCTAAGGGAATGTCTCTAGCTACTTGTGACTCATCATCAAGCCTCCATAATCCTCTCTAGGCCTGGACCCCTCACTGTGGAGTCTTGTTCCTTTGTAGGTACCCAGAAAGAATGGTGATATCATAGATCATCGCCCACGAGGTAAGGGTTCTGGCCCCAGATCTCCACGCAGCCACCCAGCCCCAAAGGCAGCTACCAAAGTGATTGTCCTACAGCGAGGACCTGAGCTTTTCACACATCTCCTTCCCTGCAGCCTTTAGGACCCAATATAAGCTCTTGGGTTTGGCTCCTGTCTCTGACTTTTTTATACAATATTTCCCTACCACAATGGACCTCATGTTTCCTCCCCAACCTCCTGCAGTTCACCCTAAGCCCCATAAGGGACGCCTGGAGATCCCCGATGGACACCCAACAGAATAATATGGCCCACAGAGCTGGGACAGACAAAGAGGCTTCATTCTCACTCCTCTCCTTTCACCCTTTTCCAGTGAGTGAGAGTCCCAAACACCGTATGCTTTGGTCCTTCTATTCTTTGTCTAAAGGGAATTCCATGCCCCTGCTCTCCTCCTAGGAAAACTCCCAGCCATCCTTCCTGGTCTAGATAAAGTCTATCTCCTTCAGGAAGCCTTCCATGACTATACCCGCAAAGGGGATCTTTCTCATCTTAGACATCATAAATATAGATATAAGAAGTCTATAGCAAGTTAGAGGAGAGTATACATTATAAAGAAAGCAAAAAAGCTAGCCTGGGTCCAGAACACGAAATGAAGACCGACCAGAAAAAAAAATCGCTATAGAGGAATGCATAAAAGAGGCAGGAATGCTGAAGAACTAAGGAGGAGGCTGCAGGTCCTTTTAATTTTGCTTCTAGGTTTATTTGAATAACAACCCAGAGTATCCTGGGAGCCTGAGGGGAGCCTCATCACTCCAGCATCACATGAGGTTCCGGATGGTTTTGTTGGATGGAATTTCCAAAGTGTTTTGAGGGACTGCGGGATGACAATCAGGGATTTGACAGGAGTCAAAAGGAATTTTCTAACCCCAAGTCAGATAGCTGGCAAGGACCAGTGATTGGGAGTGAGAGAAGGGGGCCAAAGGAACAGATTTAACTCTGGCCCAAGGGCTTCTGTTAGCTTTTGCTGTCTGCCCAACTGGTACAGCTGTCATGGCCTTGGGCTATCCATCCTAAAAGAGCCGAAGCCTTCCCTGCTAAAGGAGGACGGCGTTAGCCACCCGCACCCCCCACTGATCCTTTCAGAGAAGAACAGAAGGCCGATGGGAGCTGAGGATCAGCATATGGGAGCAGAAAGCTGATGCTTGTAGGGAGGCGCTGGCAGAGATGGTCTAATGCCCGATGGGGAGAAGAATGGAATGACATGGTGACTCAGTGATGTCATCCAGGGCGTTGGCAGGTGGTGCTTCCAAGGCATGAATCGCACTAGCTCTACATTGGCCCAGGCCACAAATGCTTCACTTCCTCACTTGTCCCTCCCTGCGTGTGTCCTCTGCAAGGCTGACCGCCCCCACGGGCGGGGCGGTGACCTGTGCGAGAGGACTGAGTGCTTGATGAGTGAAGGAAAGAGTCTACCCTTTGGGGTAGGAGGAGGGAGAACGTTGAATAACTGAAGGAGGGAAGGAAAAGCTTGTATTCCATCAGGACTCCCGGCCTGGGCCTCAGTAAGTGCTTAATAAATGTTTATTGACTAGTTGACTTTCAGGCGGGAGGGTTGGATGGATGGACAAGGATTGGGAGGATGACAAAGAGGATGGCAAGGGGAGGGGAAGGGATCGATAGGGGCTTGATGGTCCATTTCTAAGATCCTTTCAAGTACATTCCAGGATCCTAGGAAGTCCAGAGGAGCCTCTCCACCTCCTCTGAAGCCTCATTGTTGGTTGGAGGTGATCCTGGGCCCTCGAGGGCTCTCCCTGTAAAACATTAACTCTGGCAGGCATTAACATGCCAGAAAGTCTTTGAAAAGGGCCCCAGGGGTAGACTGTGTATCAGTTGTTTCAGGATGAGACTAACCAGTTTGAAAGGCTCTAAACCAAAGGGATGTATAATGAACATTTCTTTTTTTTAACCCTCACCTTCTGTCTTGGAGTCAATACTGTGCATTGGCTCCAGGGCAGAAGAGTGGTAAGGATGGGCAATGGGGGTCAAGTGACTTGCCCAGGGTCACACAGCTGGGAAGTGTCTGAGGCCAGATTTGAACCCAGGACCTCCCATCTCTAGGCTTGACTCTCAATCCACTGAGCTACCCAGCTGCCCCCTATAATGAACATTTCTGACCACAACCACTCCTGAAGACATTCTTCTAAGGCACAGAGAGAGGGTCTGTGATCAGCATTTGGAGAGGGAACACCCAACCAAATGGATCCTGGTTCTTTTGGAGTACCATAATACAACGAATAAAGGACTAGACTTCAATTCACACTCCACCTCTGATATTAACTGGTTGGATGGTGAGGGTCAAACCATTGGGCATCGCTTGGCTTCAATTATCTCATCTCTAAAATGGGAGGTAATGAAGTACCTTCTTCACAAGGGTACTGTCTACTTCATAGGCTTTTTGGAAAATTAAAGAGGATTATATTGGAAGCAGCTGGGTGGCTCAGTGGATTGAGAGCCAGGCCCAGAGACAGGAGGTCCTGGGTTCAAATTTGGCCTCAGACACTTCCCAGCTGTGTGACCCTGGGCAAGTCACTTGACCCCCATTGCCCACCCCTTACCGCTCTTCTGCCTTAGAGTCACAGTATTGATTCTAAGGTGGAAGGTGAGAGTTTAAAAAAAAAAAATAAAGAGGATTATATGGCCTTACCAACCTCTTTTAGCTGTGAACGTAGAGGACAGAGCAATTGTGTTGGACCCAAACCCAGGTGTCTTACGTCCTCTTCATACCTCCAGAGAGGCAGGGTAGTAAGAGGAGGGAAGGGATGCAGAAAAGCTTGAGCTGCCGCCTCTCTGGCCCCAGGCTGGGTGGGCCAGTGGGCCATTCCGGACATCAACCAGGGAGTATGACAAACTGACCAGGAGCTCCTAGTCAGCCCAACAGTCCAAGGGGAGTGTACAGTGACTTGTCCCCAGAAGGATTCCAGGGCTAAGGCTCTGGCTGTTCCATTATACCCTCCTCTTCCCCTCTCTGCCCCCAAAGGGACACAGGGCAAAATCTTATTTATCTTGCTAGAAATTATGTCAGAGGTCAACTATTTTTTTATTTTTTTATTATTTTATTTTTTTAATTTTCATTTTACAGATTAGGAAACTGAGATCCAGAGACTTATTCGTCTAAGGTCACATAGTTCAGTCAGTCAGGCAATAAACATTTATGAAGCTCTAGCTATATGCCTGGATCATAAGAAAAGACTCCCAGTCTGATAGGGAAGACAATAAACAAAATCAAAGTCAACAAAGGTAAATAGGAAATAGAAGACAGAAGGCATAGTTAGTAAGAGAGGTGGAGGAAGGCTTCCTAGAGGAGGGGGGATTTTAGTTGAACTGAAAGGAAGCCAGAGAGGTCAGTAGGCATAAAGGAAGAGGGAGAAGGTTCTAGGCTTGGGGGACAGCTAGAGAGTACCCAGAGGTGAAAGATGTTTGTCCTTCATTTTGGAAGAAGTTCAATGGCAGCATGGGGTGAGGTCTTGACTCTCAAGTGAATTGGAGGTAGGTGAGGCAGTTGCATAAAATCATTAGCCTTGATCTCTTTTCCAGAGCCCTCTAAGTCCAGTGGCAAGACAAAAGTCAGGATGCCTGGACTGGTGATGGCCCATGATACAGGGGATGACTTTGGCTTCTTCAAAATGCTCCTCAGTGCCTGCTCAGTGCCTCCATGGCCACTGGAACAAACTGCTCTCATCTGCCCATTGTTCCCAGGGAAGTCATGTGTTTGGGGTAGACATCCCCCTAACTAACCCTGATTTAGCCTATCTGGCAAGAGAGTTTACTGGATGTGGCCACTGCTCATCCTACAGCTTCTTGGAGCCACAGGTGAGAATTGGGTGTTGGGTGAGAGGTGGACACCAAAGGTGGATGAGCAGAGGAGTGAGTCACCCCACACATCCCAGTGAAAGATGAAAGATCTTATTCCTGGAATAGCCAGGAGGCCAGTGTCACTGGATCAAAGAGGACATGTTTGGGAGGAAGATGTGAGAAGACTGGAAAGATAGGAAGGGGCTATGTTAGGAAGGGCTTGGAATGCCAGAATGTTTTGCCTTTAATCCTGGAGGTAATAGGGAGCCACTGAAAATCACTTTAGTGGCTGAATAAAGAATGGATTGGAATAGGGAGAGACCTGAGGCAGACAGATTTCCCCAGCAGGCTATTATAACAGTCCAGCTGTGAGGTGATAGAGACCTGCACCAGCTTGGGGGCAGTGCCAGAAGAGAGAAGGGGATAACATTAGAGACAGAATTTGAATCCAGATCCTCGGACAC
>NC_058131.1:692256263-692294516 GCF_016433145.1 Gracilinanus agilis
GAGAGAGACAGAGACAGAGACAGAGACAGAGACGGAGACAGAGACAGAGACAGAGACACAGAGAGAGGAGAGAGAGATAGAAAGAGACAGAAAGAGAGAGACACAGAGAGACAGAGACAGAGACAGAGACAGACAGAGGCAGAGACAGACAGAGACAGAGACAGAGGCAGAGACAGACAGACAGACAAAGAGAGAGAGAAAGAGAGAGACAGAGACAGACAGACAGAAAGACAGAGAAAGAGAGAGAGAGACAGAGGCAGAGACAGAGACAGACAGACAGAGAAAGAGAGAGAGAGACAGAGGCAGAGACAGAGGCAGAGACAGAGGCAGAGACAGAGAGAGTCTTTAGACAAGACTTGGGTTTCCAAATGCTAATCACACACCAATAAGTCCTCATTGGAAAGTCTGTATTTGGGAGACTCACAAGCCTGGTCCTTAGAAGGTGGCCAGGGCAGGGGACAGCCAGGACACCAGGCATTGTAGGCAACAAATTAGGGCCAGCCTTTTGCCTCTTATTATAAGCCTCCAGAGGGCAGAGAGGTATCCACAGCACATGCTGCCCAGGCCACCAGCTATGTAATGAAAGGGTGACTGGGATGAAAAAGGAAGGATGAGGGACTCGGAGACACGGGACCTGGTTTTGAATACTGGTTCCAACGTTTGCTTGCTGTGTGACTTTAGATGGCGTCTATTTTAATACAGTATCTACCTCATTAAGAGTTTGAATAATATACTGTATAGAGATCTGGTTTTGAGTTCTGCCTCAGCTGCATTCTGTGTGTGTGACCCTGAGTAAGTCATTTCACTTTTCTCAGCTTCAGTCAATTACTCAGATCGGTGAGTTATCCCAGAAGTCCGTGAGAGACGGCCCCTTTTCTAAGAACCAGGGATCGCTTCTCCTGAGAACTTGCCAGCCATGAAAAGCAGGTGTGGGCTCTGGTCCTAGAGGGATGAGGGGTGTCTGGCTTCTGGCCCATCTTGTTGAAGGAAGAAGGAAAGGAAAGAGAGAGGAGGGCAGCAGCACAGATTAAGGAAGTCCCAGGCTTTTGGTGAGACCCAGCCCATCTGCTTTATTTTATTTATTTTTTTTAAACCCTTGTACTTCGGTGTATTTTCTCCTAGGTGGAAGATTGGTAAGGGTGGGCAATGGGGGATCAAGTGACTTGCCCAGGGTCACACAGCTGGGAAGTGTCTGAGGCCAGATTTGAATCCAGGACCTCCCATCTCTAGGCCTGACTCTCACTCCACTGAGACACCCAGCTGCCCCCAGCCCATCTGCTTTAATCTCACTGTGGGTGCTGAAATGATCCTGCTCACCCGTGCAGTACAGATGAGAAAAGCAGCCTGGAGAACAAGTGGTCAGGAGGGAATGGGTGACGGCTGGGAGGCTTCTGGGCTGATTAGTGGTGAAGCTGTTACTGATAGCATGACTGGCTCATTGTAGGACAGCCATTCCCTCTCCAAGAGCCTCAATTTTCCTTTCAATAAAATGCAGAGGTTGAATTGGACGATCTCCAAGGTCCCTGATGCTTTTGACATTCTTTGGTTTTGTGCGATTCAGGATTCCGATGGAGCAGGAATGGTGGACGTCCCCTCTGGGTGCCGGAGTTTCAAACCCATCTCAAAGCAGAGAGCTGGGCTCACAGGGTTGGGGGGTGAAGAGGCCAAGACTAAGGGCTTATTGGCCATCATTCTTCCCCCTTGCAGTCCTAAGAGAAGGGGACCAGAAGGATTTAATTCTATCTGAATAAAGTTCCTCCTGGTTCCAGGCACTCCGGAATACTCAAAAGAAATGTTTTGTCTTCTGCCTCCTCCCCCAGAAGCGTCTTCCTCACTAGGAAGCTCTGGTTGTTCTACACACACAAGGCTCACTCTCGTTCCACATCTTGGTTGAAATTGCCCCTTTGGGTGGAATCTCCTTCATTTCCCAAATCCTCTTCATTCTTCAAGGTCTAGCTTGGCTCCCACTCTTCCAAGAAGACTTCCTTGATTAGAGCATTCCATTAATGACCTCGTCTACTGCCTAAGATACTACCTGCCCTGTATCCCAGTCTTCAGGAGTGTGGATAAGTCCTTTCCTCTTTGGGGGCGTCCGTATTCCCAGCTGTAAAATGCAAGAGTTGGAGTGTATGATCTCCAGCGTAGAATCGTTTCTAGCTCTGACTTTCTGTAGTCTAGGATCCCATTTAGTGGGGACATTCTATGTTTTATGAACTCTCCCACCTCTGCCATTTTGTATTTAAGGCAAGAGCTTTTAAATTGGCGTTTATGAATTTTAAAAAAAATTGATAATATTTCGGGATAATTTATTTCCTTTGTAATCTTTTGTGCTTTATTTGATGCCTTTGGGAAGATCTTCATCGTCATTAAATTAATGAATTAAATTAATTAAACACTCATCATGGTTGAGAACACGATTCTGAGAAGGCGTCCACCAGACTTCACCAGACATAAGAAGAGACCTTTGCCCTAAGGGCCCCTTCCACATGTGACATATTATGATCCACGCTCTAAGGCCCGTTTCAGTTCCTACCATTTAAAACTCCCTCAAGTAGCATCCTGGCAAGGTAGAAGGGTGCAGCCAATGGAGGAGATAGAGGCAGGCCCCAAAGGGGCCTCCGCCCAAGACCACCTGCATCCGGAGCTGGCATAATGTCTTCTCCCTCTTGGAAGGACATCAACCACAAACCAACGCTAAATCTCCCTTGATTTTCAGTTTAAGATTTCCAAAGGGCTTTCCTCAGAACAATCCTGGCTGGTCACAGATGCGAGTAGAGATGAAATAATTCATCCAAGGCTTTGGTTATTAAATCTCAAAACCGACCCCCCACCCTGCGCCCCCAGATTCTACGGCCGGGACTCCTTCCATGCTGGGAGCCGGCAGAGCCAGCTTTGTGCCGAAGCCGCCCGGTCCATCCCCTCGGCACGCTATAATAGCAGGACACGAGGAGAGGCCACCTCTGGCCTCAGCCTGGGCCGGGAGCCAGCCGGCCATCCTCTGTCAGACGGGGCCGACTCCTGCCCTCCAGTCCCCAAAGGGTTTTCATAAAGCTACAGCGAGATGATGAAAGCAAAACCATTTGGAGGGTGTTAAGCACTGGGCAGTAGATGTCCGCCCTTGGACAGATCTCTCGGGGTCCCTGGGCTTCTGTCCTCACTTGTCCAAAGGGAGGAAACAACAGAAAGCATCAAGGGCTCGGCGAATCCGCGCCATTATTCCTTTTCTAACTGGACAGGAGAGAAAGTGGGGTTCAGGGAATTCTCCTGTCAGCTCTTCCGGAGAACATAAGCTCTTTGAGGAGTTCTCTTGGACTCTGGATCACAACTGCCGACCACTGAGGTTACCCCATGGGAGATGCTCAAAGATGTCCAATCTCCACACAAATCGCTCTTTCCCCAAGAAGCCCTCCCTTATCCCTTTAGTGCTGGTGCCTCACCTCTGACATCCCCAATATAGCCTGGCCAAGGCTCACGATTGCACATGGTTGTTTGTATGGGGGCCTTCTTCATTAGACCGTAAGCCCCTGGAGGGCAAGGACTGTCTTTTGTCTTTCTTTGCATTCCCAGTGTTTAGCGCAGTGTCTGGCACACAGTGGGTGCTTAATAAATGTTTATTGATTTATTGGTTACTGATTGGTTGGCTGACCTCTGAGTTAATTGATTTATTGCTAGTTGGCTGATAGTTGGTCTTTGAGGCAATATGTCCCAGTTTCAAGTCCTGATTTTTTTCAAATTTATTATTTATTTATTTTTACAAACCCCTTACCTTCCATCTTGGAATAAACACTGTGTATTGGTTCTTTTTTTTTTTTTAACCCTTACCCTCCATCTTAAAATCAAAACTGGGTATTGGTTTTTAAGACAGAAGGGCAGAAGAGTGGTAAGGGCTAGGCAATGGGGGTCAAGTGATTTGCCCAGGGTCACACAGCTAGGAAGTGTCTGAGGCCAGATTTGAATCCAGGACCTCCTGTCTCTAGTCCTGGCTCTCTATCCACTGAGCCACCCCACTGTCCCCTGTGTATTGGTTCTAAGGCAGAAGAGTGGTAAGGGCTAGGCAACATCCAGGGTCACATAGCTAGGAAGTATCTGAGGCTAGATTTGAACCTAGGACCTCCCATCTCTAGGCCTGGCTGTCTATCCCCTGAACCACCTAGCTGCCCCCTCGAGTCCTGATACTAAGACATATTCACTGTGTGACTAGCCAAATTACATCATCCCAGTGCTCTGGTGGTTTTTATGTTTATAAATTGCAAGAATAGGTGGCCAGTTGCTTTAAGGAATTTACTGAGCTGGAAGCTCCCTGTGTGGGTTTGGACAAAATAAAAACAAAACAAACCCCATCCAAATCCAGAAAGTCCAGATTGGACAAAGTTAGGATGAAAACTTTATGACCCAGTAGAACGTAAGCTTTCGGAGGGCACGAGATGGTGTTGTTTTTTGGTTCTGTACCTCAGCATCTAGAGCAGAGCCTGGACCACAGTAGACACTTAAATGCTTCTTGAGTTCAGTTATTGAATGTTAAGCTCTGGTGGGGAGCTGGATATGTGAAAATGGTCCCATCTCTCTCTGTTTGGTGTTATTCAAGTTGGCGGGTCAAGATCAGCAATTCCTTGCCACCTCTATCATACTGGGAATATTAAAGGATGCATAGAGAGCCGGAAAGGACCTCAGGAATCCATCTAGTCTATCCCTATCACATTTTACAAATGGAGAAACTGAGGCACAGAGACAGAGCCATAATTAGCAATTCTGGTGCCTGGGTGAACAGCACAAGATAAGTTGTTGTTGTTGTTGTTGTTTTACCAGGGCGAGCAACAATAATGGAAAGGTATCTTTGGGTCACCTTGTAAAGACTCTGGGACGTTGCCCTGTTATGGGAAAAAGAAATTCTGGTCAACTAATAGCCAATGCTAAGAAGACGGAAGCCAGGAATAGGAGCAAGATAGGTCAGGGTTGGTCTAAGCTCTAGATGGTACCTAAGGTCCCCTTCCAGCTCTAGACCTATGATCTGATGCTGTCTCCTCTCCCTGTCCTTTTGGAGGTAGTGGCTGGGAGTGGGGGGTGGGGGAGGCCCCAGGCTGCCCAGACAGATGGGAGTCCTCCCCTCCCTAATTACTTATAATTGCTTTATAGGGCCATCATAAAATCCTGCCTGAGCTAAAGAGCTCAATTTGTTTTGTGGAGTCTATCGCCCTAACTGCCCCAGATTCACAAAGGGCTCTGCTTAGACTGACTGCAAGGACCCCTGAGATCTCCTTACTCCTTGAGGAGAGATTGAGGTTTAGAGGTCCTCATAATTTGGGGTAGGAGTGGGGAGAAGAAGGCTGCAGTCCTCATTTTCCTTCCTGGAAGCCAATAATTACACAGCACCACTCCTAGAGCAGACCCTCCTCCAAGTTGAATCTGGAAGTTAGGTTAGACTGAGGCAGAACATCATTTACTTATAGCATCCTAGGATCATGGGTTTGGAGCTGAGAAGAACCTTAGACATCACTGAGCCTCAGTTTCCCTCATTTAACAAAGGATAAAAATTTACTTCAAATAACAAGCAACTTTGAGCAAGTTGCTCTTTGGGTCTTAGTCTCCTTGTCTATAAAATGGGGGAAATGATTCTGTTTCTGTCTCTCTTAGATGGGCTGAAATGAGATGAAATACATGAGTCCTTTTCCTCTTTCATTGAGCTCTTTGGCTTAATACCATCACTGGGTCAAAAGGTAGCACCATTTAGTAACTTTTTGAACATAGTGTCAAATGATTTTCCAGAATCACTGAACCAGTTCACAGCTCCACCAACATCAATGTCCATTGGTGTGCCGGTTTTCCCACAGCCCCTCCAACATTCGGCATTTTCCTTTATTGGTAACTTTACCAATCTCATGGGTATGTGATAGAACCTTAGATTTGCTTTAATTTGCATTTCTCTAATTATTAGTGGCTGGAGAAGGAAATGGCAAGCCATGCCAAGTATCACTGCCAAGAAAACCCCAAATAGGGTCATGAAGAGTCTGACTGCAAATGACTGAACAACAACAAATTATTAGTGATTTGAAACATTTTTTTTCACATGGCTACTATTAGCTTGGATTTCTTCCCTTGAGAACTGCTGGTCCATATCCTTTGATTCATATCCATTTATCAATTAGGGAATGAATCTCTTGTAATTTTGAATCAATTCCTTATTTATCTTGGAAATGATGCCTTTATCATAGAAACTCTCTACAAAGATTTTCTTTCCCAGTTAACTATTTCCTTTCTAATATTAGCTGCATTCATTTTGTTTGTGCAAAAACGTTTAGATTATATGTAATAAAAATTATACATTTTATGTTCTCTGATCTTCTCTATCCCTTGATTGGTCATGAATTCTTCTTCTTTCTATATATATGAAAGGTATAAATAAATGTTTGTTAAAAAGAAATGTTTTTAAAAATAGAGATCAAATGAAATATCAGAGAGGGTGATTTGACAGAATGGAGGAGAGGCAGCTTCTGAAGGGTTCAGTTTTAATCTCTGCCTATCTAGAGGCAGAGTAACCAAGGAGGGATTATAATAACAATTTTTATAATTCAAATAGTTACAGTCTTTTGAGATTTAAAATATGCTTTCATCAAACTAGTCCTCTGAGATAGATATGGTTGAGGTTCCTGAGAATCAGAGAAGGAAGTGACAGCTACAGCCTTTCCAAATCCTCTACTTCCCCTCTCCTGGTCTATCCCTCCCATCAGTCCTCTATGAATAAGGAGATGGACATAGCCAGAGTATGTTTCTTAATGTCTCATAAGTTCATCCAAATGTAAGCAAAGATGAAATGGGTTAGAAGCATGAAGACCCTCAGAGAGCACATGAGAAGGAAGCAAGGAAAAGATGCCATAGTTCAGAAACTCAAAGGGGCCTTAGAAATTGTCCAGTCCACCGTTTTCATCAATCAGATGAGAAAGCAAAGCCTCAGTCCCCTCTCTCACAGTGACTTGATGACAGATGTGGGATTAGAACTCGGGTCTCCTAGTTATCAATCTAGAGCTTAAAAATATTAATGGTTATTGACATTCATGTAGTAATCTACATATATTAGCTCTCTTAGAATTGCAGGATCATATACAGGAACAACACAGATCATAGATCTAGACCTTAGAAGCCACTGAACCCAACCTCATTCATTTGACATTTCAGGAAAGGCCCACTGAAATGAAAAGACTTGTCCAAGGTTTTACAGATAGTAAACCACTGGCAGATGAACTCAGTTCCTCTGACTCCCAAGTCAATGCTTTCCATTGGACCATACTGTCTCCCTTTGTCCCACTCATCTGATCCTCACCAGAACTGTGGGAAATAATTGCTGTTATTATTCCCATTTTACAGATGAGGAAACTAAGGTTGAGCAGGAGTCACACATTTAGTAAGTTTCCAAGAGAGGATTAAAATCCAGAATATCCTGGCTCCAACTTTAGCACTCTCTCCACTGTGCCCCTTCCATTTTTCAAACATGAAGAGACTGAGACTCAGATAAGGCTCACAGGGACATCATAAGTATCAGTAGTGGGATCTGAAGCCAAGTTTTCTTGAATACTAAAGCCAGATCTCTATTCACTGCACCACACCACCCTTTGTCTAACTATCCTACCGAATATTCTTCCATGACACTACTTTCTCAACATCTTTACTGAGTGCCTACAACTCCCTCGAGGTTGGGAGCCTTCAGGGCTGACAACACGAGATGCAGTCAGGAAGCCTTTTCTAGAGTAGACACTGGACAGGGTGCAGAAATGTCTCCCCCTTCCCCCAGACATCCTCAGCTGCTATAACAACTGTGTCATGGCAATCCAGTCCACACCCTGGCAACATGCCAGGGTACTGTCCAAAGGGGCTCTGGAAGGATGGCAGCCAGGATGGAACAAAGGGAACTAAGAAAAAGAAAATAATGCATCAAGGCAGCCATATCTCAAAGAGAGCCACCTGGGTGTGTCTGCCTCCCCTTCTTCACAATTTCCATCAGGACCTCCCTTCTCCCAATAAAAATCATAAAAACAAAGCCTTCATCTGCAGAGCCCATTCTTTTGTTCAAAGCATGTTCTCATCAATTATTTCATTTGACCCTATCAAATGAGATTTATTGGCTCCACTTAACAGATTGACCACAAGGACCAGAGAGAGATTTGTCCATAATCATACAGCTAATTAGTGGCAGAGCCTGGATTAATTTAATTCAATTCAATAAAGATTTATTAAGCACCTACTATGTGTAAGGCACTGGTTGGTTGGGTTTGGCAGGATCTAAAATGAAAAATAATCTAGCCCCTGCCCTCCAGGAGCTTACAGTCTCACAAAGGGGATGTGTTGTGTACATAAATCAATATATTACAAGATAGAGTATGATAAAGACAAAGGTGAGTAGGTCCAGACAAAGGAAGGGGAGACCTCTTGAAGGTAGGGGAGGTCAGGGAAGGATTCTTGGAGGAGATGGCAGCCTTGAGAGTCATTGGGAAATAACAGCAACTTTTGAAAAGAGAGTATAAATAATAAAAGTTAAAAGATAGACTGAAGCCTAGTTGTGGAGGGCCTTCACTGCCACTGAGCCAAGGGACTTAGAATTTGTCCTGAAGACAGTAGGGAAGCATTGGAGGTTTTTGAGGAGACGAGTGACACAACTGGCTTGATCTGTTGGGAAGAGTATTCTGGCTGCTGTGTGCCAGAGAGACTGGTGACAAGGTGACGATAGTCCAGGTGAGAGGTGACGAGTGCCTGAACCAGAGCGATGGTTGTTGGGGATGGAAGTGAGACATTTTATAATCTCCCTGAAGTCTTCTGGTTCTCACCTACAGCATCTTTCCACCCCAATTTGATGGCTCCTAAGCCAGCAATTAATTCAGCCCTGAGCACTCCTGGGGAGCTACATTTTGCCTAAGTAAACACTCTAGGTGGTCTGAGGTTCAAGTTGGAGAGAAAAAGAGGGAATACCTAAAGGCATAAGGATAGAAGAGAAAAAGGGGAGGGGGGAGTAGTTTAGCTAGTCAAGGACTTTGGATTCTAGCTTGGATGGGCACCATACTTCTTTCTTCTGACAGTAAGAAGGCATAAAAAAATGGCCTGGTATGTGTAAGGCACTGGCAGGGTTTGGTACCAGGACCCCTGGTGCCACCCCAGCCCTGTACTTATGCTTCTGTGACCTTAGATAAGTCATTTCCCTTTTCTGGGACTCAGTTTCCCTATCAGTAAAATGATAGCATTAGACTGGAAGACTGATTGGATTCCTTCAAGCTCTATATTACAGTCTTTCTTCTAATATGGTGATGCCCGCCGATAGAGCTAAGGTCTTTTCCTTGCTCCTTTTCATGGGTATGACAGGATGATCACAGTTCCTACAAGAATATAGGATTGTAGATTTAGGCTGGAAGGAACCATGGAAGTCATCAAGCTCAACCTCCTCATTGATCAAAAGAGGTAACACATAGAGCATTTTGCAAATGTTAAAGCACTCTATAAATGCTAACTATTATCCTCCTCCTCCTCCTCATCCATCCTCATTATTATCATCATTGTCATTTAACAGATAAGAAAGCTGAGGCCTCAAATAGGAAGTGACTTGTCCAAGGTCATTCACATAGTAAGTGGTGGAGTTGGGATTTGAACCCATGTCCTCAGGCTCCAAATGCAGAATCTCTTTCAATGGGCCATGCAAGGAAGAGGAACCAGGCCTCCATTTTCCTTCCCAACCTTCCAATGTGGGTACTTGATTTAGAGAAGAAGGAACAGAAGTCAAAGTTTAGAAAGTGGGATTCCAGTTCACAAGGCTGACAGGGATTTAGGCTCCACAGAGAACGAGAGAGGTAAGCCCCCGCTGTCCCCTGATCCGGCCAAGTTACGCCTGGAGTATTGTGTTCCGTTTTAGCGACACATTTTAGAAAAGCCATTGACAAGCTGGAAAACATCCAGAGGAGGGGGCTAGAATGATGAGAAGGACGGGAAACTGTGGCCCATTTGAATAAATGGAAGAAAGTGCAGATGTTTCCCCTGGAGAAGCGAAGACTTGGGTGAGACATGACAGCTGTCTTCAACTATTTGAAGGGCTGTCACAAGGAGAAGGGATTAGCCACATCCTGCCTGGCCCCGGAGAACAGATCCAGGAGCCCTGGGTTGCCGAGTGAGGTTTCAGCTTAATATAAAGAAAAACTTCCTAACAATCCGAGTGCACAGGCCTGCCTCAGGAGGCAGCGAGCTCCCTGTTGATGGAGATCTTCTTAAAAGCTTTGTGGGCTTGAGGGAGGATGGGTGAAAATAGAATCACAGAATTGAGAACAGTAAGAGACCTTAGAGATGACTGACTTTGATCCTCCTCATATTACAAATCAGGAAACTGAGGCTCAGAGATTAATAAGTAACAGAGCTGGGCTTTGGGTCTAGATTCTTGGACTGTAAATCCAGTTCTCTTTCCACTATGTGATGTTGTGTGTATCCAGGGTATTGGGGGGGGGGAATTCTGTGTTGGGGGAGGGGTTGGAAAGAAGAGCCTCTGAGATCCCCTCTAAATCTGCGATTCGGTGAGGCTCTGACTGGTGTCTCAAGGGGCTGGTGGAGATCCTGTGCTAACAAGGAACACAATGCAATTGCCATGTGTCGTCAGAACCAATGGTCTGTCCAGCCTGGGTTCCTGTTGCCAACAGAATTTCCTGAGGCCCTGCCCGAGAGGTCCTGGTGGAATCCCGGCAAAGCAGATTTGAGCATCTCGAATTGGGACTTTGGTTGCTTTGCCTGGTTTTGTTTCTAATTTGATGGGTGACCTTGGGAAGGTCACTTCTCTTCTTTAGAGCTTCATTTCCTTCTCTGTAAGATAAAAGGCTTGGGCTAGGTGAAGTCTAAGAGCCCTCCCATCTCTGACAGCCTCCCACCCAAATATTAAGAGCTCTTCCGGCTCTTCTCCATCCTGGGTTCTGAGGTCCCCTCCAGCTCTGCTAGTCTGTGTTTCTTTATACCCCAGCTTTTCTCAGTAGCCATCTATGGCTCTGCCATTCATCAATGTGTCCAGATCTGTTTGGAATCCATTTATATTTCCTGCCTGTACCACCTCTTGGGGATAATGAGTTCTCTAAGTTTATTATCCTCTGTGTGAAGTTGAATGCTCTGTTGTTTGTCCTAAACTTACCTCGAAGAGGGGTCCCTCAGACGAGTCCTTAGGGATTTAGTCAATAAGCCTGTCATGGTTTCATGCTCTCAGACTCAGCCTTTTTATATTAAAGAAGCACAGCATTTGTTATCTATCCTCATATGGAATCTCCTTCCAAAACTTCATGGCTCAAAGGCAGAGGCATGGACTAAGAATAGGACAGAGGGACTGTTTGAGTCCCTTCCCTACAACTGTGGGTCTTCTCCTGGAGGCTGATTGGCCCTGCACCAGCCGGGTTAGAGAAGGGATTCCTGGTCAGAGAAGGTTTGGAGTGGACGAACTCTGAGGATGCTTTTCTAAGACTCAGTGACGGTAAGTCCAGCCAGCCTGGGGCCTTTGGGGGTAAGGGGGCACTTCCCAATGACCGCCTGCTTCCAATCGGGCATGAAGAGTGCCTTCCAGGTGGGATCTGAGCCTAGGACCACTTCTGGGTTGAAGCAGCTCTTTCTCAAGGCTCAATCCAGCTTGCAGAAATATTTTCCATTTTCCAGGAGGCCCCAAAGGGCAAGCTTTGGAGGTAATGAAGTAATTGCAGTATTCCATATGCACCACTAGTGAAATATGGCAGCCAGGCTAACCTAATGTGATGAGAGTGAACTAAAAGGAGGATAATGATGGTCTCACTGTCCTCTACGGGGGCCAGAATACACCTTGGATTATTGTGCCCAGTTCTGTGCCCAGTTTAATAGATAACTAGGAAGACACAAAGAGAAAAAAAAATTCAAGGAGGAGGGGGAAGGGAGACTGTTTAAAGAGACTGGCATGACTGCACAGGATGCCAACCAACCCAGATTTTAAGAAGAAATATACAAGATAGAAGCAAGGGACAGTAAGCAAAAGTCTAGAACTGTGGCAGAATCCCCCAACAAATCTCAAGAGCCCCGATGCTCAGAATGCATTAAGGCTGGCGTGAGAAGGTTAGGACAACAAAAAGGTCTCTTTAAAATCTCCTTTGGGAGAAAGAGGAGGGTGTAAGAAGAGAAGGGCTCCCAACTCTAGATGGATGGGATGATCAGAACAGATGATGGAGAGGAGGAAGAGCATCTCAGCTCCCTTTTGCTTCTGTTTTCTTTGCCAAGGTGAGAAGAGGCAGAACAAATAGGACTAATGAGGAGTTGATAAATGGGATAAGTTGGGAGATGGCAAGAGAGCATTGAGTTCTCCTTGATTAGTTCATTGGATCAGCAGACCTAGACAACCTTGGGCCCTAGGTGCTGAAATTACTGAAGCACTATCGGTGATTGTTGCAAGTCTGTAGAGAATAGGAAACGTACTATATGACTGGAGAAGGCAAATATTTCCATTTTATTTAAAGGGGAAAGAATGGAGTCGGCTGAAAATAGGTCAGCAAACTTGATTTTGTTAATTGCCAAAATTCTCAATGGCATTCCCAATGTGCAACTGTCCCCTGTCCTGGTCATACCTTACCACAAGTAGTATGTTCCACTCTGGGCACTGCACTTTGGGAATACCATTGGTAAGCTGGAGTAGATCCAGAGGTGGGGAAGTAGGATGGTGGGGGGACTTGGGATCAGGCTATATGATGATGGGTTGAAGGAATTGGTCATAGTCCTGTTACAGAAAGGAAGATGGGAGGGGAACGTGTTGGCCATCCTTGAGGATCTGAAGCACTCGACACACGTTAAACAAAGGATGAGACTTGTCTTTCTTGATTTCAGGAGACAGAACTAGGGGCAACAGGGCAGAATTTTAGGATATAAGCTTAGATTTGATTCAAAGGAAAGCTCCCAACACCCAGAATTGCTTACAATCAAAAGACTGACTTGAAGTGTAGTGGGTCACCCCTCACTCTGTTTTATGATCGAGACTAGATGGACAGTTGTTAGGTTTGTTGTAGTGTGATTATTCTTGTTTGGGTATAAGTTAGACACGACGGCCTTCAGAATCCTAATTCAGAGTCTATGATCCTGAGAAACAAGAATAGATGTTCAGCAGAGGCTATTAACCTTTCTGAGGTCATGGATCCTGCAGGCAACCTGGTGAAGACCACGGATCCCTTCTCCCAATAATGAAGGCTGTCTACATTCATAATCAGAGGAAATGCTAAATTTCAGCTAGGGATTGGTGAAAAGAAGGAGGTATTTTTTCCATCAAAGTTCATGAAATCCCTGAAATCCATAGATGGCCACCAGGCTAAGCACCTGTAGCCCAGAGGCCAGTGACCAGGATGGTCAGGAGACTTGAAAGCAAGCCATATAAAGATCTCTTGAGCGAAGTGGACATGTCTAACTTAAATAAGAGAAGATTTAGGGAGGGCATGATTACTGTCTTCAAGAATTTTATGGGCTGTCACATGGGAGAGCAATTAGTCTCGTTCGACTTGGCCCCAGAAGGCAGGACTAGGCATAAAGAGCAGAAGTTAAAAGGGAGGCAGATTTCAAGCTTAATAAAAGGGCGAAAAACCAACTTCCCTTGAAATGAGAGCCATGCAAAGTGGCCCGGGTTGTTTTGGGCACAAGTGGGCTCCTCCCTCTTTGGAGGTTTTCTAGTAAAAGCTGTATGACCCCTCCTGAGGTACATTGCATGGGATTCCTGTTTGGCATGGGATTTGACTAGAAGATACTTTGTGAAGCTAGGCTTCTCCGAGGATTGATTTATCTAGTTCCATGGCTTCTTCCCAGCTCTAGGATCCTGGAGGTAGAAAGAGAAGAAACAGATTCTGTTACTTCCTCCTTTTGCTGCGGGCCCTCCTCTTCTCTTTTCTCTCACTTCGGCTCCCTTCAACCTGACTAAATTACCCTTCGGTCATTCAATACCCAGAGCTCAGCTAGGACTTCTGTAGCAATCCTTGGGTGTCCTCTGGTCCTCGATTCGGCCTTCCCAAGGACGTCCATGTCTCCTAGGTGAGGGAGAACCCGGGGAGAGGGACCGGAGACGATAGCAGCAGTGAGGTCGATTCTCTACTCCGTCACCAAGGTGGCCTGAAATCTTTTCCAGAGATGAGAACCGGAGCATCTTCATCCAGAAGCCTCAGATCCTTTCCCAACAGTGTGTGGAAATGGGAACATTAGCGACACTGTAGGAGCACAAAGAGCTGAGAGGAGGGAGCCCGGCACTGTGCTAGCTGAGGCTCTGTTGGAATTTCAGATCTTTTCTAAGATTGTTATCTTTTCTCCCTTGTTTATGCCTCTTAATTTTCCCAGCCCCCTGCGCCTGTCCAGATGCCTGAAGATATTCAGTCCTACCCAGCCTGTGTTCTCCCTACTACTGTTCTCTGTAATTCACCCCACAGAGCAGCCTCAATTCTTCAAATGGTGAACAATGTTTCAGGACCCAGTTGGGTCCTTAACACAGAGAAATGGCATCTGATTTGAAGAGATTCCAGTCTGGGCTCTTGGAAATTGTGTAGGGGAAGAGGGAGGACAGGAAACACTGAGTCGGCAGGACTTGGCACTTGGCTCGGTAGAGTCTTCTGGAGGCAATAGGCTGTCATGCCATTGTCATGTCGTTAACATTGGTTTAAATGCTTAGCACAAAGCCTGGAACATAGTGGGTGCTTAATAAATGCTTGTTCCGAACCTCTGCAATGGGAAATGGGTTGGATTCAGAGTCAGACAATGCAGGATCAAATCCCAACTCCACTAATGACTAGCTATGTGACCTTAATCTTGCCAGGATTGAATTTTCTCACCCATTGGATTAGAGGCCCTTCCAGCTTTGAGTCTATGATCCCATAATTCAGAGTATAAGACCCGGTTTTGCCACTCATAGGCTATGTGACCTTGGGCAGTTTGTTTTATTATTATTTGCAGAATTAGAGAATAACACTTGAAAGGACCTACAAGGAATAGGATCATAGGGCTTAGGGTTGGAAGAGAGTTTGGAGATTGTAGAATTGTGAGATTAAGAGAAGGAATCTTAGACTATTGACTTCAGTTCTTTCATGTTACCGAAGAGGGTGAATTATTTCTTTAAGGTCATATAAGGAATGTTTAGGAGAACTGGGATTAGAACCCAGAATCTGAGCACTATTTCCACTAGAGTTGACTTCTTCATCAGTCCAGTCATTTCCAGAGATGCTTTCTCTTCTTTAATATGTCTGATCTTACCTGCATTTTCTATCTGTAAAATGGGATTAATTCTATCTGTCCTGTTCACATCTCAAGAATAGTCAAATGAGATCAATGATGTGAAAGGCAGAGCCCTAGCCAGAATAGGACAAGCAGAACTCTGCCCCAGCGTCTGAGAATAAAGAGGATGCTGACTACACTTGTACTCCAGCAAAAGGTAGAAACTGCTGAACTTAACAGCTAGTTAACAAGAATAATGAGTAGAGGAAGCTACCAGCTGGCTGCTTACTTCTTCTGGAAGGATTCTCATCCCAGGTGAATTCCTTCCTTGCTTTGCCTTGTTCCCTTCTTGGGCAACGGCAGCATTCTCTACAAGAGCCTTGGGTTTCTGGCCCAATTGGTGTTCCAAGGCCTTTGTTTGCCCATAGGTCCTTTTGTTCCCCTCCCAACTTCTTTGACTCTGAATCACAAAGTGTTGTTCATTTATAATGTTGAAGAAAATGTCCTTGAGTGGTGGTGAGGATAATGATGGTAATAATGGGCCCAATAATGGGTACAGCACTCTTAGAATCAGGAAGAACTGGGTTCGAGTCCCACTTCTGACAATCACTAGCTGTGTAGCCATGGCCAAACCACTTAACCTGCTTAAGACTCAGTTTCCTTATTTATACAATGAAGGAGGTGAGACTTGGTAAATCCAAAGGTCCCCTTCCAGCTCTAAATTTAGGATACTATGAACCTGTCACTATGGCTACTCATTCTGTCCCCAATTATGTAATTCCTGAGCAGCTCAGATGTCAACCCAATAGACCAAGGATAGAGTTCCCTAAAGCAAAATTCGGGGAAGCTGTTCATCAGAGTGAGGTAGGAGTTGTCTGGGGTAGGCAGAGGCAGAGCCAAACAAGACACTCCTGAGTCAAAATCGAATGTGTCTGAGGTGAGTCTCCAATCTCATCAAGGAGACTCGTGTGTAATTCATGGAAGATAAACTCTTGATTCCATTGTTAAGGCTTGGGCAAGGTCACAAAGGGCTGAAGTCTGGAGTCTAGAGAAAGGGAAGCCTGAGAGTGAGAACATCCCAGAGAGAACCCCTCATGTAGCAAGGACTTCTAGAGACCCGTTCTGGAACCCCCAGGGGTTGGAGGGAGTCAGTGGGGCTTGGAATTATTACAAGGGGTTCTTCAGTCCCTATTTGGATCTGGAAATGAGCAAGCACACCTTTGGAAAGCTGAATAAATAATGTCTCACATATACATATAATGACTTTTCAAGTGAATATAGATGCTGTTGGGATTAATAAAATTAAAATTCATTTTAAAATGCCACTGAATTCATAGCAGGGTTTTTTTTTCATCTTGTATTTTCTCAGTAAATTAGACTTGATGTAAGGAATGCTAATAGGGTTGCCATTATTGCAGTGCAGGGGGTCCAAGAAATGTTTTGATGTTAAAAAAGTATCTCCTGTTCTCAGAGATTGGGGATTCATTGTTATACATGAAATAGGCTTAGATTTCAGAATCAAAGAAGTGGGGAGTTAGAAGGGATTATGTCCAACTGGTCCCTGAATCCTTCTACAACATATCTGACAAGGGGTCAGTCATCCATCCTTTGCTTGAAGATCTCCACTGGGGATGGGGAGCTCATTACCTCGTGAGGCAGCTGATTCAACTTTTGGACAACCCTGTTAGTGAATTTTTCTGTACATCCAGCCTGAATTTGCTCTCTGGGCCACTGTCCATAAGATTTAGATCCAGAAAGAACCTTGAAGACTCTATAACCCTAAATTTTCAATTTTTCAGAAAAAGAAATGGATCCCAAGAGGTGAAGTGACTTATTAGGGGTCACACAGTAAGTGGCAAGAGTTGAATTTGCATTCAGATCCCCTGACTCCAAGTCCAGTGCTCTTTCAATCATACCACACTGTAGCAAAGCACTTGATGAGGTTTCTCTTTCTAACCTCATGGAAAACATGGAGAACAGTTAGGTGGATTTGAGACTGATTAAATAAATGGATCTAAGCAGATGTCATTACTGTCAACTTGCAGGGAAGTCTCTATCAGGGGCACTGTCCTCTGCCATGTTTGGTTCAACATTTTTATCAAGGACCTGGATTAAGACAAAAATGGATCGCTTATCATATTTATAAGTCACAAATGGCAAAGAGATAGATAACATATTGGACGCCAGACTTAGTCTCCAAAAAGATTTGGGCCAGCTGTAGTGTGACTGGCTGACCCTTAGAAGACAAAAGCTAGAGAGAATAAATGTAAAGTCTTCCATGTAGGCCAAAAAAATCAATTACACCAGTGTCTGCTTTGGGAAGCATGCCATTTTCTTATGAAAATGACTTGGGGATTTATGTGGACAGTTAGCTCAATATGAATCAATGGTGTGAGGCAGCAGAGAGGAAAATTAATACATAATTAATTTGCATTCATAGAAGCCTGAAAAAGAGGACTGACTGGGAAGCAGATTGGCGTATAAGCCATTATAGCTATCTTTGAGTATTTTAAAAGGCTGTCATGTGGAAGAGGGATTAATTAGTCTTGGCTCCAGAGAGCAGAAATGGGAACAAATGAGTCTCATTCAGGTCCTACATGTGCTTGACTTTGTACTTTCTCCAAAGCAGGCATCATGTATTGTAGTTGTATAGATGTCTTGTTTCCCTCCTAGGCTGTGAGCTCCACAAGGGAATAGACCATGTCTAGTAGGGTTCTCTGTATACAGTAGATGTTTAATAAATATTTGTTGAATAAACCACAATTTCCAGGAGGCATATTTTATAATATCATAATTAACTCTAGCTAGTTCAACTCTCTCATTTTATATACAAGCACACTAAAGCCTAAGGTGGTCCAGAGACTTGCCTAAGGTCACACAGTGACAGAAGGGGGATTTGAACCCAGGTCCCTTGCTTGATAATCTAATACTCTTTCCTCTGAGCCTTGATGACTTTAGTGCCAGGTGAGGAAAGGCTTCCTAACAATTAGAACTGTGCAAAAGTAGAGAGGGCTCCCTTGGGAGATAGTTTCCTGGCAAATGGAAACTGGAAGGTCATTCCTCAGGGATATTTTAGATCCAGATCTAGACCAGGGGTTCTAAACCGGGGATCCATAGACTTTGTGTATATATATCTGGAAAACATATTTGGAAAACAACTTCAATTTTACTAGTTACTTTAGTAATCCTTTGCATTTTCTTTTATGCATTTGAAAATAGGATTCTGAAAAAGGACCTCATGGGCATCGCCAGACTGTCACCAAAAAGTCAAGAAGTTCTGCATGATTCTACCATGCTGACTCCTACCTGCATGGAGAAGGGTTGGACAAGGGGTGATCTTGGAGGTCCTTTTCAGCTCTGACATTAGGGTTTGTTGGCCTTTCCTGAGCTCTCTCTTTTTGTTTTTAAAAACGTTTAACTTCTATCTTAGTATTGATTCTAAGACAGAAGAGTGGCAAGGGATAAGCAACAGGAGTTAAGTGACTTGCCCAGGGTCACACAGTTAGGAAGTATCTGAGGCCAGATTATTGAATTATTTCAATATTAAGCTGTTATGTAGACATTGGGCAAGACTCTTAAGCTCCCCAAACCTCAGTTTCTTTAACTGCAAAATGGGGTTCCTCCCAGCTTTGAGATTCTAGGATTCCACAATAGCCTTCAGGACTCCCATCAGCCTACAAAGTTTTCTGATGTCTGATGGAGGAGAGGGTTCTCCACTTCCCTTGGCTCATTAAATAACATTACACTTTAATTCTGTTCTTGAGTCCTGGCTATGGAAAATCAGACTTGGGGCAGGGTGGGGTCCTGTTTCTGAAGAGGTAGATCTAACGCCATAGCCCCATTAGGATCACAGATCAAAAGCAGGAAGAGACCTAAGAAGCTATCTCATCCACCTTCCTCATTTTACAGATGGGGAAACCAAGACCCAGGAGTTTAAATAATTTTCTAGAGTCTATAAATATAAACTTCCTGTGAGTCTTCTTAGTGGAATCCAGAGTCCCATGGTCTCATCACTCTCAAGAAAATAAGCTTTTTGGGAGGGGGAGCTACTCCGTAGGCTGTAGTCATAGAATTAATTATATTGTTTTGTGAACAGAATACTGAATTTGGAGCCAGAATGCTGGCTCATTTCCTGGCTACCTGGGCTATATTGGGCAAGTTGTTTAATTTCTCTGGGTCTCGGTTTTCCCATTTTTTAAAATGAGGGGGTTGGACTAGAGCAGGGGTCGGCAATGTATGGCTCTCGAGCCATATCTGGCTCTTTTGAGGGCCAGATATGGCTCTTTCTGCAGGAGCCATAAAGTCCATTTTTTTTTCAGGAGCTGTTACAGGAGCGGCACTGGGAGCACTGGACGGCTCTCACGAAATTACATTTTAAAAAATGTGGCGTTTATGGCTCTCACGGCCAAAAAGATTGCTGACTCCTGCCCTAGAGGGTCTCTGGGGCCCTTCCAGACCTTGTGATCCCAATGGTCAGACACCTTAGGAAGCACCTAGCCTCCCTTCGTCAAGCTTAAGTCAAACTGCCCAGAGATAGACCTCAGTTTCTGCCTGTGGTGAAATGATCAGAGTAGAAGATGGCAAGGTCAAGGAGCCGTAGGGCTAGTTGGGGAGGGGGGAAGTGGATGGTGGCTAGATAGCTGGGATTAGCAGCTGCTCTCGGCTCTCCTCATGCTCTGACCCTGTCTATAGCATGCTTTCTCTCCCCTCTCCCCCAGCCCTGCCCCAGGCTGCCACCACCATCCCCATGTTGGCTCTCAGCTCAAGGGAGACACCACAGCTTTCATTCTTCTTTGCTCTGAAGGGCCCTGGGGCCCTTCTCTCTGACAGAACTTCTCCCACCCTGCTCCTGCCCTTCTCCCCATCCCCATCCCCCTAAGCAAGGACAGGAGAGGATATTGGGACATCCTCATCATCCCCGAGAGCCTCGAGTTTCTGCTGCCTCCTCATCTTCTACCGTTTCCCCCATTCTGCACTTGTTGTCTGAACTGGCACATGATGTCTAATTGGGCACATTGACTCGCTTGGGAGGACAGGGTGAATCAGCCTGCTGGGATTAGGCTTATTCTGGGTGGCTTCAGGGGGTGACACTAGGATCCCAGATGGCAGGTTGGAGGAGGCTTCAAAGGCGACTGAGTCCAATGGCCTCATTCGGAAGATAAGGAAACCGAGGCCAAGAGAAATGAAAGGACTTGGCCAATGAATGCCCCAGAGGTAGGAAATAGGCAAGTCAGGGTCTGGACCCAGATCTTCTGATCCTGAAGTCAGCATTTTGGGCACTTTCCCTGGGAAGTCTTTGCTCATTGTGGGGTAGAGCAGAAGTCTTGGCTGTTTTTAGGACAGTGGAATGGGCTGCCTCCACAAGTCATGAGCTCCCCATCAGTGTAACTATTCAAGCAGATGTTTGGGACGAATGGGGATGTTTTGGAGGTGATTCTTACAGGGGAATGAGGTCCCCTCCAGTTGTAGGGAAACTGAGAGCTACAGCCAGAAGGACCTTCTGCTACTGAGAGCCCTGGGACCACTGGCTGGTTGCTCAGCTGTTTTAGTGACCATCCCAGCTTTTGGTGTCTCAGGAGGGCACTGAGTCCATGGAAGCCTTTAGAAGTCAAGAGTTTCTTGGTGGGATTCTGGGCACACTCTCTCCTTTCTGGCAACATTATCCCTCTTTAGATAGAATTGCATAAAGACCCATGGCTAGGAGCTGATCCCATGTGGGGGAATTGCCCAGGACCAGGTGATGATAATAATAATCATAACAACAATAAAATAAGAACATTCACGATGTTGACTCTCATTTATCTGACTCCCTCGAATTTAAAGAGAGCATTTCTGTGTTATCTGAACCTCACAACAGCCCTGTGAGGTAGGCAGGACGAGACTTTATTACACCCAATTTCTAGATGGCTAAACTGAGGCCCAGAGAGGATTCAACTTACCTAGGTTCCAGGTAAGTCAACAGCAAAACTAACCTTTTAACCCAGACCTTCCGCCTTCCAGGCCAATGAGTACAAGGATTCAAGACCCTCCACCATATCCTTGGTCCCCAGACCCATGAATTCCTCACAGATTCTTGACTTTTGGGGAACCACAGGGAAACCACTCATCTCTAGCATTGACTGGTCAGCGGCTTTTCCCCTTCAGGCCACCCCAAGTCTCCAGAGCAGGTAATGGGGTATCCCCAAGCTGGAATCCATCCAGCTCTATCTCCCAGGCTTCCCCTGGACTCTGCTCCAGCCTCTCTCTAGGACTGAGCCTGACCAAAGAAGTTTTTTTTTTTTTTTTTTTAAGAGCAAAAGGATTAGACCAGACCTGGGGACTGAGGTAGGGATTGGGAGAACCAATGCACCTTGGATCTGTTAACTCTTTTCCAGGTAGGAGTAGATGAAGGAGGAAGTGGAAAAAAAGGGAGTAAGAAGGGAGAGCTGATTGGGCACGGGATCTGGACAGATCAGGAAGTCAAAAGTTTGCATTCCAACTATCTATAGGAAATAGTTTTTTTTTTTATTTCAAGTTTTCATAAAAATCCATAATTATTGAAACCCAAGTTACAGAGGAAGTTCTTAACTTTTTTATTGATTTATTGAATTTTTGTGTGTTTGTCGGTTCGTTTGTTTGTTTTGTTTTGCAGTGGCCTCTGACCCCAGTCTGTCAGAGCGCGTCCCTACAAACACTGAGTCCGAACACCTGGCCAGATGTTGTCCTTGTATAAAGAGCAATTGGTGAGGGCTGGGGTCAGGCCAGGGCTGTGTAGACAGGGGGCGAGGGCAGGAGGGGTGAGATGGGGTGATAAAGATGGGAGAAGTGGAGAGACAGAAAGAACGAGGGAGAGAGAGAGAGAGAGAGAGAGAGAGAGAGAGAGAGAGAGAGAGAGAGAGAGAGAGAGAGAGAGAGATCGCCTGTTGAGTCTCAACGTTTCACGTCCTTTGGGCCCGGGGGTGGTCGCTTCCCCCACCCCGGGGCACCCTTGCCCCCTGCCCTGTCTCAGATCATTTTCATATTAAACTTGCGAGGGGCATCGGCAGAGCTGATGCCAGCGTCTGACTTGCGGGGGACATATTCGATCTCAATGTTGTGCTTTGTGTTGCCTTTCCCTCGGCTCCAGAGAAACAGGAGGACAAGGCAGAAGAGGACCACGCCGAGGAAGGAGATGAAGCCCATGGTGGTGGCGATGATGAGAGTCTTGATGTCGAAAGGGAAAGGCACGGTGGCGCGCGTGCTGTTGGCGTCGCTCTCATTGGGCAAGTTGGAGATGAAGGCGAAGGTCTTGTTGGGCTGGTGGGGCCAGTCGGGGGAGTAGCTCCGCACATGCAGGTGAGCTAGCATGGAGTCGTTGCCACCAGCATTAGCAGCGATGCACAGGTAGGTGCCGTTGTCCTGGATCTGGGCGTAGCGCACCTCCAGGGTACCGTCCGGGAAGACTGTCAGGCGCCCGTTGCTCTTGGAAGAGATGAGGTGCTTCCGGGGCGAGAGCCAAAGGATCGCCGGCGGCGGGTCGCCGTCGGCCCGGCAGACGAACTGCACCGTGTGGCCCTCGTCCACGAAGACTTGCTGGGGTTTGCGGTCCCGGATCCGAGCGCGGCGGCAGGTGAAGTAATTGGGCAAGAGGACGTCGGGGAAGTCCTTGAACTCTTTGCCCTGGACGAACTCGGGCGTGGCGCACGTGGGCTGCTGCTTGTTGAAGTTGAGCCGCCAGCGGCGCCGGAAGACCCAGAGCAGGCGGCAGTCACAAGCCAGCGGGTTGTTGTCCAGGATGAGCGTCTCCAGGTTGCCCACCGAGTGGAAGGCGGATTCTTCCAGCGTGGTCAGCTGGTTGCCGGACACGTTCAGGATCCGCAGGTAATTGAGGCCCCGGAAGGCGTAGGGCTCCACCATCATGAGCTGGCCGCCCACGAGCTGGATCTCCTGCAGCCGGAGCAGGTCGTGCAGCATGGAGCCCTCGATGGTGAGGATGGGGTTGTAGGACAGGTTGAGGAAGCGCAGGTAGACGAGGTGGCGCACCGACACGTAGGGGATGGCGGTCAGGTTGCAGTGCGTGATGGACAGCGAGGTCAGGTTGAGGCCGTAGAGGCAGTTGGAGGTCATGGTGTCCAGGTACGGCCAGTGAGAGATCTCCAGGACCTTGAGCCGGTACAGCCTCTTGAAGGAGTAGTCGCGGATGGCGTTGATGTTGAGATGGCGCAGCCGCAGCACGATGAGGCCGTGGAGGTGGGAGAGCGCCTCCGTGGGGATGGAGGTCAGGTTGCACTTCTCCAGCGTGAGCTGCTCCAGGCTGTTGAGGCCGCTGAAGGCTCGGTGGGAGATGTAGACGAGGTCGTTGTCCCCGACCTCCAGGGACTTGAGGTTGTACAGGTCCTGGAACATGTAGTCCAAGAGAATGACGATCTTGTTCTCGCTGATGTCCAGCTTGGTCAGGTTGCTAAGGCCTGTGAAGACGCCCAAGGGGATCAGCTTGAGGCGGTTGCTGCGGAGCCCCAGAGTCCTGAGATTGAAGAGGTTGTTGAAGGCGCCGGGCTCCACGGCGCTGACGATGTTCTCATTGAGTTCCAGCTCTTCCAAGTGGGGGTAGCTGGCGAATTCGTCCTGGTTGAGGGTCTTAATGCGGTTCTTACCCAGGTCCAGGAGCCGGGTCTCCGTGGGGATGCCCTCGGGCACGGCGATGAACCGCTTACGGTGGCAGAGGACCGAGCGCTCCTGGGGCAAGCACTCACAGCGGGGCGGGCAGCCCGTGGCCGAGCCCGACAAGACAGAGCCCAGCACCAGCAGGAGGATCGGCTGCCAGCAGGCCAGGATGGGGGTGTGCATGCTAGCGTCCCCGGCGATCATCCTCTCTCTCACCTGCGGGCGAGGCAAACACAAGAGAGGGGGCGTTAGAGATGCTAGCGATAGACTGGACGGGCTTATTAAGTGATTATTAAGTGATTGCCAAAGTGGGCGCCACCGCCCCCTGGTGGGTGCTGCAGCGATCCAGGGAGCGGTGATGGCCACAGGTGCATTTATCTTTCCTATTAATTGCCATTAAAATTAAAAAAAAAAAATTCCCAGGGGGCTAAGTAATATTTTTTCTGGAAAGGGGGCAGTAGGCCAAAAAAGTTTGGGAGCCACTGTCAGAGGTCCTGGGTTCAAATTTGATCTACTCTTCCTGACCCTGAGCAAGTCACTTAAGCCCTAATGCCCAGTCCTTGCCCATTTTTCTGCCTGTGTATTGGTTCCAAGGCAGAAGAATGGGCAAGGACTGGGAAATAGGACTTAAGTGACTTGCTCAGGGTCAGTCACACAGCTACAAAGTGTCTGAGATCAAATTTGCACCCAGGACCTCCCATGTCTGGGTCTAGTTCTCTATTCACGTAGCTGCCCCTACTGTATTTTTTAAACCTTTATTTTCCTTCTTAGAATCAATACTATGTCCTAAGGCAGAAGAGTGATAAGGTATAGGCAATGGGGGTTAAGTGATTTGCCCAGGATCACATAGCTAGAAAGTGTCTAAGGTCAAATTTGAACCCAATACCCTCCCCTTCTCTAGGACTGGCTGTCAATATATTGAGCCACCTGGATGCCCCTCAACCTCCTCATTTTATTTTTTTATTTTTTTTAGAATTGAATGATTTATTTAATTAATTTAGAATATTTTCCCACTGTTACATGATTCATGTTCCTTCCCTCCCCTCCTCCCACCACTCCCTTCCCCATAGCCAATGAGTAATTCCACTGGTCAACCGCATCATTTTACAAAGGAGGAGAGTGGTTTAAAAAGATGAAGTGACTTGTCCAAGATCATGCAAATAACGAGTGATATTTCAGGATTTGAAACCAGGTCCTTGGACTCCAAACTCAGTGCTCTTTCCACTAAATCCCTCAAGAGGAAGAGTAAGGAACAATAATAACAGTGATAACTGATGTTTGTAGCACACTTTCAGGGTTACAAAGACCTCTACCTTTGTTATTTCATTCAACATCTTCAGAAGCCTGGGAGAAAGGTAAAATGGGTCTCCTAGCTGAGGAAGTGGCAGCCTGGGAAAGCTGTGTTTAGTGTCTGTTTCTTCTAGAAGGATGGTTTTTCTTCCTCGATAGAGTGTGAGCTCTTTTGGGGCAGAGGCTGTTGGACTTTTCTTTTCTTTCTTTTTCTTTCTTTCTTTCTTTCTTTCTTTCTTTCTTTCTTTCTTTCTTTCTTTCTTTCTTTCTTTCTTTCTTTCTTTCTTTCTTTCTTTCTTTCTTTCTTTCTTTCTTCCTTCCTTCCTTCCTTCCTTCCTTCCTTCCTTCCTTCCTTTTTTTTCCTTTTTTTTTTTTTTTTTTTTTTTTTTAGGCAATGGGAGTTAAGTGACTTGCCCAGAGTCACACAGCTGGGAAGTGGCTGAGGCCACATTTGAACCCAGGACCTCCCATCTCTAGACCTGGCTCTCAATCCACTGAGCTACCCAGCTGCCCCCTGTTGGACTTTTCTCTTTGTCCTCCCAGAGACTAGCACCGTGCCTGGCACTTAGCAGATATTTAATAAATGTCAATTGAATGGTCTTTGTTCCTGGCCACAAAAGTAGGGCTGGACAGAGGGAGGAAGAGGAGAGCCGACAGCCACTGAATGTTGGAATCATTCCTTTGGAATCCTACTTCTGGAAAGAGATATGATTCATTTTCCCATAGGCACTGTAGAAATGGAAGTTATAAATAGCAGGGCCCTCTCTAACTCCTAGGGGAGGTGGAACTCCGAAGGCATCCCCCTTCCTTCTCCTTGTGGGATCGAGGGGTGACAAAGACCTTACAGAAGCTTCTGGGAAGGTGAGCCCTTTGCCCACTGGCTCATGGAGGCAACGATTTGGGTAAGTCGCCTTTGTGACTAGTTTGCAGAGTAACTTTGATCAAGTCAATCCTTCCCTCCCTGTACCTCAATTCCCCCAAGTGTCCAAAGAGATGGGTGAATTCTGAGCTCATTTCCAGGCTTGACAGTTTCCCATTTAACTTCCTGTTGTCAGAGAGTAGTGACGATCGGAATGGTCCAGGAATCAGAATTGAGTTCGAGTCCCAACTCTAGCCCTTTCTAGCTGTATGACCTTGGACAAGTGTCTTTCTTTTCCCTTCCCTTCCCACACAAATCTTAAAGCACAATACACATGGTAGTGATCCTTATGAATGACTGATGATCTGTAGCCTGTAATGCAATAGTCATACTACCATTCTCCCAGGGTGCATCAGATCACCAACCCCCTCGATTCAAAGAGGATGAAACTGAGGACCCCCTGAGGTTCTGTGATTTCAGGGTCACACAGAGAGTCCACGGCAGACCTAGGATTAGAACTGGAGTCTGTCAGCTCCTCCAATCTCAGCTCCCTCTTGTTTTGGTCTGTATTTGTATTCTGGGAGTCTAGACTGGTGGTTCCCAAACTTTTTTGGCCTCCCGCCCCCTTTCCAGAAAAAATATGACTTAGCGCCCTGGAAATTAATTTAAAAAAAAATTTAATAGCAATTAATAGGAAAGATAAATGCACCTGTGGCCATCACTGCTCCCTGGATTGCTGCAGCACCCACTAGGGGGCGGTGGCGCCCACTTTGGGAATCACTGGTCTAGAGCAATGCTTGGTACATTGTAAGTGGTTCATACATGCTTGTTGGTTTGTGGGCTAAGAGTTATACTCTCTTCTGGGACAGTTAAGTAGAGAGAGTTTTAGGCCTGGTGATAGGAGTTCCCAGATTCAAATATGGCCTCAGATACTTCCTAGCTGTGTGACCCTGGGCAAGTCACTTAACCCTAACCGCCTAGCCCTTACTCTTTTTCTGTCTAGGAACTGATACTTAGAATTGATTCTAAAACATGTAACTTTGGAAAACTCATGTGTAAATTTGTTACTTGAATAAAATAAAGATAAAAATTTAAAAAGAGAATTGATTCTAAGGCAAGAGGGAAGGCTATATATATATATATATATATGTATAAAGATACATTCTCTTCTTCACAGGGTTATGATTTCCTCATGAGTTTCTCAGGACCATTCGACCTCTATAATTCACAGATTAACATAATATTGAGGGGTTTTCCCCATAAGATTTGGGATAGAAATTAACTTTGGAGATCATCTAATCCAACCCCTTCATTCACAGATGAGAAAATGGAGACCAAAGGATGGGAAAGGACTTGCCCAAGGTCACCCAGAGAGTTAATAAGAGGGGCTGCTTGGGTAAGGAGAAGGGTGACCTTCTTCCTGTGCCCTCTTCATCTTGATTCCTTTTCCCTCCCCACCAGACCCCAATCCTCAGGGACCCTTTATCGTCCCTTTCGCTAGAGTCGCACACGCTCCAGTGACCCATGAGCAAAGAAAACATCCTGACAGGCGATCAATAAGTAATTGGGAAAGCAGCTGGGGCCATCTCTGGTGTGAAGCCTGGAAATGGTGAGAGATAAATGGGCCTTTTAGCACCAGGCAGGCAGGCACGTCACGCCTGGACCCCGTGAAACCAAGTCCAGGGATCAGTTCCAGACCTTTGAGACCTTCATCTTACAGATGAGGAAACTGAGGCTGGGAAACAGTGATTGGCTCACCCAAAGTAGCCCAGGGAGTGAATGGTAAAGCCAGGACTCCAACCCAGGCTCTTTTGCTTTGAAATGTAGAGTTCAGTGACTGGGGCAAAGTCAGATCCCCAGCCAGTGGGCCAGGCTCCCCTTTAACCTCCAGACCTTCTGGATAGAAACTGTCTGACTTGGCTATGCTCCAACCATCCAATCATGGCAGATATATTAATTACCACTAGATGTACCCTTGCTCAAGCACTACTCTAGCTCCCCATCACTTATCAAATCCCAAAAAGCCTACGTTCTGCCACTCAGAAGTCTGCACAGTCTGACTCTGACCTTGTCTCCAATGACTCTCCTATACCAACCCCTCCCTTCCAGTCAGATTTGGCTCTTCACTGGCTCATCTGGTGTGCGTAATGAGCCTTAAGAACTATTGGGGGGGCAGCTGGGTAGCTCAGTGGATTGAGATCCAGGCCTAGAGACAGGAGGTCCTAGGTTCAAATCTGGCCTCAGACACTTCCCAGCTGGGTGACCCTGGGCAAGTCACTTGACCCCCATTGCCCATCCTTACCACTCTTCCACCAAGGAGCCAATACACAGAAGTTAAGGGTTTAAAAATTTAAAAAAAAAAGAAAAGAAAAGAAAAGAAAAAAAAAGAACTATTACGGTCTCTTCTTTCCTTTGAAAGATACAGATAGAGAGATCTGAAGGCAGTACAGGGGAAGAGGAGGCTGGACTGGAACCCAGAAGCTCTGGGTCTAAAGATAGCATGCAAAGACTAGAAGACAGAGAGCTGGCCGAGGAGTCAGGAAGACCTGTGTTCGAGTCCTATCTCTGATGTGGCTGGGTGATGCCAGACAAGACAGGCAGCCCCTCCATGTCCTGGGCAGCTCACTCCTATCGGCTACCCAAAGATGGTGCCATTCTTCACTGGTGGACCCTCACCTGAGAAGTCCCCACGGGCCCAGCACTATCTTTATTCCTTCTTCTGATTCTTTTCACCCAACCATGACTGATTCAGCACAGAAAACTAGCTCATTAAATAAATATTTCAATATAGGGGGCAGCTGGGTGGCTCAGTGGATTGGGAGTCAGGCCCAGAGATGGGAAGTCCTGGGTTCAAATCTGGACTCACACACTTCCTACCTGTGTGACCCTGGGCAAGTCACAACTCTCATTGCCCAGCCCGTACCACTCTTCTGCCTTAGAACCAATACGTGGTATTGATTCTAAGATGGAAGGTTAGGATTAAAAATATATTTCAATATATAATAACTACTCATATGTGAATACATTGTACATTATTATATGAAGACATTGATAATAGAACCACATATATTTCATATGTGTGTGTATCCTGTCCATATTTCATGTATGTGAAAATCTACGTAGAGCTGCATATATGTATACAGGAATATGTCACATAAAGATGGAATTACACATTCCTGTTCAGATTTTTAATATAGGAGACATGCAATGTTATATATAGCATATAAATATATTTGCAATTATATATGCATATATAATCCTGCTCACATTTCCTATCTATAAAATAATAAAAATATATGCAATTGCATGGACATATAGGAATAGAAAACATGTCAACATATTCATGTTAATATTCCATATGTAAACATGTGTAGCTGCACATATGAATATATTATACAAATAATGTAACTATTTCTGCTCACATTTAATATGTGAAACATAACTATGTGGCATACAAATGTAATATGTAACTGTACATACAGGTGTAGATAATCCTGTTCATATTTCACATGTATGAAACATATGTGTTTAACTATGTTCATAGGAATATATTATAGAAATATAGTATTATATATTCCTGTTCAGATTTACATCAAACATAGGTATCATTATACATAGCATAGAAATATATATCCAACTGTGTATGTGTGTATATAATTCTATTCCCATTTCATATATATGAAACGCATATACATACATGTAACTATCTATATAACATCTAACTATATTCTTGTTTAGTTGCTGTTCAGTCCTGAATGACTCTTCATGACCCCTTCAGGGATTCTCTTGGCAAAGACACTGGAGTGGTTTGCCATTTTCTATTCTAGCTCATTTTACAGATAAGGAAACTGAGGCAAACAGGTAAATGACTTACCTAGGGTCACACAGCTAGCTATTAAGTGTCTGAGGTCAGATGTGAACTCAGGGAGATAAGTCTTCCTGATCTAGGCAGATACTCTATCTAGAATGTTATATATGTAACTCTGCCTATATAAAAATCTTATTCCTATTTCATATATATGAAATCTATGTAAGTCTATTTGTGTGTACACAGAAAATATCTGTAACTATGTGTATATATAGATATATATGTTCTGTTCACATTTCATAGATACATATTTGTTTATATGTAACCGTGAATATACTATTCTTTGCTGCAGCCCTTGTACCCTGGGTACCACTCAGTATTAGACTTTGAGACTCCTAGAGACATCATGGCATTACTAATAGAGAGCTCTATTCAAGTCAGGAAAGACTGGGTTCAAATTCTGCCTCAGATACTTGCTGTATGACCCTGGGCAAATCACTTGACTTCTGTGCCTCAGCTTCCTCATCTGCAAAAGGGGGCTAACCAGACATGGAATACTTCCTTCATAGGGCTGTTGTGAGATCTGAGTATCGTATTCTATAGCAAGTTCTTAGCCGACCTGAGCTTGCTTTGGAAGAGTCCGTTTCTTTTTTTTTTTTTTTTTTCCAGTCATATTTCAAACAAAAATAATTTATTTCCATCAAACAATAGGATTTCATCTTTGTATTGTTCAGAATGTTCTCCAAACCAGTCTCTCTCCCAATTGACTACTTTTAAAAAGAAAAAGAAGAGACTCAATTTTGGTTAAGGAAAAGCAACACCAGTAAGCTGCATTAGAGATCAGATATAATAGACAGTCTATGCAGCCACATGAGAAATAGTGGAAGAGTCCGTTTCTATTTCTGCTACCATTCCATAACACCTCCCAGGACTCTAGCATCATACTTCTGTCATGGAGGGCATCGCTATCCTTCAGACTCCAGAACATTGGACACATCCCATGTGGCTCTGGGGCCAAGCAGGGACCCTACCTGGAAATCAGGGAGTGGGGTTATAAACTCGTCCCACATAGTATGTATCCATCATTGGCGAATTCATTTTCTCATGGAAAGAATGAGCTGCAAGGGTCCTTAGGACCAAGCATGTCAGAGCTGAGGAACGGCAGGATCACAGCTTTAGGGCGAGGGTGAACATTACAGGCTGTCGATCTTTGTCAGAGACAACCCAGGATCCAAAGTAGTACAACTTGCCTGAAGTTATCAGGGAGAGTCAACATTTGAACCCAGATCCTTTGATTTCAAATTCAATTGTTCTTTGATGCCTCTTTTGAGGCTGGTTGCCTGGTGGATAGAGAGATATAATCCGACATCCATAAAGACCTGAGCTCAATTCCTATCTCTGATATATAATGACTTTGTGAACTGTTCAGTGGGCTAGGCAGCTCTCTGAAGGGGAAGGGAAGAGAGCAAGCACTTAGTGAACACCTACTATGTGCCAGGCACTGTACCTCATTACAAATAGTCTCTTGTTTGAGCCTTAGAATAACTCTGTGAGGTAGGTGCTGTTATTATCCTCATTTTATAGTTGAGGAAACTGAGGCAAACAGGTTTGTGACTTGCCCAAGGCCACAGGGCTGTTTGTTGTAGACAGATATAATCAACTTTCATTGGTAGAGGGAACTGAATCATCTGAGTGTTTCCTGGATTATTATCAAAGGTTGAGTCCCTATTTCTCTTCCAATTTTTTGGATACCTCCAAGAACATAG
Source organism: Gracilinanus agilis (assembly GCF_016433145.1). Lineage (NCBI taxonomy): Eukaryota > Metazoa > Chordata > Mammalia > Didelphimorphia > Didelphidae > Gracilinanus > Gracilinanus agilis. The sequence continues at coordinate 692,287,798 of NC_058131.1, forward strand.
AATGTCAGAGTTGGGAGGGATTTTAGAATACAGACCACTCCCTGGCAGCGTTTGGAGACTCTTCAAACAGACTGTGAGAGCTGAGAGGGACCTGAAAATTTGGGATATAGAATTCTGGAACTCAGAACACAGAATGACATTTGGAAAGGGCTTGAGAACTTAACTATCAGAGATGGGCGATATAGAAGGATGTAGAATGTGGAACATCAGAGCTGGGTGGGATTCAAGTACCCCAAATTTTAGAACTGCAAGAGAGCTTAGAGTTCCTGGAATCTAACTTTCTGATTTGACAGATCAGGAAACTGAGGCTCACAGAGATAAAGCTTTCTCAAGGTTATATGGTGAGTTAGTTCCAAAGCCAAGTGTAGAAACCAGGTGTCCTGGCTCTTAGCCCAGGGCTCTTTTTCTGCTACCCCATTGTTGCAGGTAAACGGACTCTGCAAACACCAGTGCAGGCTGTCTTGCGTCCATTCAGGCAGCTCTGTGCCTCCCGTCCAAACTGGCCTGGTCTCTCAGCAGGGCTTAAACAGCCTGGCACTGTTTATTACATTGGTTACTTTCCTAATTGCTGCTGCTCTGGAGGCTGCTTTATGCATTTAAATCAGAGCTTTATTTTGGATCCTTGCCCCCCTGAAGGGGTTCATTCGAGGGCACAGGTTTTCAAAATTAGTCCTATAAATACAAAAGCAGTAAAAATCTCACTATCGGAGGAGGGAGTCAGATTTGAGGAGGGACACACTGGCATGATGGATGGAGTGTTCTTCTGGCTTGAAACATAGTGGAAGCAAGAAGGAAGGTAAGAACCCTGGTAACAGGTTGGGTCTTTGAGGGTATTCTCTTGGGAGCATAAGAGTGTCCCTGGCCATTCACTGCTTTCTTGCCTAGTCCCATGTGGGCAGTGTAGTACAGTAGATAAACCATGGGATCTGGAGGCAGAAGTTCTTCCACTTAGGAATTAAGTAATGTTGGGCAAGAATTCAGATTTTTATCTCTCTGGATCTTACTTAGCTATATCTGTGAAATGGGTTTAGATGGATTAGATGATCTGTGCGGGGCCCTTGGAGTTCTAAATCTGATGATCATATAATGATCCTAGAGCAGTGATGGTGAATCTTTTAGAGAGCATGTGCTGTGCCCCATCCCCAGACCCTATGCTAGGGGAGAGATGAAGCACTCCCATTGTGCTGCTGGGTAGAGGAGCAGGTGATGTGAAAAAATGTCCTCAGGCACGGGGGAAGGGTCCCTCTCCTTTCCAGTAACAAACTGGTGGGGGAGTGGCACATGTGCCCACAGAGCGCTCTGTGTGCCGTCTTTGGCACCTGTGCCATAGGTTTGGTATCACAGTCCTAGCACACTCCTCCTACCCAATCAGTTACCAAAGTCCCTTGATTGTCCCTCTACAACGTCCCTCATCTCTCCTATCTTTCTTAGTCACTCTTTAGTCTTCCTGTCACCTCTCGAATGCAGGCCCTCATGAGCACCTGATGTACTACAGAGGATGGAGTGTTAGTCAGAGAGAGGTTGTATCCTGCCTGGGACACTCACTAGCTGTTATGAAGATGGAATTAACTCTCTCCTATTGATTCTTTAGATTTTAACCACCAGGAATGTATACACCCGATTAAGTGGGGGAGGGAGGTCTATGACCCACTTGTGCTAGTGGGTGACAAATCAAAAACAATCCAAAGCAAAGTTAAACCTGCCATTGGTCCACATTTAAGTGGAAGGAAGACACAGGAAGTGACGTAAAGAACTGTCTTTTAAATATGATGGTAATTCCCCTTAAATGTAATTTCCACTTAAACATGGACCAATGGCATATTACTTTATCTTGCTTGCCTCAGTTTCCTCATCTGAAAGATGAGCTGGAGAAGGAAATGGCAAATCACTCCAGTATCTCTGCTAAGAAAACTCCAAATGGGGTCACAAAGAGTCAGATATGACCTAGAAAATGACTAAACTGAAATTATTTCTTATTGTTAAAGTAACCTCTAAACAGGTATTTCTATCTCCATTGTCTCCCAGCTATAATCTATCCCTTACGCTATTTGCTCCCAGAAGACTTTTCCTCATGCAAAAAAAAAAAAACAAAAAAAAAAACCTGGTCCAGTTACTCCTCCATTCAAACATTTTCTGTGCCTTCCACTGACGGCCAAGTAAAGTTCTAATGTCTTTTCCCGAAATTGAGGAATGTGATTTTGAAATGGCTGCTTTCCTCACCTGTTACCTGTGCATTCATTTTCTTATAGTTTTTTTGGGGAAGGGCAGAGAAGTAACTTAGAACATGGAATCTAGAACATCAGAGCAGGAAGGGATCTTAGAATATGGAAGATGACAGCTAGAAGGGACCCTCAAATATAGAATGTCAAAGCTGGGGTAGTCCTTGGAACAGAACATAGAATATGAGATTTGGACAGGTCCTTAGAACGTTCAATTCTAGTTAGAGCTGGGAAGACCCTTAGAACATAGATGATTAGAACTAGGATGGAACTCAAACATAGAACATCAAAACTGACAGAGACCTGGGAACGCAGGAAACATAGAACACACAGGAGAACCAGACTGCATCTTAGAACGTGAAACTCCAGAGCTTGGAGAGACCCAGGAACTGAGAACACAGAATGTCTGGGCTGAGGTAGGGTCCTCCACAATCTGACACCCCTCCCCTTGGTCCTTCTGTCCTTGGTTCCCACTAATCCCCACCACATTTTCTGGCTAAATTGGACGACTCCCCACCCTTAGCACTGCTGCTACTGCTACTTAACACTTCTATAGCACTCGGGGGTTTGTAAAGCACTTCACATCCCCTGGGTTGTCATTTGTCTGAGCTGACTTGCAGCATCCCAAATGGCAGCTGGAGGATTCATTGAATATCCACGAATCACCAACTGGGGCTGGGGCAGATGCCTTCCCTGGCACACATGTCAATAGGTGGCAGGCCAGAGGGCCCTGGATCTACAACTAGAAGGACTCCCAGAGGCCATCTAGGCCAACTCTTGTGTTTTTCAAAGCAGGAAACTGAGGCCCAGGCAGGTGAAGCCAGAGAGTATCTTGTTCAGGGTCGCAGAGGGAGTAAGCAGCAGAGGTGAGATTTGCATGTAGGTCCTCTGTCTACATGTATCACACGTGCCTTTCCACAGCATGACTTTCAACACTTGGCCTTCCCTTCTCTTTTCTCAACCACCCCAGGAAGCTGATCCCAACCCTGAGGTGAAGAAGCAAGGACCTGGGTGAAGGGAAAGAACTCCTGCATGATGCCCAAGGAGGAGGGAGGAGGGATGAGAGAGATAAGGGGAGAATGCAGACACCTTGTCTTCCCCTATTTGTATCGCCTGCCCATGCCTAATTCCGTTTTCTTTCCTTGTCCCTCGCTTGTCTGATTTCACATTATTTGCACCCTGGCTCCAGGGCACATATTTGCTATCATTGTTTCATGGAATAATGCAGCAAGTGCATTTGGGAAGCATCTGAGCTCAGGGGCTGAGACAGACCAGGTGCCCTTAGGGGGTGGGAGAGGAAGGGAGCCTGGGTCTTTTACCAAGGGGACACAAGAGAGAGAGAGAGACAGACAGACAGACACAGACAGAAAGTCAGAGAGAGAGAGAAAGAGAAAGACAGACAGAGAGAGACAGACAGGCAGAGGGAGAGAGACATAGAGACAGAGAGAGAGAAAGAGGGAGAGAGAGAGAGAAAGAGAGAGAGAAAGGAAGAGAGAGGGAAGGAGAAAGACTGAGAGAGAGAGAGAGAGAGAGAGAGAGAGAGAGAGAGAGAGAGAGAAAGAGGGAGAGAGACAGAGAGAGGGAAGTGCAAGATAACAAGACCTTGACTAAGGAATTGCCTCTGAGGTCCTCAGTATGTATTAATTTCAATTTAATTCAACAAGCATATTAGGTCCCAATTATGTGTCAGGCACCCCAGATAGGCTACAGGGATTCCAAGACCTGGCTAGCAGTGTGAGAGTAGGTGAAGTCATATCACGGCTAAAAGCCTCCATTTCTACCTCTATAAACTGGGAGGTGATAACACTTGCTCCATCTCATTTGTAAAATGAAAGGTCTGGCCTAGAACCTCTCCAAGGTCCCTCCCATCTCTGAGACTATGCTCTTTCCTCGCAGTGCTAAAGAAATAAGAGCTCTTATTATCTGCAGACCTCGGAGGACCGGGCAGTTTGGGGTCTGAAGCTACCTTTTCCCAAGCTCTCATTTTACAGATAAACCAAGGGAAGCCAGGACCTTGCCCAAGGTCACGTGGGCCTGAAGTTGGAGCTAAAGCTCTCTGATTCCCAAGCCAAGGATCTATCTGCCTCTTATTTCTGCCTGGGATGGGGAAAGACAGAAGAATGGGCTGTAGACCATTAAACAAATGTCATTCTCAACTCTGAAGTAATCCAGGCTTTGTTGCTTCAATTCCGTGAGATCTTGGCAAGTCATCTAACCTTTTCATGGACCTTAATTTACTCATCTGTACAATGAGGTGGTTGGACTGGATGACTGCTAAGACCTGTCCAATTGCAGAGCCCTAATTTCAGTCATGAAAAACACATACAAAGATCAGCCCAATTGTCATTTCATCTAGGAAGATGCTACACAGATCACCAACCGCCTTATTCTTCCTAAGGAAAAAGAGACAGACCACCCCACTGCCTTATTTCTCCCAAGGAAGTGGAACATGGACCCCCCCCCCTTGTCACTTTATTTCTCCCGTGAAAACAATACACTGAGCCAATCTACTGCTTTATTACTCCGGCCACAAATACAAGACCCTTTGCTGCCTTGTTTCTCTCAATGAACTGCCCCACTTCTGTCTTTTTGCCCCTCTCTCATGAATTCTGGAACCAAGGTTGGAAAAAGCTCCAAAAAGTTGGAGAGTGACAAAGGAAGGAGCCAGACCTCCTGGAGAGAGGCTGCCCCAAAGGCGCCCCTGGGAGGATGAAGTAGAAAGTGAATTTCACTTCATTTTGGGGGGGAATCTGGCCTTTTCTTTAGCAAACCCCCTGTCTTCCCCCTGGCATCTGGCCTGCACCAAGAAAGGCCAAGGGCTAAAAATATATTGTGAGTCTGGTAAGATGCTTGGCCGATCCTGCGTTAGGGTGGGCAAACTCTTTCTCTAGGGACACCTGACCCCACCCAGGCCACAGAGAACTGAGTCCGCCTGCATTGCATGGAATGAGGGAAAGAAAGCCGGGGTGGGTGGGATGGGCAGGGACATGAGTTTGGTGAAAGCCTGGGCAAGGAGACAGCAAGACACTAGAAACCAGAGTCATGGAATTCAGCCTTAAGTGAAGCCAAAGGAGATGGAAGTCAATGTGGGCATGGGGTGGGGGCAAGTCCCGGGGCCAGGGTGGGGTTGAGAGAAGTATAAACTCGGTGGCTGGAATTGAGATGGAGGTCAGTGTAGGGATGAGGACGGAGTAAGTTTGGGGGTCAGTGTAGGGATGATGGGAATAGGGAAACGCATCAGTTCAGGGTGAAAAGAGAGTTAGAGGGAGGGAGGGATGTAGCGACGACTGACAATGCAGGGATGGGAACCAGTGGAGAGGTGGCAGGGCAGTCAGTGTAGAGAAGTGGGAAGTGTCGAGATAAGTCGTTACAGGGGTGGGGACAGTGTAGAGACAGAAGGGACAGTGGAAAAGCAGGAAGGTCCATGCATAGATGGGGGCAGCACAGGAATATGGTATCTCTGGAGAGATGACGTGGTATCAGCATGGGGGCGGGAGAGGCACTGGGGTCAGTGCAGGGATAGGAATCAGTTTAAGGATGGGGAGTTAGGATTGAGATAGGAGACAGGGGTAGGGATGGGCAGGCAAGGTAAGAAGAGGCTGAGGAAAGGGTTTGGGGAATGGAGGCAGTTTAATGATACTGATAGACGATAAGGCTAAAAATCGGTTCCCTGGATCTTCTAGCACATCTGGATCACACCTGGACTTAAGGGTTATTATTCCTTTCCCTCTCAGGTGTGAATTCAACTTCCCCTATACCACACACAGCCTTTAACTAACACAATGGGGCTGGGACGGATCCGTCAAAATATTTCTGCTCTGTCTCCTTGCAAGAATCCCCCATTAGACCCAGTCAATTAAGGTGCTGGTTATGAAATTAACCATAATTATGAAAGAGATATTTAATAGTTTGCATATTGATGGAGAAATGGAAAGTGAATTATCCTGAGAATTCAGATTCAGTCTTCTCAGGAAAGAAGGAAATCAATCAGGTGGGCCTTGATATGGAGATTCTAGGGGCAGGGGGAAGAGAAGGAAGGAGGGGTGTGTATGTGAGAGACACAGGAAAGTCAGAGAGATGGGAAACAGAAATAGAAGGAAGAAGTCTAGGAAGTCATTATAAGACAGCCTAAAGACAAGAGCACCTGAACTGAGAGAGAGAGAGAGAGAGAGAGAGAGAGAGAGAGAGAGAGAGAGAGTCTAAAAAATGGACAGTTATGGTGACCAAGAGGACTAGGCAGAAGTATGAATATGGACAAGGTATATGAGATATGCTTTGCTAAATTCCTTCTTCCCTGTGGAGAAGAGATGAAACTGGGTTCTTAAATGCTCCATCAAACTAGAAAGTTTTTAAGGATAGGCCTGGCAATACATGGCCTGTGTTACATGGCCTGTATCTGCCCTCAGAGGTCTACCCTAGTAAGTGTGCCTATGAGAAGACTAACCATGGCAATTTCCTCCTTTCTTTCCTTCTTTCCTTCTTTCCTTCTTTCTTTCCTTC
>NC_058131.1:692304449-692356599 GCF_016433145.1 Gracilinanus agilis
CTTCCTTCCTTCCTTCCTTCCTTCCTTCCTTCCTTCCTTCCTTCCTTCCTTCCTTCCTTCCTTCCCTTTTTTTCTCTCTCTCCTCATCCCTCTCTAACTATGCCCCTATGTCTTTCTGGCTCTGTTTCCCCCTCTTTGCCTTTCTCTTTCTGCATATCTGTTTTTCTCTGTGTTTTTCCTCCTTTCTTTTCTCACTTCCCTCAGTTTCCCTTCCTTTCTCTTGATCAGCCCTGCTGATGGCTTTCCCCTGGGGATCTCTCTGCCTCTTGCCTGCCCTTACACTCTGCTCCTGCTCCTCTCTCTGAGGTGCCCCTGCTTATCAGATAGGGCTGGGGGAGGGAGTGCTGACTCTGCAGTTCTGAAAGGCCCTTCAGGTGAAGCTGACAGCAGCCTGCTCTCCTACATGGGCAGCCCGCCAGCCAGCCAGCCAACCAGCTCTCCCCCCTTCTCTCCCTCCTCCCCTGCTCCAGCCTCCCTCCCCATCCTGATGCTCAGAGCTAAGAGGCTTGGAATAGCTGATCTCAAAGATGCCATCTAACTCGGATTGTTTGCAAATTGCTAGGTTGGCTGCGAAGGTAACATGGTGGTGGGCACAGGGGCATGGCATAGGGTCCTGGAGGCCTAAGACTCCCAGTGGGATGAGCTGCCACCTGACTTTAGGAAGCCAAGTTGGCAGGAGCTAGTGAGGTGTGGGGGGGCAAGCATGCGTGTGTGTGTGTGTGTGTGTGTGTGTGTGTGTGTGTGTGCCCACTGGAAGTGGGCATACTTAGAAGTCGGAAGTCAGCTTGGCCCCAGGGAGCCAAGCAGGCTAGGAATAGGACCGAAAGGCGGGAGCTTGGAGCAAACCACTTCTCCACATACATTAGCCCCCTCCCTGCCCAGCTGTGCTTTATGGATTCCAAGCTGGCAGCCTGACCCATTCCAACCATCACCCCTGTGCCATTTGTGGGATAAATTATGAATTTTAATTGTCTAAACATCTTAGTGTTTAAACCATTCTAAATATAGCAAAGGCAGTAGGAGGGCAGGTCAGAGAGAGAGAGAGAGAACTGCTTGCCTGGAGACTCCCCCAACCTTTCCTATCTCCCTCCCTAACCTTTACCCCCCCAGAAGCTCCTGGAACCTCCTCATTTGTCCTCTTATCCTTTCATTTCGCAAACAGTTCCCCTTTCCTCACTATGTACCGGGACCTCTGTGAGGCACCCTAGAGACAGGCTAACACAAATAAAAACTCCCTGCTCTTGAGGGGTACCAGTCTAACAGCTACAACATAAGGCATTATGGGACAAATGTCCCAAGAGAGGAGCCTGGAGGGAGGGTGCCCTTGGTTGAAAAGTCTGGAATAGACCAAGATCAAGTCCTAACTTCTCTTCTAACTAGAAGTGTGACCCTGGTCAAGTCAACTGACCCTTGACTTAGCCAGGCCTCTAGTTTCCCAGTGAGTTAAATAAAAAGTAGAACCAAATTATACCTAAGGCTCGGCTGGCTGGCAATCTTAAGACTGAGGAGACCTGGGGCCGACAGCTTGCTCTGTCATGAATCTAACCGTCAAGGCACTGGATTCCTCATCAATAAAATAAGGGGCTGGGTCTAGAACAGAGGTTCTGAACTGGGGGTGTGGATAGATTTCGGGGGGCGGGGCTATGAACCAGAAGGGAAAAGGTACATCTTTCCAGCAGTATAACTGAGTAACTTTATAATGCTCCGCATTTTATTTTATGTGTTTAAAAACATGATATTCTGAGAAAAGAGTCCATGGGCTTCACAGAACTGCCCAATGGGGCCATGACCCCCAAAAGGGTAAAAGCCACCTGGTTGAGATGATCTCTAAGGGTCCTTCCAGCTCTAAATCCTATGAAGCAATCAATGTCTTAGGAAACCTGGATACTAGTTTCCTAGCTCTTCTACCAACTTAACCATGGCCAAATTGCTCAACCCTGCTGAGCCTCAGTTTTTCCATCTATAAAGTGCAAATCAACAGCTCTAAGAATCAAGGAATCTAAATATAAAGATAGAAAGGAGAGAGGAATCACTTTGGGGAGGTAAGATTTGAACTGAGCCCTTGAGAAAGGGTTAGATTTCTTTAGATGGTGGAGAACCCCTTTCAGCTCTATATAATAGGGAGGCAGGAAGTAGTATGAGCAATGGCATGAAGGCCAGCTCTAGAATAAGAGACACTCAGATCCCACTTCTGGTATACACTAGCTGTGTGATCTTGGGTAGGTCACTTAACTTATTATTTTCCTGAGCAAATCTCTAAGATTAAATCATAGAGATGGGGTTGATGTGTTCTGCTTCCCTCACATTTATTCCAGTGAAATAACAGGTCTATTTTTTTAAGACCAGAAAATTTTGGCTACACTCAGGGAACAGAGAGCATCTCTGTTACCCCATCCTCCAGGGATATGGGACACAGATATCCTTCTTTCAATCATGGGACAGCTCTTGGAGTTCACCCTAGTGTCTGGTTTCTGTAGGAAGACCCTGATCTGTCCTACAGCTCCAGCGGTAGCCCCTCCAAAGGTGGTCCTGCCCTTATTTCTCAGCATCAGTTTCTTGATTGTTGTTCCCTCACTTCCAGAGCCTTCCCTTCTTCCAGTTTCTCTCAAGCATCCACGTTCTAGAAGTTTTGTCCACTGATCAGTATTTGACAGGAAATGTGATTGATTTGGGATGTCTCCATGCCTACTCTGACCCTAGAATAGTGGCTGTCAGGGAAATGGGAGAAGGGGAAGGCAGGGCTCCTGTCCTTGAGGGGTTTCCAGTCTGATGGGGAACAGGTAGAGACCAATTGGAAGGTAACATGTGGTGAAGTAAGAGGTATTTATTGGGGACTACAAAGGTGGGCACAATCATAGGCTAGTCCAGTGCGCTGGGGGTCATTAGGGCAATCTTAGAAGAAGAAAGTTTGGAGCAGGTAACTGCAACATGGAAAATGGCAGGGTGGAAGCAAGAATTCCACTCTGCCATTTTCCATGTTGCAGTACCATCAGTTGGCAGGAAGAGGAGGGGGTGCTAGAAATAGGGAAGGGAGGGGGGGAAATTAGAAGGAGTAAAAAAGTCTGTGCTGGGGGCAGGAAGGATTGGAGCTGAGGAGGAGGCATGATGGGGAATGAAGAAAATTCAAAGGATTCAGAGTTGGCAAAGACTTTAGAGCTTGTCCACTCTGATCCATTTTACAGGTGGGGAAAATGACTTGCCAAAGGTCACACAGAACAGATTTAGAACTTTCACCCAGTATTTTCTGAGGAATCAGAATTGTAGGTCCCTCAGGGGGCAATGGAGAGATGATGAGTAGGTTTAAAGAGGCTGCAGGATACCAATGGTGAAGTAGGTAGAAATAAAATCAACACAAAAAACATAATCAAAGCGATATATGACCAGAAAGGAAGGGGGTGAGTCATGTAGGTAGTGAGAATAAGGGCTCATCAATAGTCTGTGTGATCCACCAAAAAATGACAGGGACACTCTGAGAGAAAGTTGTGGGAGGACACGGACCTCAAGATGTCTCTCAGAATGTGACAATAAAATGTGGATGGGGTTCCATTTGCCGGTCCTCTAATGCGATCACAGCATCATCAAAATATTAATTTAAGGGACCGAGTGGGTAGTGCGGATGGAATCATGGCCTTGGGGTACCTCCCCATTCAGTATGGATATAAGGCCAGAGCAATGCCAAGCTAGAGTGTGTATGGAGTAGATGACCAGGATGGTGAAGGACCAGGCAACAGGGCCAGATGAGGACCAGTTAAAAGTCTGAAGGGGGTAATTAGCCCAGAAAAAGGGACTTTTGTCCTTCCTGATCAGGGCTCCTCACTAAGGTTACTTAAGTGTTTCATGGGTTGGGTGCAAAGCTGACGGTAAGAATTGTTCCACTGATATCTTTGGGCTGTCAGGAGAAATTGAGGAAGGACTCCAGCCCACTGGGTGGACCCCTTGCCATGAATTTATTGGGGGACCCTAGCAAGAGTCACGCAAGATGAGCAAGCACGGATGGGGTCAGATCCGTGTTGTTGGAGGGACGCTCCTCATGGATGGAATCACAGACTCATTTCAGTATTTTTGGCATCCTTATACGTGTACGTGTATGTGGCATACAACGCTCTCTCACAGAATATGATCTTCTGGAGAACAAAAATAACTTCACGGTTTTTGTAGCCTACTAATAAATGTTTTCTTGAATTCCATTCATATTCTGAGTCTACCACTCACTGTGTAACCTTTGGCAGGCTCTCTGGCCCTCAGTTTCCCCTTCTGTAAGATGAGAGAATTGGACAAGATGATATCCAAAGTCTAAACTGACTCCCTATCCAAGAAAGGAAAGATCTAGCTAAAATAATGGGGTATCATATGATATCACCAGAAATCACCCACTATAAACTTCCCTACCCCTGCCTCCATTTTATAGATGAGAAAAATGGTGACTTGGTTGAGCCCACAAATCCAGTAAAATATCAGAGCTTTTGGGACTTATTCTCTTTCCCAAAACTAGCTTGTCAGACTGGAAGTTGGCATGATGCCACCCAGGCAATGGCAAGTTGTGGGCTTCTAGTTCAATGTCCCCAGAGACACGGGCTCTTAGTGAGTTCACTTGAGTTCTGTATCGTCTCTGTTCTAAGCCTAAGGAGATCCTTTGATCCTCCATAGGGAACCTAGAATGCTAGCCTGGCATCTTCAGCTATCCATAAAAGTGCCTCTGGCACATGCAACCTCCCTTGCTTCCTCCTCTGCATTTTCTCCATATCTTCTTAGGGGTCAGTGGGGAACAAGAACATCTTGGGGAGGACGGGAGGGTAGACATCACTTTACCTCTAGTTGCCCTGTAAGGATTAGGGATGAGTGAAGATTTCTAGGATCGTTGGAATATGCGACCTTTGAGATCTTCTGGTCCAACTGCCCCATTTTACAAAGGAGGAAACTGAGGCCATGAGAAGTAAATTGACTTGTTTAAGGTCATGCAGGCAGTCTTCCAAACCCAAGCCTTCTGACTCTAGTCCCAGTTCTCTTTTCTACTAAAGGATGGGTAGGCTGGGGAGAAACCCTAACAAAAGAGAGAGATGAGGTCTTGCATTTTTATTTATATCTATGAACATAGTACACTATAAATAAAATAAACACTTTGCACTTTCCTAGACTCTGGCTACTCAAACCACTCACTGCTATTAAATAATTGATCCCTCTCAACAACTCTCTGTGACCCATTTCTCCAACTTGGTAAACCCCAAACAGTGGCCAGCACAAAGGACAGACTAGTCTAGTTACACCTTGTCAGACCTCATCCCGAGGGCTGTGAAAAGTCCTGGGTGCCATATTCTAAGAAGAAACTAGGCAAGCTGGAGGGTTGGAGACCAGGCCATATGAAGACTAGCTGAGAGGCTTCTAGGTGTCTAGCCTAGACAGGGTGCTGGGATTGGAGGGAGGAAGACCTGAGTCTCCAGATCTGACCATGACGCTGACTGTATGACCCTGGGCAAGTCACTTAACCTCTGCTTGCCTTTGATTCCTCAATTATTAAATGGGGATCATAATAGCAGCTACTTCACAAGGTTGTTGTGAGGCTCAAATGAGAGAGTAAGTATAAGCCATAAAGGGCTCTGGCACATAGTAGATGCTTCATTGTTTGTTTTCCTTCCTTCCTGAGTGGCTTGCTAGTATTCAGATATTCAAAGAACCAGCAGAATACTGTTTGGGGTAGGTTATCTCCGGAGGACATATGGAGGGATGGGAAGAGGATAAAAAGGCTGAGTGAGGACTGAACCTCACTGGGAAGGCTCTGCCTGTGTTGGTAAGATCAGAGGTTCAGAGAAGCCTCAAGGTATAAAGAAAACCAGATTGATGAAGGATTATCAGGGTTATGTTTAGGAATGATCAATCAACAAACAATTACTGAGCACCTACTATGTGCTGGGCACTCTGCTAGGCCCTGGGGATACAGAGACAGAAAGGAAACAGTCTCTGGCCTCAAGGAGCTAACATTCTAGGTCAGTGATGGGCCAGATGTGGCCCCCTGAAATGTTCTATCCAGCTGTGACATTATTCCTAATCTGACCAATACAATGAGTAGGATACAATACAATGAAACTTGGAAAGAATTGCCTTAGAAACAGACTGACAGAGGAGCACTTCCTTTCCTTTGGCCTCTCTTTAAAAAGTCTGCCCATCACTGTTCTAGATGGATCATAAGTCAGAAGTAGGAATGGATCTCAGAAGCTACTTAGTTCAACCTCCTCCTTAGAGAAATTAAGAAACTGAGGGTAAGTGACTTGTGCAGAGTCACTAAGCAATTGATCCAGGATTTGAATCCAGGTCCTGTGACTCCAAACAGAGAATGATCTTATTATATTCCATCATGGGAAGCTGCAAAACGGCTACATATGGGAAAACTTCTCAACAAATGGATTTTCCCAAAACTACTGATGGTCTATTTTGGTATTTGAGAAGGCCTGGCTTCCAATTCTACATCTGGCACTTACTAGCTAGATGACTGTAAACAAGGCCCTTACTCTACCTTAGCCTCAGTTTTCACATCTGTAAAATGGAGACGATAATATTCCCAAGAGTATTGCGGGCAGCGCGGTGGTCTCGTGGACTTGGAGCCAGCCTTGATGCTGACACAACAGCTGTATGTCTGGGTAAGTCATTGAACTTGGCCGAGTTTCTACTATTACATCCATAAAATGGGGATAATGTAGGGTCTACTTGGTAGGACTGTTGTTAGAATCAAGTGAGAAAACACGATAAACTTAAGGTGGACACAGATGGCAGCTATTCCTCATTTTCTGTAGGTCGGAGCTGTCTAGTGCTGGAATTGGTTGTTCCTGGAGGAATGAGTCTCCTGTGACTGTTCAGGTGCTCACACAGACTGGATGAGCTCGCCTCTCCGGGAGAATGCAGAGGGGCTTCCTGGGTTGGGTGAGAGCTGCTGGCCCAAATGAGCCCAGAAAGGTTGTGTGTCTGTCCAGCTTCCCTATCTGGCCACTGTTTGACAGACCTCACTCAGACTTGAGCCGTTTCTAATACCGGCTTGTCAGCCTGGAGGATGATTTGATTCTTGCCTCACTCCCACCCTCCAAGTACTGAGATTCTAGGATTCAGAGCAGCACAGTGGAAAGATTTTGAATCACCGGACCTGGGTTCAAATCTCAGCTCTACCACCAACAATCTGAGTGAGCTTAGGTAAGTCTCTTCCTTTTCTATACCTCTGTAACTCGTTTGTAAAATGAGGGGATTGAACAAGACGATCCCCAAAGTTCTTTCAGGCTCAGAACGTACAAACCAATGATTCCGTTAAACTCAAGCTCATGGCCCTGCTATGGAGTAATTCAGATTGTAATTCTTGGGCCAACAGAGAACGCTTTTATCCCTTCCCCCTCCCGGAGATGCTGATCAGGTTCACTGTGAAGGAAGCAGAGGAGGCAGGGAAGAGATTAATTCCCTGAAAGAGGAAAAAATAGAAGGGGAACCCCCCCCACACACACACCCTAATAACATGTAATAAGAGGTTGGAGGCAGCGAACAATACTCTGGTAATGTAACCCTGGTGGTAATCAATTTTGGTGTCATATAAAATAGGCATAATTATTACACCAGTGAGGAGCTAAAGTCAATAACCTGCTTCTGGGACTGGGGGCCGCTGGCCCTGAAGCACAAAAACAGCGAAGCAATCGCAGCCTTGGCCAGGAGAGAAGGCACGTCCTGGGACTGCAATTCTGGCCAATGCCAGCTTTGAGCACTTCTCCCAATGCTGAGTCTTTATCAAGAGGGCAGAGAAGACAGCAAAGAAGACTTCATTGAGAATGAGATAGACAGACTGACAGAGACAGAGGCAGAGAGAAAGGGGAGAGGGAGAGACACACAGAGACAGAGAGAAAGGGAGTGAGAGAGGGAGAAAGGAGAGAGGGAGAGGAGAGAGAGGGAGGGAGAGAAAGGGAGAGAGAGAGAGGGAAAGGAGAGAGGGAGAAAGAGAGAGAGGAGGGAGAGAGAAAAGAGAAAGAGAGGGACAGACAGAGAGATAGAGAGGAGAAAGACAGAGAGATAGAAGAGAGACAGATAGAGAGATAGAGACAGAGAGATAGAGATAGAGAGACAGGAGAGAGAGCAGAGAGAGAGAAAGATAAACCGAGAAGAGAGAAGAAAGAGAGGAGAGAGAGAGAGACAAAGGGGAGAGAGAGAGAGAGAGAGAGAGAGAGAGAGAGAGAGAGATGATATAACAGATAATTGATGTGTGAGACCTAGAATTTCACTGTCAGTAGAGGGCTGGGTTTTTTGTGTATGTGAATGTGTGTGTAACAATAAGATATTAACAACTGGGAATGATTTTCAACTTTCCAAATTGATATTTTCCTTTTCCCATCTGATGATGGAAAATTATCTAAGGAGGATTCATACACTCTGAGAATTTTGAGATGTCTTCGCTAGATGGCTAGAATTGGAGGAGACCTTAACGAGTATAAAGCATGATAGATTTAAAGTTGGAAGGGATCTTAGAGGTCACTGAGTCTAATACCTTCATTTGACAGATAAAGAAACTGAGGCCTAGAGAGATCAGTTGCCTTGCTCAAGGTTATACAACTAAATGCTGGAATTAGTTTGGGTTTAAATGAGTAGAGAGCAGAGAAGCAGAAGGCAAGGCAGGGTATTTGGTGTCAACAAGAGGAGCCTAGACTTTATTTCCTGTATATAGGCAGCGTGGGCAGTGAGATGGCAAATTAGATAAAATGCTCGGCCTAAAGTCAGGAAGACTCATCTTTTTGAGTTCAAATATGGTTTCAGATACTTATTAGCTGTGCGACTCTAGGAAAGTTATTTAACTCTATTTGCCTCAGTTTCCTTATCTGTAAAATGAGCTAGAGAAGGAAATGGCAAGACATTGCAGAATCTTTACCAAGAAAAGCCCAAATGAGCCAGACACAAAGAGCCAGACATGACTGAAATGCCTGAGCAACAACAGTGTGGGCAGCGTAGACTCAGGGGTAAAGTTTTTTCCATCCCTTAGTATTTTCTCTCTCTCTCTCTCCCACACTGCAAATCTCTCATGGGATCATTAGATCATGGGACTTAGAAAATGAAGGGATCTTGGAGATCCCCTTCTTTCCCAATCCCCAGTTTTACAGAGGAGGAAACTAAGGCTCAGAAGGAGTCAGCAGTTCCCCCAAGTTTACACAGTTAGTGGGTGTCAAGACTCTGACTTAGAGTAAACTCCATCTATTGTTATTGCTACTGCACCAAGACAGCCATGGGAAACCGAGGCTCCTGAGAAGGGTGCAGGGTCATCCAGGTTGTCAGGGGTAGAGCTAGCCTTGCATCTAGGTCTCCTGACTCAAGCTCTAGTAGTCTCTAGCCCAACCTACGCCCCTCTCTATTTTTCCAGCCTTTGACTCAAGTCCTACCTCTATAAAAGAAGCTTCAAGAGCCTTCTCCTCCAAGAAGGCTTTCTGATTGCTCTGGCCCCCTTCCACAGCCTTGACTCTTTACCTTTCATGTATCTCTTCTACACACCACCTTGTCGCTTCTCTTATATTATTCTTAGTACACTTTGCACAGATGGGAATATCCCCTCAAGGTCTAGCTGGTGGCGGGGGCATATAGAGAGAGCCCAGGCTTTATTCCTCTTTGTCATATTCCGCCTCCCTCCAGACCTCCCAGAGCACTATATGAAATTCTATGTTGGTCTGATAAAGGGCTCATTTCACCCCTAAACTGGGATTACAGTTAGGGTGACTTTTCAGTGTAGGACTCACTATTTGTTTCTTTTCATAGAGTTCTAATTTTAAAAGCATGACCTATATTTGGAGATAGCCTATATTCAGAATAATACAGTATGTTCTGAGCAAGAAGGATTCCTCTAGGTCTCGGTTTATGCATCTATAAAATGGGGATAATATTGATAGTTTCTATCTCACAGGGATTTTGCAAGGATTAAATGAAGCTGTAAACATAAAGTGCTTTGTACTTGCAGACAACACAGAAATTAAAGTAGCTTTTGGGAGAAGGGATGGCAGCAATCTGGATCTAGGATTTAGCCACACAGGAAACTCCTCAGTATGGAAATTCCCTTTACTAATGCTGATAGGCAGCTGGTCTATACCTGGTATTCTTAGAGATTTTTCTGGGCACTGAAAAGTTAGGTGACTTGACCTGGGTCACACAACCATTCTGTTTCAGAAATTGGCCTTGAACTCTGGGTTTTCTCTACCTATTCCTGCATGCCTTTTCTCTGTTCCTGTTATTATTGTGTGTTGGATAAATGACTGAATAGGGGGGAAAGTTCTGGCCATTGGATAAAGTACTTAATGTCTCAGGCATCCATTTCTTCATTTGTAACATGATGGGTTTAGAGTAGATAAGGGCTTCTGAACTTTTGGTGTCATGGACCCCTCTGGCATTCTGGGGAATCATGGACTCCTCATAAGGTTTTAAAATACACAAGACTAGCTATGTGACCCTGGGAAAGTCACTTAACCCCCCATTGCCTAGCCCTTACCACTCTTCTGCCTTGGAACTAATACACAGTATTGATTCTAAGATGGAAGGTAAAGATTAAAAAAAGAAATCTGGTCTCAGACACTTCCCAGTTGTGTGACCCTGGGCAAGTCACTTAACTTCCACTGCCTATCCCTTATTGGTTTTCTGCCTTGAAATTAATATACAATGTTGAGTCTAATATGAAAGGTAAGGATTATTAAAAGAAAATCAAATACACAGGACTACAAAGGAAGCCAATTCTGTTGAAATACTATCATCAAAATACATTTTAAAAAATTCATCTATCTCCAAGTTAATAACCCCAGAACTCAGTCATTTTGAAGGTCCTTTTTAGCTCTGACATTCCATAATTTCATCTAGGATTTGAATGAGTGAATGAATGAAGGACTGAAAATACATTTAAAAAGAAACCAACGTCTCGGCCATCACAGGGAGCAATATAGGAATAGATGAGGACATCATCGAAAGGATAATTTCTGGGAGCTGGGAGACCTAGCTTACCAGGTAAGCCTTTATCATCTCATTCATGACCTGTGGATAGGATACCTCTCCTCTCCTCACAAAATAAGAATGGCACAGTATAAGAGGGGTGAAAGTTGTTTAAATATATACATTTTAAAACTCTACCAACCTAAGGTATTCATGTATGATGATGATGATTTTAGAGGAAGCTACATACCTTAGTGGCTTGGGCTTGGAGAAAGGAAGACCTGGATCCAAATCCTGTCTGAGATATTTACTAGCTCTGTGACCCTGGGCAAGCCAGCTTATGTCTCTGGACCTCAGTTTCCTCATCTGCAAAATGAGGGGATTATACTCAAAGACCTCCAAGGACCCATTCCAGCTCTAAATCTCTGATCTTGTGATTAATATTACAATATATCTTTGCCCCACTTCCCAGCTTCCAACTAGAGACTCACTATTGCTCCCATGTTCAACTTGGAGCCCAACCATAATTCATTTAGGCACCCAACATCAAGCACTTATCATGTGCCAGACACAATGCTAAAGTACTGGGGATGCAAAGAGAGGGCAAAGACACTCAGTCCCTTCTCTCAAAGGGTTCAGTCTAATAGGGAAACACTATACAAACAACCATAGTTTGTCAACAAGCTATAGGCAGGAAAAATTGGAGATAATTGTCCAAGAAAAGGAATATTACTTGCCTTTCCTCATTTTCTCTGGAGATCCAGGGAATACTAAAGCAAATCATTGGGTTCAAGATGGAGAGGGATGGCCTGAATGATAACATACCTATATATTACTATATAACATACTTATAATTATATCATACTATACTATATTCTTTATATAGAATATAAGAATAGAATATAATATATAGAATATAAGATAATGTATAATAATATAGTAGAGTTAGAACTGAATGAATGGCTGTATAGACAGTGACATAGAAGAGAACAAGATTGGAGGAGATGAGTTCTAAATTTAGCTCTGCCACATAATACTTGTGTGATCTTGGTCAAGTCACTTAACCGTCCTAGGTCTTAGTTTTCTCATATGAAAAAAAGAGACAGTTGAATGAAGAGATTTTAAAGTCCATTCCAACACTAAAAGGATGAGCCTATCTCTCAAATGATTAATGGAATGACATTAACGTCCCAAGGATCTGTCCTTGGTTCTTTTTCCTAGAGCATTTCCATCAGTGACTATGGATAAAGGCGCAAACGATACATGTATGAAATTTCTGTGTGACACAAACTAGATAGGGAGAGCTGGCTCATTGGATTGGGGAAGAATAATCTTAAAGATTTCAGGAGGCAAGAACAGTGAGCTGAAATATGGTGACACCGAATGGGGATAAATGCAAAGACCTGTACTTGGATTCAAAAAATCAACTGCCCAAGGAAAGAATGGAAGAGTTTTAACTAGATGGCAGTTCATAGGAAAAAGGCTTAGGAGTTTTGGTGGATTAAAGCTTGAGCTGCCAAAAGCATAATATTATGGTCAAAGGAACAAAAATGATTTCTGGTTGCACTAAGAGTATAATGTAGAGACTTCAGAAGGTAACAGTACTGTCCCATTTGGCCCTAGCCAGAAGATTGTGCTCAGTTCTAGATACCACATTTTAGGAAATACATGTACATATGTATGTATAATTTTTGTGTTTTATATATATTTTATATGTGTGTGTATATATATACATAAATTGAAAAGTGTCCAGAGGATAGCATCCAAGATGGTAAAGAGACTAGAAACTCTGCCATACAAGGTCTAGTTGAGTGAACCAGGCATATTTAGTCTGGAGAAGATTTATGAGGGGCATAAAAACATCTTCAAGTATTTGAAAGATTGTCCTGGGGACAAGGGATTAGTCTTGTTTTGTTTGGACCCAGGGGGCAATGGATAGAAGGCATAGAGAACAAACATTCGCCTCCATTTAAGGAAAAACATTCTTATAATTAGGGCTATTCAGCAATGGAATATGCTGCTTCTAGTGGGTTCCGAATTGCCCATCTCTGGAGGTCTTTACATAGATGCTAAATGAGCACTTAGGTTGTTGCAGAAGAGGTAGTTATGGGACTTGGCAACCTGTAAAAGTCTCTTCTTTCTAGGATTCTGAGGGTCAATTAAAGTCTCCTTCTACTGCCTCGCATTCTGATCTTCTTTTCCATAATTCAAACTTTTCCCTGATCCTAGGGGTCGCCTTTCCTGATAAATTTCTAAGGGACTCAAAGCTCTTATTGTGCACAAACCTGGCCCTTTCCCAGTCTTTTTGCATGGCTCAGTAGCTCCATTCTGCCAAACATCCTTGTTCTGGAAAGTATATCGGAGTCAGAGAACGTGGGTTAAAATAGCACCTCTGCTATTTACTTGCCTGGGTGACCTTGGGTAAGTCACTTAATCTCTCTTGGCCTCAGTTCCTCATTGGTAAATGAGACTAGATGATTGTCAAGATTTCTTCCAGTTCTAGGTCTATGGTCCTATGATTTCCACACACCCAAATCCTACCCATTTTTCATAGCCAAGATCAAGTCCTGCCTCTTCCAAGATATCAACCTTACTATTTAGCTACTACTATCTATCTCACCAAGATATCTAATCTACTCCAAGTTATCCCCACCCCATTGGGGGTTAAGTAGATTACTAAAAGCACCAAACAAAAATATCCCTCATTATTCCTTGTCTACTGACCCCAATCCACCAGGCCAGCAAGATGGGCAAAACACCCGGGTGGCTAAAGAGACTCCTTATAGGTCTTTGCAGGGGATTAAGATTGAGCTAGCTCTCATTAAATATCTACTATGTGCCAGGCGATAGGTAGAGTATTTTCCCTTTGATGGTCTAGGAGTCTTAAGGAAAACCAAAATAATGGTGTCCCCTTCAACCTCCATCTCACCCTTCTTGACCTAATGACTGCTGAGGGCCAATCTGGTGGGTTTGGGTGATAGAGTCAAGGTTAGGATGAAAATGAAGAGAAAGGCTAACCAGATTCCCTCCTTCCCATTTTCCCAATTCCCATGAGTCACTTCTGAATATAAATTCAAGCTTAAAACAAAAACAACAACATGTGACAAAAATCCCAGCAATAAGCCCATTCTCCATTTTCTAGGACAATAAAAATTCCTTTGAGCCCAGAGACTGCTTGGTTTTTTTGGTCCTGATATCTATGTATATGGTATCTATGGCATATAGTAGGCATTTCATAATTGTTGAGGTAAATTGAATTTTCTAAAGTTTCGTATTTTTAAATAGAATAAAAACCTTCTTAGCACTATGTCCTAGGAAGGCAGAGTGGGAGAGTGGAACACCCCAGGATTTGGAATCATCAATCAGTTCCAATCCCAGCTCTGCTACTTGGCATGTGACTTTGGGCAAGTCACCCTTTCTTGGGCCATGGTTATCTCATGAGTAAGGAGGGAGTTGGCCTAGATAACCTCTCAGATCTCTTCTAATTCTAGATCCTTTGGAACTATGAAAAGTCCTCAAAGCCTTGGTGGCAGGAAGAGTAAGGAATGAGGAAAGGGGAGGATCTGAATCTGCTCTCAGGAGGGCAAGAGAAAGATTTTGTGCCTCAGACACATTCAGAGGCATGCTGGGGCAGACCAGCAATTTCCCCCCAAATCTCCTGAGGTTGGTGGAAGTCTGGGCCAGGACTGGGGTTGAAGTGCCCCAGTCTCATTCCTCAAATTGACAAGAACCCATCAAATGGCTTCAGCTCTCATTGCCAAGTCAAGGCAGAAGCCCAAGGTAGTGGGCAAAGTGCTAGGCTGGGGCGAGTTGGGCTCTAATCCGAGTTTTGCCACTGGGAAAGCCCTGTGACCTGGCAAATAGATCTTCTCCTGAGCTTTAGTTCCTCCCTCAGTGACATGGGGGACTCGCCAATGCACTCAACATTCCCCTTCCAGTTCCAAACGTCGTGATTGTATAATCCTTTCTCCTTAGACCTATGCATGCGATGAATCAGCTTGTCGTCTCTGAACGGAGACTTTATTATTCTTAGCTTTCAGGCGTTCTCTTCCCCCTTTGGTTCTTTACTCCTCCGTAGCTTCAGTGCCCCTCGTCTACACCTGCACTTGGCCTCAGCAGCTAACTGGCTGCAGAGAAGTCTGGGCTAGTGGGATGACTCCTTGCCCAAGTGAGTTGCCAGCTACCAAAGACAGGGAAACCGAGTTCAATAAAGTCTGGGAGAAAAGAAATGCCTTCCTAGACTCTGAAGTTGTGGAAATTACTCTGTACTTCCTGAATCTGTGTGAGTTCCTTCAAGGCCAGGGGAGGGGAAAAAAGCATTAAGTGCCTACTATGTGCCAGGAAGTGTGCTAAATGCTTTTTAAATATTATCTGTAAAATATACGTAATCTGCAAGGCAGGTGAGCGGTTATTGTCCACATTATCTATTTTTATGACGATTGTGGGGAAAGTGCTCTAGAAACTATAAAGTACTATATCAATGTGAATTTTTATTATGTAGTTGAGGTTAAGTGACTTGCCCAGGGTCACACAGCTAGGGAGTATCTGAAACTGAATCTGAACTCAAGTCTTCTTGACTCCAGATCCATCCCTCTACCCATTGTTCTACCTAGATGCCTATTTTCAGCACCTACTCCTGGGTATGCTCCTGGGGCTTCCTGAGATGCTTAAATAAGGCTGGTTGACTGACCCACCGAAACAGAGATTAGAAACACTTAATAGACTGCAAGCTCCTGGAAGGCAGGGGCGGTTTCATTTTTGTCTGTTATTTCTACCATCGACCACAGCTCCTGGCATATACATAGATGCTTAACAAATGCTTGATTATGACTTTGTTCCTTTCCCCCAAAATACAGACACGAGAAATACATAAGCTTGGGGCAGCACGGTGGATAGAGTTTTGTTATAAATATCTGTTGCTTCCCTTCTAATTTTGGTCGCATTGGGTTTGTTTGTACAAAATCTTTTAAATTTAATATAGTCAAATTTATTCCTTATATATTTTCCCCAGTTTGTTTATATATATGTATATATAATATATAATCAAATTTTTCCCCAGGGGAAAATATACAAGGAACAAATTTGATTGTATTAAATATATATATATAATATTTACATTATATATTATATATATGTGGATACCTATATATAATAGAGACTTAAGACAGGAGGATCTGGATTCAAATTTGGCCTCAGATGCTTCCTAGCTGTGTGACCCTGGCCAAGTCACTTAACCCCAATTGCCTAGCCCTTGCCCTTCGGTATTAGAATGAATACTAAGACAAAAGGTAAAGGTTCTTTTATTTTTAAACAAAAATCTATAAGCTCCATGAAGACAGGGATGATTCCTTTCTGCCTTTTTTTTTTAAACCCTCACCTTCCATCTTGGAGTCATTACTGTGTATTGGCTCCAAGGCAGAAGAGTAGTAAGGGTAGGCAATGGGGGTCAAGTGACTTGCCCAGGGTCACACAGCTGGGAAGTGTCTGAGGGCAGATTCAAACCCAGGACCTCCCGTCTCTAGGGCTGGCTCTCAATCCACTGAGCTACCCAGCTGCCCCCCTCTTTCTGCTTTTTTATCCCCAGCACCTGGCACAGCTCCTGGTGCATAATAAAGGTGTGCTGACTTGACTGGAATTATAGGATTTAATGAGCATCCCACATTTTATTGGTAGCTTGGGAAGAGCTCTGTCATTTTCCCCATGAACTTTGATAAGAGTTGTGTCTGAAGAAGGGACAAGGGAGGCTATTTAGGGGCTCTTGTCCTAAGAAAGAGAGCCCAACCTGTTAAAAGATGGCCACTGTGGGATGGGAGAAGCCACTGAGGAAAGACTGTCTGATTTTATAGACTCTCTCCTGAATGTCCCTTACTTTTGAGGAGCTAAACTCTGACTAGTTCGAATGGGGTTATTAAAAAAAGATTCACTTTGAGGTTGGAGGGTCTGGGTTAGAATTCCTCTCTTGCCACTTACTACTCATGTGACCTTGGGCAAGTCATGTCATTTTTTCTTTGGGGATCTATTTCCTTCTCAAAAATTCAACCAACTGACAAGCCTTGATTAAGGCTCACAAGACAGGCATGCCTACTATGTGCCTGGTACTGTGCTTAGCACTAGGGGTGCAAGTTTTTAAAAACTGAGATAGTTCCTGCCCTTAAGAAGCCTCCATTCCTACTCTAAAATGAGGGAGATTGTATTCATGACTTCTAAGGTCCCTTTAAGTTATAATTCTCATAGGCTTATGAAGAGAAGCACCCGTATCAGTAAATAAGGAGTAATGGCTGCAGAGGGTGGCTAGGTGGCATTATATAGTGCACAGAACTCTGGGTAGGGAGTCAGGAGGTTTTGTCTTCCTGAGTTCAAATCTGGCCTCTGACAATTATTAGGTGTTTGACCCTGGGCAAGTCCTTTAACCCTGTTTGCCTCAGTTTCCCCATGTGTAAAATGAGGTGGAGAAGGAAATGGCAAGCCACTCTTGGCAAAAATCTTTGAACGGAAAACCTCAAATGAAGTCACCAAGATACGAAGGATGAGCCAAAGTTGCAACCTGTGCTTTGTGATGGAGAAGCAGAAAGAGAAAACACTGTCTGTGCTTTCAGGGAGTTTGTCCTCTAGGAGGAGGGAGGGAGGGAGGGAGCCCTTGTGGGGAGCAAGAAACACATTATACATACAGTCTTTACAGTCATCACAGAGAGAGACAGTACAGCAGGAACCTATAGAAAATGGTGCAAAATGCCTTCAAAGGAGGAAACCCCCAGTTCAAATCTAGCTTCCTACAAAATGGCTATGGGACTAGGGGCACACCTTTGGGCCTCTCCATGTCTTTAAGGGAGCTCTCCAAGGCTTCAGCTATAATTGTCCATATTCATAGGTGGGAGGAATTCCTAACCCCAATGAAACCACAGCTGCAGACAGAAGGCAAAACTCCAGCAAACCTGATCGCCCTGGAGGAGGAAGCACTGGCTTGAAGTATTTAGGAAGTCCAGGAGATGGAGAGGTCTGAGACTAGTCAGGGAAGACTTCCTGGAGGGGCTGGACTTGGAAGGGTAGATAGAGAGGATCTGGTTGGGAGGGAGAGCAAGGAGGGAAGAGGAGGAGGGGGCATTCCAGGTCAGAGAGGCTCTATGACTAAATGTGTGACTAGGGATGCATGTAAGGGGGTGGGGTGACGAATGGGGGTGAGAATAAGCCTGGGAAAGAGGTGAGATGGGCCTGCCTCCATTAGAGGGCCCCTGTTGGCTAAATGGTAAAGGGCTAGATTTTGGAGGGCCCCCAAGATCAGGCCGAGAGGTTGTGGCTTGATTTGGTTGGCAAGAGGGAATCCTTCTGGATTGTTTCATTTAGAAGGCTCTCTTTGGGGAGCTGGGTGACTCAGTGGATTGAGAACCAAGCCTAGAGAAGGAGGTCCTGGGTTCGAATCTGGCCTCAGATATTTCCCAACTGTGTGACCCTGGGCAAGTCACTTAATCCCCACCACCACCACCATTGCCTAGCCCTTACCACTCTTCTGTCTTGGAGCCAATACAGAATATTGATTTTAATATAGGTCAGGGCTTTTTTTAATTAAAATTTAAAAAGGCTATCTCTTGTGGGTAGAGAAAAGAAGCTAGACAAAGCATCTAGTAAGGGCTACCCATGTGCCATGCGCTGAGCTAATTTGAGGGATACAAAGTCAATAGAAGAAAACCCCTGACTTCAAGCAGCCCACCTCCTAATGAGGAAAGAGAAGACAGAGAGGAGGTGGGGGAAGGCATGTGGAGGTCTGGATTTGGGTGGGATAAAGCCCAGGACGGTCCAGGGATGGGACCTAAGTTTCCATCGAGGACAAAGATCTTATTTTAAGATAAAGAAACTGATACTCAATGAGACAAAAAGGTTTTCCCAGGACCATCTGGTGGGGTAAAGAGAAGGAAGTGCTATCCCACTTCCCCTTGGGTGAAGAAGAAGGGGACGGAATCATCCCCCTACCTTAGTTTTTTCTTACTTCAAGGGACCTCTTTTCTTTTTTAAAAAAATTTTTTAAAACCCTTAACTTCTGTGTATTGGCTCCTTGGTGGAAGAGTGGTAAGGGTGGGCAATGGGGGGTCAAGTGACTTGTCCAGGGTCACACAGCTGGGAAGTGTCTAAGGCTGGATTTGAACCCAGGAACTCCCGTCTCTGGGCCTGACTCTCAATCCACGAGCTATCCAGCTGCCCCCAACTCTTTTCTTTCTAAAGGCCGTGACACTTGTTGTCTTGGGCTTCTAGTGAAAATGAGGAACAGACCATCCTGCTACCTCATCCCTTGCTTCACACATTGCTAGATTCTGCCAGGGCCACAAAAATATGGGGTGTCAGGGTCTGATCTTAAATTCTGCACCCAAAACTTATTAGCTGTATCACTTCCCATCTACACCTGAACCTCAGTATCTCTAGCTCTAAAATGGGCACAGCGATTCTTGTCTTTTTTTCAAGCGATTGTGGGAAAGCACTCAGCAAACTTTGAAGCACTGTATAAATATGAATATTTATCATAATCATCATTACTCTTCCTTTCCTGAAAATGCTGACCAGAGCATTTCCTCAGTTCTCTGCTATAAACACACAGACCATCTCGCTGCCTCATTACTCGGATAGAAACATAAGAGATCACCATCCCATTTCCCCATTTATCTGCTGAAGATGCTCTGGCCACTCCCACTGCCTAATTTCTCCAATGGAAACACAACAGACCATCCCTCTTCCTCAATTATCTGCTGAAAACACGTCCACATCAAAATCCTCCATTAGAAACAACACAAAAACCATCTTGCAGCCCATTTCTCTGTTGAAAACACAGAGGCCATCCCACTGCCTCATTTCCCTCCCCCGGAAGCATCAGCTAGCTAGGAAGGCCCCTAGAGGGCAGTAGGAGATTAGATGCAGCTGATATTGCCTACAGGTGCGAGGCATGGGAGAGAGGGGTTGCTTGGGATGGAGGAAATAAAGGCGTCTCTGGCTGTGACAAGGTGGAGAGGGCTGCCCCCTTTCCAGAAGGGCTGTACTTGGGGATGGAACCCTGGGGTCAGGGAGGCCAGGAGGGAGCCCATCCATTGCTGTCCATTAGGATTTCTCCTCACCCTTGTCCTTAAGAAGGGGGTCAGAGACATGCCCTCCCTGGGCAGGAGGCCAAGCACTGGGTTTAGCCTCGAGGTTTCCTCAGTTGTTCTCACAGAGATGGTGAGGTTTATTATCCTCTTGAAGACTGGACTCTTCTATAGACAAGTTCTAAAAAAAAAAACATCCTAGATGTAGGCTTGCCCGGAAGCGACTTCTACTTCCTTGGTCCTTGGACATAATTCAGTGGGAGCCAATGAGCCCTCTGAGTTGGGGGTGCCCAACCCAGTCTTTGTTCAGTTCTGCTGGTGTGTGTGTGTGTGTGTGTGTGTGTGTGTGTGTGTGTGTGTGTGTGTGTGTGTGTGTAGACAGGCTTTTGGGAGGGGGTGGTGTGTGCCCTCTCAGCCCACTAAGCCCTGCAATGTGCCTTTATAAACCCTTCCTTCCTTCCCCAGGCAAGGACTAAACAAGCTCCATCACTGCCTTATGCCCTTACTCTCACTGGCTTGAAAAAGAGTCCCACAATTCTCTCTGCCCCTGGCTGGCAGTGAAGAATATGGGTCTAGCCTCCCCTAGCATTGGCAGAGGAAGGGGCCAGCCTGTTGGCCTCTGCTTGACCATCCTCAGGAGGTGTCAGGAGCACATACACCTCTCTGAATGCTAGGCAGCATCCAGCTTCACCCCTCCTCCCACACACACACACACACACACCACACACACACACCACACACACACACACACATATGCACCCCTTTCCCTAAGCAGCAAGGACAAAACCAGCCAAGGAAGGTCTAACTCCTCCATTCTACACCCTGCCCTTGAGGAATCTGGGGGGAGCTGCAGCTTCAGTGCTGCCCCCACTGTACCCCAGCCCTAATGAAATCCCCTCAAGATCCAGGCAGACAGAACCATTCTGAGTTCTCCACTATATTGGTGAAAGGCTCATGCAGGGGTCCTAGGAAAAGCAAGGATGTGAGAGGGGTTGGGGTTGGCAACTGGTTACCAGAAATGAAAAGGGGGGAGGCTCAGGGCCCTAATGAGCTGGGGCTTCAGGCAGAATTGCTCTGCATACATTCTGAGGAATGGGAAAAATTAGGCACCTCAGAGTGGGGGGCTGCCCAGGACAAGGAGCTTGCTGGAGATGATGACTTTTGTCACCCAGTGGCAGGGAGGTCGTGGTTGTGGCTAGGGCTGGGACAGCCCCCAGGAACCCCTATCCCCTTTCCTACCTCCTATTTAGGTTCAGAAGGTTTGAGTTTGGCTCCTCACAGCCTCATTCTGGCTTCTGGGAGATGGGGAAGGGGAATTCAGGGAACCCACGGCTCCTCAAACCCCTAGACACTTCCTCCCCTGACTCTAATAGAAAGAAACTAGATTAAAAAGACTGGATGGAGAAAGAGGAACTAGGAAAGGAAAGAGAAGTGGCAAGGGAGAGGCACCTCCTGGTCATGGCAGAGAAGGCTCCCTCCCTCCCCCAGCGGTGGACTGAGGGACTGGGGAGAACAATGAGAAGAATCCCGCAGCCTTAAGTCCCCAGAGACCAGGGTTGGGACTGCCCTGATTGGGGAAAGCCAGCTTCTTCACTCTGGTCGGGACTTGGATCCCTTGCCTCTATCTCCTTAACTTTCCCCACTGTTGAAGTTGGGATTTTGGGAGCCCCTGGTCACTCCATCTGTTCTGTGTGGCCCCAGAATCAATCATGCCTGTTGGGGTCATAGAAGGATGGAAGAAGGGCAGCTCTGGTGCTTACCTAAGGCAAGACATATATCGGGAAAGGGGAATGGAGCCATCGAAAATAAGGGAACAGATAGCAGGCTCCAAAGGGAAAGGGGGTATTGTGATAGGTAGATGTCTCACTCACCCCCAACTGCTTCTGCCTCAGGATGGAAACTGGGACAGAGAAAAGATGTTGGGACAAGGAGAAGTCATCACTAAAAGGACAAAAGCTACCCGAAGAGCAATTCCTTATCGCCCTTACAGGGGCTCTCCTAGCTTCACACTCTTCTTCTCGACCTCTGCCTTCACCCAGCCTTTCCTTAATCCCTGCTTCTCTTCTCCTACCCACTCCTTAATTCTCAGACATTTCTCCCAAACTTCCAGATTGGATCAGGCAGGGGGTGGGGTCCAGAAACCAGGAGCTTGGAAGGGTCCGGGGCAGAAGGGAGTAGATACCTGGGTAGGGCAGAGTCTTCTCTTCCCAAGAGGATGCTGCGGGAGGAGGCAGCCCTTTAGGCTAGGGGGAGAGAGGGACATTAAGGCAGACACCTCGTTTAATTCCGCTCTGGTTGTGTGCCTAGTACACACCACTGGCTCTCAGCACAGGCTAACTGATAGGCAGAGGAACCCGGGAAGGGAAGGGAGCTTTGCCTCCGGAATGGGTGGGTGGGTGGAGTGAAGGCTGCTGGCTCTGATGGGGAGGAAGGAAGTGACCCGATTCCTCTCTCTTCTCCCCCCCCCCCACCCTCCCCCAGGGAAGCTCTGTGGTCAGCCCTCAAAAATCACCAACTCACAGAGGGGGAAAGTGAGGGCCAAGGCTCTAGGAGGGGAAGGCAGGGGTTGGCTTAATGATGGGGGGAGGGACGGGAAACAACTTCAGAGCAGAAAAGAGGAGCCTCTTTGGCGGAGGGAGGTACCTTAGAGGGGAGTAGGCTGAAGATAGGCATGAGATTAGAAATTCGGAGGACACGGAATACTGCACAGTGTAGAATCCCAATTTCAGGGGCTAAGGCTGGGGCTGGGAAGGAAAAGGTGGAAAGGGAGAGAGAAGCCTCTCGGCTCCTCCGCTCCAAGACCCTTGCTGCGATTTTGGAAGAAAAAAAAAATTTTTTTGAAGGGTGTGGGAGGGAGCGGATTGGAGGGAAAGAAGGGCAGGACAGGGCTGAATTTTTCAGAGAGCCCCAGGGCCCCTAACTCCTTTCGGTTCTCCGGCTACCTCCTGCTGGCCAGTCCCCCCAGCTGAGAGGTCTTATGCGTGGAGACACTCAATCCCCACCCCATTTAGCAAAAGCAGCCTCTAACCCACCAGGGACAGAGCCTCCATCAGCCTGTGCACAGGCACCATTCCCTCTCCAATCCGCCGGGAAGATCCAATCCAATGCCCTCCTCTTCTCCCGTACCCCCGTACAAACTCCCAGCAGCCGGCCAGAGAGGGAGGGAAGCCAGGCGAGCCCCCCCCCCCCCTTCAGGGATAGGAGTGCAGTCCACCTTGTGGGGAGGAGAGGAAGGAGGGGAAGGCGTCTGGGGAGCAGCCCTGCTCTGCCCAGCTTCGCCGAGCAAGCTGGGGGGGGGGGACCAGAATGGGGGCGCTGCCAACCTAGTTTGGGGTATTTAGGGGAGGGAGTGGGTGGGTGAAGGGAATGGCAGTTCGGGCCTTGGCAAAGGTCCGTGGTAAGGAGGAGGGCAGTGCCCTGTTCCTCCCGGGCAGCGCCCGCGGTGCTTGCGGGCTGCCCTCAAGGAGGGCCATCCCCTCCGGAGCTCCCTGCTCTGTTCCTTCTCTCCTCTCGATCGCTCGCTCGCTCTCTCGTTCTTTCACTGGGCACCCGCCCGTCCTCCATCCCGGGGCTGGGCTGGAACCCGTGGCCGACCACTGCTCACCTGCATCTCTTGCTCGCCGTCCGTCCGCCCGCCTCGGTCACCAATCGCATGTCTCCCCCCAGCCCCAGCCCCCTCCTCCTCCTCCTCCTCCTCCTCTTTCGCCTCCTCCTCCTCCTCCTCCTCCTCCTTCTTCGCCTCCTCCTCCTCCTCCTTCTCCGCCGCCGCCTCTTCCCGCGAGTCCGCGCTCAGCAGGGCCGCCTGCGGCCAGCAAGAAGCGGAGCCGGCTTGGGGCCGTGCCCCCGGGGTAGTCCGCGGCTCCCGTGCGCCCAGGCCGGGCTGCCGCTTCAGCCGCGCCCTGGCGCTTGGGCTCGGGCTTGTGCTCCGGGGACACGGCGGGTCGGGTTGTAGAGGATCCGGGGGCTCGGGTTCAGAACGGGCACCGGGCCCCGCGGCGGCGGCTCGGGCTTCAGCGAGCTCTGCGGGGCCGCCCCTGCTTCTGCAACCGCGGACGTCGCCCCCGCTCGGGTTCTGGCTCCTGCTCGGGCGCTGGCCGCAGCTCCTGCTCTTTCTCCTGCTCCCGCTGGGCGCTCCCGAGGCCGCGCGCTCTGCCGATCCCGATCCCGATCCCGAGGCGGGCTGGGGAGGCCGCCGGCGGGCAGCGGGAACGCATCCTGCCCGGCCCGAAGCCGGCCCCAGCGGCCCGACGGAGCGCCCCGGGAGGGGCTCTCGGGGAGGGAGCGTCCGGAGCTCTGGCTGCGGCAGTGGCTCCGGCTCGGGCTCCGGCTCGGGCTCGGGCTCAGGCTCCGGTTCCGGCTCAGACTCTGCCTCGGGCTCTGGCTGCAGCTGCAGCCTAGCTCCCCGCCGCCGCTGCTGCTGCCGCCGCCGCTGTTTGCCGGAGCTCCAGCAGTCCGGGCTCTGTCGCGGCTCAGGCAGCCAGCGAGGACTCTGGTGGAGAGCGGGGGGAGGAAAAAAAGGGAGAGGGAGGGGGTTGGGCGGGGGAGGGGGGCGCGGCTGCAAAGCCACGGGAGGGTGGGGGGAGAGGAGAGGATCACTGAGCACCTCCCCCATCTCTTGGCCTAGGTACGCTTCTCTGGAGGGTGGGTGGGGGCGAGACGGCTCCACTATACTCACCCCCCCGCCCCCGCCCCATTCTCCCTCCACGCCACTCCACCGGGCTAGAAATGTCGGAGGAATTGGATCCCGGGATCTGAGGATTCCCAGTTGAAAGACTAATTGGGGATTATCTGGTCCATGTCGCCGACTTTACTGTTGGAGAAACTAAGATTTTGGGAAAAGGGACTTGTTTCTAAAATCAGTTTCAGAGCCGAGATTAGAACCCAGGACCTCTGACTCCAGATCCAATGTCCTTTCCACCACATCAGGGTACCCTTATAATTCCTTGCTTATGACGCTGTTCATTCCTCCCCCCAGGATAGGAGAGCGTAGTTAGCCATTTCCTAGATTCTTCTAAGTCCTAAGGACTGAAGGGAGTGTGTATGTAATGGTGAAGGTTGGGTTCTAATCACCAGAGTGGGTCAAATTGCTGGCATCCAGACACCTTCTCAGAGGCCTCAAATGTGTACCTACCTTCCTTTAAGCACTTGTTCAGATCATGGCAAAGGGCTCAACTCTTCCAGGTAATTCTGGGAATTCGACCCCCAGACCCAGAGTTATCCCAGGGGCCTCAGTGGATCATTCCCTTTGCCTGTTTTTGTGTAGATGAGTGTGTCTGCGAGCTTCTGTGTGGGTGTGTTAGCTGGAGTGGGTGGGAGGCATTTCTCCTAGTGGTGATGAGGGCAGGGAGGCTAGGAGCAAAGGAGGGTAGGTCTTAATCTCCTAGGGGCCCTGCTATACAGAATCTTCCCTTCTCCATGTTGTTCCCTCCCTTTCCCCCAAATGGAGGGACCTCGGCAACTGCATAGACTGTGCTGGATTAGTCATCTAGTCCAGATCCCTCATTTTATATTTTGGGAAACTGAGGCCTAGAGTCTCCTCGGGAAACTTTTTTTTTCTCCCTCCAACCCTAGTCCTATTTAGGGGTCTCCTTCCTGAACTCCTGTGCCTTCCCTTTCCCCTGCTAAGGAAACCAGAAGTGAAGAAAACATTTCTAAGAAAAGGACAGAGACTGGGTTTGGGGAGCCTGGGATTGAGAAACCCTGAATGGATTGCTGGAGGGAGGGCCCTGAGGGTACCCAAGGGGTGCTCAAGCTAGAGGGCACCCTTCAGTTTCCTGCTAATGGCATGCTTTCAAACCCTAGAATGGGGAGCTTGCCTGACCCTGGTGTCTCCAGAGCCCTGAGGAGGGCAGTGCAGAGCCTCTTTGGTGGGCTGCAGCCTCTCATGTTTCTACCCAGAGGCCAGCAGAGGGACTCTCTGAGCCTAGAAAAACTGGCAAGTTGGGGTGGGGAGATCTTGGATTCACAGAGATGGCTCCCCTAATCCGTCTCCCTCCTTTCATATAAAGAAATTGGGGCCCAGACTTTGGAACAAAAATCCCCTCCCTCTCTCCTTCCCTCCCTTCCTCCCTTTAAAGACGAGGTAAAGGATGCCCAGAGAGGGGAGCAGATCTGCCCAGTCCCAGAGTAAATAAGAGAGCTGCCTTTCCATTACACCTTGTGGGAACCCCTGCTCTAACGTCAAACTCAGTCCTTAAAGGACACCAGGCTGCCTCTAGGCTAAGGGCCAAGTGGGAGTAGATGCAGCACCCAAAGAGGTCATTATCAAACCCACACCAGCCAGCGGAAGATCTGTCCAATGGAAAGGACTGACCTCCAAGATCACTCCACCAGATAATGATCCGGCCCACACCATTATCAAGTTCTTGGAAGGAGTTCTCTGAAAATCACCCTGGCTGTCACTATTTGGAATATTCTTTGGTGGTGGAAATCTCAGTGAGGCAGGGGTCTTACCCCATTTTCCTGCAGTCCCAGGCTAGGCTTCCCGTTGGATAATCCCATTAAAAAACTCCATAACTAGGTCAGAGAGAACAGTCTCTCCTAAGCTCCTCCCCCAGGGTCTTTGGGCTAGCATTCCACCTTTAGCCTAAACTCCTAGGCAGTGTGAGCAATCAGCTCTCCTAGAACCTATCCCTCAACTAGCAGGTGGAATGACAAAGTCACAAAGTCTGAGTTTGAAGCCCTGCCCTGCTCCATACTGTGTGACCTTGGTCAAGTCACTGTCCCTTTGTAAAATGAAAAGGTTGGAATAGATGACCTTTCAGACCCCTCCCACTTTGAAATCCTATGATCCCTTGCTTCCTCCTTTCTTCTTTATGCCTTAAAACAAGGACAGTCTCTCTCCTGTCCTGTCCCATCCTTTCCTTTCTTCCCTACTTTCCAGGAAAGGTGCAAGATGTGCTTTATCTCTCTGAAACCAGATAGGCTAACAACATCTGGACTGATGGAACATCTGGAATCTATTAACACTGCACTCTGGACTTCTCAAGGGACAACTTCCCCCTCACCCAAGAGCTGAGCCTGTTTGTAATAATAAGAGGGCATCTGCAGAAATGGAATTTTCTCCTTTATAAAGCACTTTTGCACCCTTTATCATCCTTTATAAACATAAATAAGAGCACCTTACATTCCATGGGCGTTTGCAGATTCACTAAACTTTTCTCTCAATTGCCCCGTGAGATAAGCAGTGTAACAGTTATTCCACATTTTGTTAATGAGGAAACTGAGGCACAAAGAGACTAAGCAGCAGAGCCAGGACTAGAAGCTGGGTTCTAGGCAATACTTTAGCTACTAACATCCTGCTCCCTTGTTCATTCAAAAGAATCTTTCTGAGGTAAGCAGAGTAGAGGTAGCTATTTTACAGAGAAAGAAACTGAGACTCATGTAAGTGAAATAACATACATAAGTCACTTAATTAGCAAAAATTTATTTTTCTAATTGCCCCTCTATAATCTGTGGGGTGATGGAGCAAGGCAGAAATCCAGAGGGCAAACATTTTGGGTAGATGGGGAAATATCTGCACTTGTACTGACCACACACACACACACACACACACACACACACACCCCTTTCCTTAAGAATGAAACCACTCCCCCTCCAGCCTGCCTGGCTGCACACTACTGACCAGGGTCTCCAGCTATGGGGCCTGGCCTTAATCAGAATACCTGGCAAGCTATGGATGCTGTTCATTTGCTCCAAACTCAAAGACATTAATTTCTCAGCCCTTCCAGTTTCCCTTGGCACCTCTACTCTCGTGCCAAGACGTGAGGCCCCATGGTGCTGTTTGTGAGTTTGTTCCCAAGACTCCCCTCCCCCTGCTCCTCCCACCACCCAAGACAGGAATAGACATGGGTTCTGCGTAACTCCACTCAGCCAGAAACCCTGGGCTGCCCAGCCTGGCTTTCAGGGAGAGGAGGGGTGTGTGGGGAGCTGCTATTCCCAGTGCCAGGACTGACGCACGATGTGGCCATGGGCGTCTCTCCACCCCCAAGTCGCCCTTTCCCTGTTCTATACCTCAGTTTCCCATCTGTGGAATGGGGGTGACTCTGGTGTGGCCTTTTCAAAGAGCTGGGGGAGATGGAAAGTGCTTGTGTGTGTGTGTGTGTGTGTGTGTGTGTGTGTGTGTGTGTGTGTGTGTGTGTGTGTGAGAGAGAGAGAGAGAGAGAGAGAGAGAGAGAGAGAGAGAGAGAGAGAGAGAGAGAGAGAGAATGGAGAGCTCCTCTTTTTGGACCTAGCATCCCATTATATTTTAGTGAGGATTAGAGGCAGAACTGTGTCCAGGTATAAACCACACTGCTGCCTTATTTCTCCAGCTGAGGGGTGGATGAATAAACTATCCCACTGTCCCATTTTTCTGATAAAAATGATACACAGACCACTCGGTTGACTTATTTCTCCTATGAAAACAAAATACCGACAAACCTGCTTCTCTCCCTGTATACTCCGGTTCAATTCAATTGCATTTACCTTCTTGCTTCCTGGGAATATAAGTTCAAGGGTGGAGGTGGGGGCAACTGAGTCAGTCATTCACTTTACCCCACTTAGCTCTGATACCTTTATCATGTGAGAGCACACCTCCACGGAATCA
Source organism: Gracilinanus agilis (assembly GCF_016433145.1). Taxonomy (NCBI): domain Eukaryota; kingdom Metazoa; phylum Chordata; class Mammalia; order Didelphimorphia; family Didelphidae; genus Gracilinanus; species Gracilinanus agilis. Next base: position 692,333,013 of record NC_058131.1, read on the forward strand.
ATCATAGGTGTGAACTAGGTGTGAACAAGCCCGCACATTTCCACTGAACCAATCAAAAGTATTTCAACCTGTTTGACAGGAAATCTGTTTAGATTAGTTGAGGGATTTGGTCATACCCTGTGGGGCTTACATAAAACCAATAAATGACTTGGGAAATCTTGACCCTAGTCCTTAAAGAACAATTCCTTGGGGGACAGAACACCTTGGCCTCTTTTCTTCTTCTCTCCCTCTTGCCTGGAGAAGGACCTTCCGAACTTCAATGCCATCAGCATCCTACCCCTAGTAGCATCCCCAAAATGCCTGATCTGGAGTCGACCTTGGGATATGAGGACAAATTGGACTTTGGGACAAAAGGGAACTTTAAGATTTTACAAAGAGACCAGCTGAAAAGCTATACCATACTTGGGATGAAATTCATGAGAACCTCATGAAGGGAAGAAAAGGACTTCCATCAGTTCCTCTACCTCACTGCTTTAAGCTTGAGCCTGCTGCCCTCTGGACTCTACCTACCACTGTGAGAGTGGAGGGTGGGTATTTTGTATCAAGTATTTTTATTAGGCCCTCGATAGATACCATTTTCTAAAGGATAATTAATTCTAGCTGAATAATTAATATCATCTGCTAATGATTAGGGAAGCACACTGGTAGGGGCTCATTTGATTTGCTATCGTTTTAGAAAAGTCACTACCCACTTAACCTCTCTGGGTTAGCCCCAGAACTAAGATGGAGATAAAGAGCAGCTATGTGATGGGATTCCAGCCCATCCATACCAGTGGGGGGGGGTGTGTGTGGGAGAGTACTTTGCTACCCAAGGCAAAAATGAAAATGTGCCTGCCTTAAAGGAGCTTATATCCTCCAATGGAAACAATATATAACCAACCCAGCTGTTGTGTTTCTTCAGGTGAAGAATACAGACATCCTAATACCATATTTCTCTAGTGAAAACGATATACAGTAATACCTCATTTTCTGCAACCAACCTGTTCCAAGACCCTTTGCATTAGTTGAAAATTGCACATAATATGGCAAACCCCATTGCTGAATAAGTATTTCTTATATGAACACACCCAGGTACTTTATGATTTTTTAAGGCTTTTCAGAGCTACCAACATCACTATTCTTAGACTTTGGGGCCCTTATTGTTGACTAAATAGCATTAATGAAACAAAGAGAAGCCCTGCTCTGACGCAGACGTGACTTGTTATAAAGGAGAACTCTGGACACAGACTAATGTAGGAGCGAATGTTTGGTGCAAGACAATATTAAGGAGTCATAGTAAAGCTTCTCAGAGCAAGAACGAGAGTGATTGAGCAAACTGCTGCAATATTTTATGCCTTGGGAAAATGGCATAGATTTAGCATGTAATTAAAAAATTATTTTATGTATTTTTCTGCCTTTATTTTTTTCAAATGTCAGTTGCATATATCTGAATTCATAAGTGTTGAGTTCACAGAAAATGAAGTCCTCTTGTATCCTACACCATCTTATCACTGCCTTTCTGCAATGGAAGCAATATGGTCTCACTGCTTAATTTTTTCTTTTCTTTTTTAAACTCTTGCCTTCTATTTTAGAATCAATACGTATTGGTTCTAAGGCAGAAGAATGATAAGGGCTAGGCAACTGGGGTTGAGTGACTTTTCTAGGGTCAAACAGTTAGGAAGTGTCTGAGCCCAGATTTGAAGATTTGAACCTAGGACTTCCCATCTCTAGGCTTGGCTTTCAATCCACTGAGCCACCTAGCTGTTCCCTTATCTTTTTCCAAAGAAAACAATTCATAGGCTATCTTTCTGCCTTTTATTCCTCCTTAGTTCTTGTAACCAAAGAGGAATTTAAATTCTGAACTTTTCATGTCCTATTTCCATTCAGGGTCCAGCCTTGTTTATTCCACTGGGCTTGTAGATTTGGGCAACTTATAGACAGGTAGTTGGCCAACACTCATCCAGGACTTAGCTTTCACCCTCCTCAGAAGGGTTGATGTGTATGCTTCTTTCCCTTCCCAGCCTTTGAAAGCTTAATTGTCCTAAAATTCTATTTTAGGATACTCCTAGAATCTTTCATCTCACTCTTGTTTTCAGCAGATCCAACAGTAATACCCAAGTGCCTCAGGTTCTATGGGAGAAATAAGAGAAGGGGAAGGTTTCCTGTCCTCAGGGAACTTCTAATTCAATTGGGGAGAAAATGCTTATATACATGGAAAGATAACTCACAGCACTGGGCTTTGTGGGCTAAGTCCAAATAAGAGAAACACAGAGATAGAGGACTTCATAGGCGAGAGAGAAGATGGATCTGGTTGGGTTGGGTTGGCCAAGGGAGATTTTCTGGAAGAGGTGAGGCTTAATATGGGCCTTGAAGGCATGAGAGAGGAGGGAATCATAGGATTTAGAGCTGGTACTTTATAGGATATCTACTCTGAAGCCATTGATTTTCAGATGAGGAAGCTAAGCCCTGGGGAATTGGATAGTCTAACACAGTGATTCCCAAAGTGGGTGCCACTGCCCCCTGGTGGGTGCTGCAGCAATCCAGGGGGAGCAGTGATGGCCACAGGTGCATTTGGGGGCGGTGATAGTATGTGACAGGGGTGCTAAGTAATATTTTTTCTGGAAAGGGTGGTGGTAGGTCAAAAAAGTTTGGGAACCACTGGTCTAGCCCAATGTGCTACGGTTAGGAAATGGTAGAAGTAGGATTTAGGTTTGTCATTCCATAGTCTTATTTCTTTGGGAGAAAAGGGATAAAAAGCTTTTTTTTTTAAATTGGTATATACTCATTGTCCTTTACCACACTCACTCCTATCTTGCTATAATCCTCCACTGTGACAAAAAAATAAATATAAAGAAGCAAAAACAATCAACACACCGAGCTTGGTTGATGCTATCTGCCTCATTCTATATCTATAAACTTCCATCTCACTGGAAGGAGAGTGATCTGAGTCAAGGCAACAGAACCAGAATTACTAGGAGAAAGTTGATCAAGGAGCAATGAGGAAGCCAGTTTTGTGGTTTCATTTAGGAAAGGGGTAGGCAATAAGGCTAGAGAGTCCGGTTCCTCTGATTCTAAACCTGGCATTTTTTTGTGCCACCATATTGCCTCCTTACATTGAAAAATAGAGTGAAGTTTAAAACTAGATCCCAATAGACTAGGACAATGGTTAAATCTAAGAAGATGAAATCGAATTGGGATAACTTATGTCTTATATTTGGACTAAGAAAAATCAGCCACATAAACACAGGATGGGGGGGGGTGTGGGGTTAGACAGTAGTTCATGTAAAATATGTGGGAGGTGGTGTTTAGGGTTCTTCCAACTCAATAAAAGACGTGGTGGTCAGAAGAACTAATTTGATCTACAGTTGCATGAAGAGAATTCTAGTGTCCAGAAGAGAGGGAAGCATGTCTGCCCTCCACCTCAACATGACCAAACCTTACGCATATAACACACAGTGTCCTGTGAATAATTTCACTACATATCTTTGGAAGGACATAAATTAGAGAGTGTCTATGAGGATGTGGAGAGAAATGCAAAATCATGCAATGGGAGGATGGTATGAAGAATGGGACAAGTTCTTTTTTTTCCCTGCAGAAGAAAAGACTTGAAGGGGAAGGCTTGATATCTGTCTTCAGGTACAAGGTGTCCTAAAAGTCTTGGGGCTGTTTTAAGCAGAGCTATGTTATGTTATGCTTAGAATGGCATGGAGATTTTTGGGATGGCCAGTATTTAAAGGGCCGTCCCCTGAGAGAGGGGGTCAGCTTGCTTTTTTTTCTCCATAGATGGCATAACTAGAAGCAACCGAGGTGGGACAGATTATTCCATGAAGGTGGGAATGGATCCTTTTGGCCTTTTTATCTCTTCTTCCTAACAGTGCCAGGCATATAGGAGGTGCTCAAAAATGCTTATTAAGTTAAATTGAAAGTTACGGGGAAACAAATTTCAGCCTTGTATATGAAAAACCACTCAATTTACCAATTTATTATATATAATATGAGCCTAATTGAATCAAATTGAATTGAATTGTTTTCTAATTGCTCAGTGTGTATGGTTCTGGCCTCCCCAACCAGACTGAGAAATCCCTAAGGGACCAGTCTGTTTTCCCATCTCTCCCACAGTGACTAGAACAAGATTGGACACATAGTAGGTATTTTTTTAGACTTGCCATAATTGGTGAAAGCATATAGATTGGATTGGAGATATTGGGGGATAGAGTTCAGTTTTTGCCAACCAGCCAAGCCTCCCCAAAAGCACAGGGTCTGCCTTTTCAAGCAAAAGATTTCCTAGTTCGGGGATGGGAAAGGAGGCCACCATGGGTGGATGGCCAGATTCAGTCTGGTGAGGCCTTTAGGCTTCAGCTTTGAAAAGATCTAGTGGTAGGATAGATAGAGAACACTGGAGAAGGCCAGAGTGAGGCCTGTATGGTCAGTACAGGCTGGCCAGGGAGAAAAGGCCATAGGTCAGGAATGGGAGAGAGGGGACAAAGGGAGTTTGGGGTACTGGATGAGGGAAGCTGGCATAGTAGCTAGCATAGTTCCTCACAACAGTGCTAGCCACCAGCTCATTGGGTTTCTTACAAAAATGTCTTTTAATGATTCTTTCTGAAAGCAATTGAAACGAACAATAGCTGAAGAATGTCTGGGACGGTGAATTGTCCCAAGTGTTGAGGGGCTATTGGCTTAGCCTCTCACTAGAAAGAATAATGAGAAGAGGGAGCTGGACTCTGTGGAGGGGGAGAAGAGAGGGGGCTGGCGGAAGTAATGAGAAGACCCTAGAGGTCCTGGGTGGTGGGGTTCAGGGTTCAGGGGAGCAGTGTTGTGCAGGGGATCCTTGTGGCAGCTGATGGTGAGGGTGACAGAATGAAATCTATGAAGTGGAGGCCCAGGCGGGCCTTCCTTTACACAGCAGGTATCTTCTTGGGCATTTTGTGACCTTCCCTTCTCTGAGGCTGTTTCTGCATACAAAGGGGGTCTCAACTGAGAGTCCTCGTAGCCCAACGGAAAGAGCACCAGACCGGAGTCGCAGACACTCACTGTACGGCCTATGTGACTTTGGATGAGAGGCTGGGGTTCAGTTTTCTCATCTGTAAAATGAAGATAACCTCTGGGGCTCCTTCCACCTCTAGATCTCTGCCTGGATGATTTCTAAGGTCACGGCTGATAATAGTCTTCTAAGCAAAGCTAAAATTTTGTAAATTGAAATTTGGAGCTTGAATCATTTCATGACACAAACAATTCCTTTACTAACTTATATTTGGTTTGCATCTGGGCTTGGTCATCTATCCAGTTTGCTTCAAACAGGGGCAGACCTCCTACACTGGACAAATAATAGCAATAGCTATAGCTAATATTTACGTAGTGCTCTAAAGTTTGCACATATTATCTCATTTGAACTTCAATTTGGTTGGAGAAAGAAAGGAAGGGCAAGGACTACAGAACAGCTTTGTTCCAAAAGGGAGCTTCTCTCTTGAGAAGGCCAGAAGAATGACCTTGATCAGAGTTTCTGTATGAAGATGACCAAGAAGTGAAACACAGCAAGATCTAGCAGGAAGTGTCATGGGCTGAGAATCAGAAGACCTGAGGATTAGTCTTGGCTCCGTGGTTAGTTCTTGGAACTTGGACAAATTGCTAACCTCTTTGGCTTCATCTCTAAACTGAGGTTTGAGTTAGAATCTCTATAGTCTTCTTCAGGTAGAAATTCTGTGGTCCTTTAAGTCACCAAGATCTCTTCTCTGACCCTTGGTTTTCTGTAAAATGAAGAATAGGTGACCACTAGGGCCCCCTCCATCACTGCCATTTTAGAGATCTCTTAAGAATCCATTAACCTCATGGGCTTCTAAGAAGAACAAATAAAGGGCCCTTAAGAGCTCATGACCCTGAGAAAATATGGGAGGTAGGAAGTTCAAGAGACTCCTGGAAAGATCACAAAGGTGGGCAACTTAATCTGCCCTTCCCTCTAGCACTTAATGGAGGAGAAGCCACTGGCCACATGAAGTCAAACCAGCTCTAGCTGGACAGGAGTTGATGAGAAAGAGAAAGAGAAGCTAAGCCAAGGGGAAGCAGGGAATCTACTATAAAGGGAAGAAGGGATGGTGTCCTTAGGCAGTTCAGGCTGCACATGTGTGTGAGTGAGAGGGAGGGAGGGAGGGAGGGAGGGAGAGAGAGAGAGAGANATACAAGGAAAAACTCATGAAGAAAATAAAGTGAAAAATGGTATGTTTCAGTCCACGGTCATATTCTTTCAGGTTCTTCCATGGTTGTAGATAGTCTTTTTCATCATGAGTGACCTATAATCTTAGAAATTTGGCTGGGATGTTGAGAAGTTAAGTGATTGATTTTTCCTTGGTCTTAGAGTTAATATGTAGCAAATCCAAACTTTTCTGGTTCTAAGCCTGGCCTTCTGACCACTACATGAGGCTGCCTCTTTTAAAAAACTTATTTAACAGAATTTATTACCAAGTATATGAGTCCCTCTCATCAACACATACCATAAAAGGTATCACCAACAAAAAAATATGTATGTGTGGAGAAAGAGAGAGAGAGAGAGAGAGAGAGAGAGAGAGAGAGAGAGAGAGAGAAAAGAAGAAGAAGAAGAAGAAGAAGAAGAAGAAGAAGAAGAAGAAGAAGAAGAAGAAGAAGAAGAAGAAAGAAGAAAGAAGAAAGAAGAAAGAAGAAAGAAGAAAGAAGAAGAGAGAAGAGGAGAATTAGAGACAGAGAAAGGCAAGAAAGAGAGGAGGGGGAAAGAAAGTAAGGAGAGAATATTGCTTAAGCAATAGTGAGAGACAGGGAAAGAAAAAGAGGACAGAGAGGAGAGAAGAGAATAAGAAAGAAGAAAAGAGAGAGTAAGTCAGAGAGAGAGAGAGAGACAGAGAGAGAGGAGAGAAGAAAATAAGAAAGAAGGGGAGAGAGAGAAAGAGAGAGAGAGAGAGAGAGAGAGAGAGAGAGAGAGAGAGAGAGAGAAGAAACAATGAAGATCTTCTCACAGGATACTACAGTTGTTTCCCCAGGAGGACACTGGAGTGACACCATCATTCTTGGTGGGAAAATGTATGTGGTCAGGATATCAAGGAGGGGAAGATGTTTGGATGAACTGAAAGTGCCTCTCTTGGGAGCAAACTGTCTATCTCAGCACCTGGCCTGAGTTTCATCTTTATTTCAATGTTGCATTGAATTCTAGCATGTCCAAGTGGGTATCATGGCTTCACAGATTTGGAGCTGGAAAAAATTTAGTAGAATATTTAGTCAACTAGAGCCTTATTTTAAGGAGTAGCTAGGTGGTACACTGGACAGAGCACAGGGCCTGAAGTCAGGAAGACATCTCCCAGAGTTCAAATCTGGCTTTAGACACTTACTGTGTGACTGGACAGGTCACTTAACCCTGTTTGCCTCAGTTCCTCAACTGTAAAATGATCTGGAGAAGGAAACTCAAACCACTCTGTTTTCTTTGCCAAGAAAATCCCAAATGGGGTCACAAAGAGTCGGACATGACTGAACAACAAACTTTCATTTTATAGGTGAACAAACTGAGGTTCGAAGTTAAATGTCTTACCTAAGGTTACACAGGTAATAAGCAACAGAAGCAGGATTTGAATCCAGAGTATCCAGTTCCAAAGCCAGTGTTACTTCCACTGGAAAGGCCCTTAAACTCTAGAACACAGAATCTCAGTTAGAAGTGAATCTAGAACATATTTCTCAGAGTTAAAAGCAAAGGACCTCAGAGATGATCTGGCCCAACTTCCATTTTCTTTGCAAGGAAACTAAGTCTTGGAGAGGTTAATTAAAAAAATAGGAATGTGCTGGTTCCAAACCCAGGTCTTCAGATGGTAAAGCCAGGGCTTATACTAAATTTCTCTTCCCACACAGTATCTATACTCAACATTCAGGGGCTCCAGTGGACAGGTCCTGCCATTGAGAAAATCGGGATGAAGATTATTAATTTGACCATGCCACAATCTGTTAAATAAACTTCTGTAGCTCCCTGTTACCTACAGGATCAAATATAAAATCCTCTGGCAATGAGAGCTTCTAATAACCTGTCTCCTTCCTACCTCTTCTCACACTCTCCTCCCTTCCTTGATCTTTAGCAATATAAGGCTACTTTGTGACCTGTGCACAGGATACGTCATTTCCCGACTCCACGTCTTTGCAGTCTCTGGACACCCCATTGGAGATGCTTTCTCTCCTCACTTCACCTGATAGATTCCTTGGCTTCCCTCAATACTCAGTTCAAAGGTTGCTTTCTGCAGAAACCCTTGCCTGGTGCTCTTAAACTAGGCTAGAGCCTTCCCTTATAAAGTCACTTGTCATCTCCTCTGGATGTCCTTACTCATTTATGTGTTGTGGGGTCACGTCTATACCATGACAAACCCATTAGAATGTGAGTTCCGGAGAGTAAGACTATTCTTGCTGGGCACATAGTAAACTATGCACATAATATATACTCACTGAGTTCTTCTCCAACCCTCCTCCAACTGTTTAACATCCTTACTCTCCTCCGAGGCTCTGATCTCTCCTTTCATGGTGTAATAATTCCATTTACACAATGGGAAGAAAGCACCCAAAAGCTCATTTTTCTAAGGACTGTAGAACTGAATGGGTCTCTTCTCCAAGGTGGGGTTGGCATGGATAAAGAATTACCCCATAGGCAGGCAGTTTAAATGGTGGGTTTTCCAGGGTTTCTGATAGGTAATTTGGAAAGAGATTTCTTGGCAGAAGAGATGCTTTCCAGGTCTTCCTGAGTCTCCTTGGGCGGGTGGTTGCCTAACCTTCCTAAAGGTTAGGAGGAAGCTACCATGGAGGTTTCCTGGCGCATCTCCTGGGTCTTTGGCAGGAATTCTACCCTAGGATTCCCCTTTGCTGAGCATCTCAGACTCCAGGTAGCCCTCAGATTTCAATCTCCTCCTTATTATTCCCCTTCCCTGCACCCACTATACTCTAAACTCCCAGTTGTTGAGCTGATCTGGGAGAATATAATAATGAGCAAATTGTTCTCTCTGCCTTTCACTTTTTAGCACAACATCAAAGAGCCGTGGAGAAGATAGGAGGCCACAGGGAGGGGGTGACTGCAGGGGCTTCTATGAGAGGAGAGAAGGCTAGAATCATTGAACTATAGCCTTGTTGACTCTCAGAGTTGGAAGGTGCCTCTGAAGTCATCATGTCCAATCTGGACCAAGCTTGGGGCTACTCTCTAACATCCACTTCCCACTTGATGGCCCCCATGTGTGGGAATCCATTACCTCCCATGGCAGCCCATCCCACTCTTTGGATAGCTCCCACTGTTAGGAAGTGTTTCATCACATCAAGCAGAAATATGCCTCCCTGCAACGTGATCCATTGTTCCCATTTCTGCCTCCTGGGGCCAAGTGAAAGAAATATCTTCCCAATACCTGAAAAGAGCCATCATCTCCCTGACTCAAGTCTTCTTTTCACCAATTATTTCAACTGATTTTGTATGATCTGGTCTATAGCCCTTTCAACACTCCAGCTGCCTTCCTCTGTTATTGATTTAGTTTGTCAAAATCTCCCTAAGTTGTAGTGTCAGAATTGAACACATGGTCTGAGAAGGGCAGAATACTAAGGGATTATTCCTGGCTCCCTTGTTTTGTACTCTAAGCTGTTCTTAACTCCCCCTATGTCTGTGGTGAGGTAGCTAGTTGGCATTGCTGATAGAGTGCCAGGCCTGGCATCAGGAAGACTCATCTTTGTGAATTCAACTTTGACCTCACTTACTAATTGTGCGACTCTGGGCAAGTTGCTTAACTTTCTTTGCCACCATTTCCTCATCTGTAAAATGATCTGGGGAAGGAACTAGCAAAAGCACTCCAGTATCTATTAAGAAAACCCCGAATGGGGTCACAAAGAGTCAGAAATGATGGAAATGACTGAAGAACAACAAAAATGATTATGGGAGATTGTCATGGCTGCCATGTTGACTCAGATTAAGCTTTTGGCCTACTAACTGCCTGGTGTGCAGGGTCATCTCCAATTCCTAATCCTTTTTTCAAATAAAGTCTTTTGTCTCCACACTTCCTTTATCCTGTTCTTGGGAGGTTTAATTTTTGAGCCCATGGGTAGAACTTGACATTTATTCCTATTAAGTTTTACTTTATTAAATTTGGCTCATTATTCTACTCTTCAGAGGTCTTCTTTTGAACTCTTAATTTATGACTCAATATGGTGGCTCTCCTAGCTTTGTATTGGCTTTGCCCACCACAGCCCTTTGCATGTTTGAAGACAGTTAACACAGCGACCACTAAGGACCTAATGAGGTTTTCTTCCTCATGGCATGGAGGGCCCTGATCCTTGCTTCTGGAAGGCAATGCCAAGGGGACCCCATGCCTTAACCAGTCCTGCCAAGCTGGGAAAGCTTAGAGCACAAACCTGGTGACAACGGAATGTGTGTCTGTTGTCTGAGGACCAGCCTAGCTAAGATCTGGGAAGGTCATCATCAGGTTGGCCACTGAATGGGGAGATCATAGATACTTAAAAAATATTCTTACCTCCTGTCTTAGAATCAGTACTTGGAATCAATGTTCTAAAGCAGAAGAGTGGTAAGGGCTAAGGCAGTGATTCCCAAAGTGGGCGCCACTGCCCCCTGGTGGGTGCTGCAGTGATCCAGGGGAGCAGTGATGGTGCATTTGTGGGGTGGTGAATTACTGCTGGCGAAAATAGAGCCGAGGATTACTAAATTGGTAGCAGCACACCAGGTTCATCTTTCTCATTAAGATGATTTCAAATGTTTTAACTTTTTTTTGTATTATATTCTATTCTGAGTCCAAGAAATAGTTTCATAATTTCAAAGTTCAATGTTTCTAATTTACACCTTTCTTTACTATATTTTACAAAAAAGGTAGAAACATTAATACATATATCTTTCCTATTAGTTGCTATTTAAATTAAAAAAAAATAATTTCCAGGGCGCCAAGTCATATTTTTTCTGGAAAGGGGGCGGTAGGCCAAAAAAGTTTGGGAACCACTGGGCTAGGCAATGGGGGTTAAGTAAAATGCCCAGGGTCATACAGCTAAGAAGTATATGAGAACAGATTTGAACCCAGGACCTCCTGTCTCTAAACCTGGCTCTCTATCCACTGAGCCTAGCTGCCTCCATAAGTTGCTGATTTTTAGTGAACTTGCAGTCCAATAGAATCCCCCACTAGGGCTGGGAGATTTGGACTCTTGGGCAACTTGAGAGGAATCTTGTCCCACGGCAAGATTTCTTTCAGGCAAGAGGAGTGAGAACCTCAGATGGAGGCCTGAGCCTTTTTGTTCATTTGGTTTCTAGGCTTTGCCCTGGGATGATAGTAGTTGGAGGGTGGGTGGGAAAGAAGGTAAGACTTCCATTGAGAAGTATCTTTCCTTACCACCCTAGATCTGTGGCACCCAGCACTGCTCTCACAATTTGCAGAAAGCATTGAACATGGGAATACCCCTTGTGTTGTTGCCCAGAATATTCTATTCCTTGAAAACACTGTTCATGAATAACAACGAACTCTCCTTGTAAGGTCATTTAGCTGCTCACCCATTCTGAATTATTCTAAAAGGGTTCCCAGGAAACTGTCTACTCCTTGGAATGGCATTTTGCCTAATAACATATTTTTGAAGTAAAAGTTAATGACTATAGGTGGGATTTCCTTGTAAGGAGAAGATATCCTATGTCTGCTTTCCTTTTCCCTCCCAGAGAGGTTGGGACAGGGAATCTAAGACCTTTATAGAGTGACAGAGTTGGGGAGTCCATTCCCAAGAGACAGCTGTGAGCTGGGGGATGACCTAACCTCTTGTCCTGACTGTTATGAAATCAATATATGTTATTGTTGTCGTTTCAGCTGTGTCTGACTCCATGACCCCATTTTGGGTTTCCTTGGCAAAGATACTGGAGTGGTTGGCCATTTCCTCCTCCAGCTCATTTTTTTACAGATGAGGAAACTGAGGCCAACAAGGTAAAGTGACTTGCCCAGAGTCACATGTCTAGTAAGTGTCTGAGGCTGGATTTGAACTCAGGAAGATGAATCTTCTTGACTCCAGGAGCAGCATTCTATTTACTGTGCCACCTTGCTAAAACTGATATATAACCTCACATAAATCACTCTCCTTTCCTGGACCTCAGTTTTCTAACCTATAAAAGGTTGGCTTTGTGCTAGATGCTCTCTGAGGCTCTTTCCAGATGTAACAGCTTTGTTCTAAAGCCGCTCATAGCTCAGATTTACCACAGTCTGTACTCTCAGATTTCTGATATTCTGTGTTCTAAATTTCCTTCCAAATCTGATATTCCATGATCAAAGGTCCCTTCCAGTTCTAATATTCCATGTTCCAAGATCTTTTTTAGCTTTGACTTTGCCCAATTTATGTTCTTTTCAGATCTGATATTCTATATTCTAATTTTCCTTCCAGTTCTGACATTCTGTATTCAGACATCTTTTCCATTTCAGACATACGGCATTCTAAGTTCTAAGTTCTTTTTGGTCCTTATACTCTAGGAGTGCTCAAAAGGGACTTTCCCCAGGTATAGTGAGATCTTGTATAATTGGATAATTTTGTACCTTTGAACTACATCTCCCAGCATCCCCTTCTTCCTTCATCCCCACCTTGCGTGCTTACATTGTTTGTATATAGTTGTGGGTAACCCGCCTCCTCTCTCTCTTTTCCCATGTGCATGGCTGGGTGAGCTCTCTACTTTTTATTTTCCTTTGCTTGAAGTTAGTATTAATAAACTTTATAAATATAATACTTGGAGTATTTGTAGATTTATTTTAATTCTCACAGCCTAGAACAACACTCTTCTGACTCTTCATTCACTTCTTTTTCACTATTCTATGTGGATTTTGTCATTTAAGCCAAGAGCAATTGAACCCACCAGGAGCTGGCCTATGGGAAAGTCTATTCATCCACACCTTCTGTGGGCCAAGGGTGGACAAAAGCACTGGGTCTCTTTTGGGAAGCCGGGTTCAATCTTTCAACCTTCCTCCCTCGAGGCCTCCGGATTGCCATCCCTAGAAGTGCAGAAGAATTCCCGAGTCTTTGACCTTCCAGGTGAGAGTGAGAGGGATTTGGTCTTTGAAGGACAGAACAGACTTCGGCTTTTCCTGTTTCCTGGGTTTAAATGCCCATTTCCTTCTCTTCTACTTCCCCTAAACTTTTTCTTTCCCATTGATTCTTCTTCTCTGGGAATCCAGGAGGCTCAGCTGTGACCTCCTCCTCAGCAGAAGTGATGCCAACTCTCAGATGACTAATAGCTCTTCTGGAGGCTTCTAGCCTTTCTCCCCTTACTCACTTGCCTCCTCCTCCTCCTAACTGGTCTTGGAATGGAGTACTCCAGGCACACACCCACCCCGATCACTCTTCCCCTTGGCCTTGCCATCAGACAGCCTCCAAACCTCCTTCAGCACTCCACTCTTGAGCGACGAATTCAGAACTCTGTGGCCTCAATCTCTTCATGTTATACTCAAAAGCCCACTCCCGAGCTATGAATCATGGTTTCTCCCAATACAAGCCAATACAACACAAGCACACCCCTTTTGTGGGTCCACTTTGGGTACAGTAGAAGGAACTTAGGTAGGAATATGAGTAAGGAAACCAGGGTAGAGGCTGGTCCTGCCACTACCTTGCCAGAGGATCTTGAGCCAGATGAACCCCCTCTATGGGCCTCAGTTTTCTCATTTGTCAATTCTAATTCTGTGTGTGTTTATGTGTTTGGTGGTGGTGGTAATCCCTTCTCTGTTGCCCTCACAGGGCTATTGTGAAGATCCAGCAGAATGATAATGGATAGGAAACTGTCTTGAAAAGAAGAAGTATTTTCCACAACACTCACAAAACAGGTTTATAGAATCATAGTCTTAGGGCTGAATGCCATTTTACAGATGAGGAAACTGAGATACAAAGAAGTAGAGAGATCCATTGTTAGAGTTCATATGCATTGGGGGCAGGATATGTAGGTAGCCCAGTTTCAAGTCTAGGACCCACCATTCTGTCCAGCTTGTACATGCTTTCTCTCAAGAATTTCTCTCACTCTCTCTGTCTCTCTCTGTCTCTCTCTCTTTGTCTCTCTCTCTGTCTCTCTCTCTGTCTCTCTCTTTCTCTCTGTCTCTCTGTCTCTGTCTCTCTGTCTGTCTGTCTGTCTGTCTGTCTGTCTGTCTCTCTCTCTCTCTCTCTCTCTCTCTCTCTCTCTCTGTCTCTCTCTCTGTCTCTGTCTCTCTGTCTGTCTCTCTGTCTCTGTCTCTGTCTCTGTGTCTCTCTGTCTCTCTCTTTCTCCTCTCTCTCTCTCTCTCTCCCCTTTGCCTTCTGTCTTAGAATCAATATTTATATTGGTTCCAAGGCAGATGAGTGGTAAGGGCTAGGAAATGGGGTTAAGTGACTTGCTCAGGGTCACACAAGCTAGGAAGTATTCGAGGCCAGATTTGAACCTTCCATCTCTAGACCCAGCTCAATTTACGGAGCCACCTAGCTGCCCCCAAGAACTTTCCTTTTATTGCTTCAGTAATGGATGTTAGAGGTCATCCAGTCCCTCCCTTTTATTTAACGTACTGGGAAACTATATCCAGAAAGGAGAAGTGACCTGCCTGGAGCAGGCAGCAGAGCTGGGATTCAAACTCAAGCCTCCCCTAATTCTGAATTCAGCTTTGCTTTCAGTCCACTCTGAGTCCTCCCCCTCCATATCTGCCAACTTAAAGGTTGGTAAACAGGGAGGGAGAAGCAATATTTTCAGAACTCTGTGGCCTGAATCTGTTCATATTATACTTGAAACCATTTCCAATGCACCCCAGGCACATCTGGCTGCCGCCTTCCAGATGGCGGCCCCTCAGGAGCAGGGACTTGGAGCCCTCACATATGGACAGTTCTGCACACCTCGGGATCCATGCCTGTGTTTCATGCTTTCTTTGTGAGTACTGGGGGATGCTCTTGTGGGAGAGAGGAGACCAGAGAAGAAGATGCCATGGTCCTATCCTCAGGGAATATCCAATCTGGTCAGGGAGGCAGGAATCACACTCATCCTTCTGCAAAACACTGTGCCTTTGAATTACCTTTGTCTATCTCTAATGCCTACCTCCAGGCTCTCCCTACTCTAATCAATCCATCCTCCGTTCGGTCACTAAAGTGATTTTCCTAAAGCACGACCATGTCATCTCTCTACTCAATAAACTTCAGTGGCTCCCTACTGCCTCCAGGAGCAGATACAAAATGTATCTGTATGTCGTTCAAAGCCCTTTCTTCCTTTCCAGGTTTCTTAGACTTTACTCTGTATTACGTACTATTCCATCCAGTGACACAGACCTCCAGGACTCCATCTCTTGGCTCTGGGCATTTTCTCTGGTTTTTCCCCATGCCCAGAATGTCCACACTCCTCATACTCCACCTACTACCACCATTGACTCCTTTAGGTTCCAGATACCATCCCTTCTTTCGCTGGATTCTCCTGCCTTCCCTCTGTTAATTATTTCTGCTCTCTCCTCTCTCTGACTTGCCCAGGGTCGCACAGTTAACGTCGGAGGCCATAATTAAAACTCGGTTCTCCCTGACTCCAGGCTCAGCATTATATGTGCTAGGGCACCCCCTAGCTTTTTAAATGACTTGATTTGGGGTCACAAGGGCAGTATATGGCACAGGGACTCGAACTCAGCCCTTTCCTGACTTGGAAGCTCCATCTGTAGCCATTGAGCCAAGCTCCTCTCCATTTTAGGGGGACAAATTGAAGCTCAGAGACATCCCAGTGACTTGCTTAGGGTCACACAGCTAGGAATGACCTAATCTGGGCTTCAAAATGAGGCTCGACTTCAGCCAGAGTTCCTTGGCTAAGGCGGAGCACCCTCTCCTGCCTCATTCCCAGGCTTCTCCCCCTTTCTCTCCCCCCACCTCCTGGACCTCCCTCGAAGCCAAGGTCAGCCTTGCCAGGGAATGGCCTGGCCTACCTGGGAAGCAGCTGTGACCCTGGCTGTTTGCTTAGGGCTCTCCTAAGTGACTGGCACCCATCCAAAAGGGATTAAGATCAGGGGAGTGAAAAACATAAAAGCTTGTGTAATTACAAGCCAAAAAAAAAATCAAAAGATTCCCTTAATAATTGATGGTGGGAGAGAGTAAGTATCTTCGCGTGCTCGCCCAGTGTGACGCATTGTCCCGTTTGGCGAAGACCCAGGGTGCCGGGCATCGCCAGCTCTACTTGGGCGGCTGCTCTGCCTCTAATTCCGTTCATAAATTATGGGATTTATAAAGAGGAAAGCAGGTGTCATGTCGCTCCTATAAACAGCTCGTTAGTGAAAAGTAACGAAGGTGGAGATGGGCAGCTTTCTGCACGGATTTCTAGCTCTGCACCCCCGCTTCGTCCCCCCCACGCCCAACTGCCCCCACCTTCTTCTCTCTCTGGCTGGTTAGGGAGCAAGATGGATAGATAACAGGTTGGAGGGAGGCTGGGCACGGCTGGCAGAGCCATCTAGGCCTCAGGCCGCCATTTTGTGGTAGGATGGAAGGAGCAGCAACAACGCAGGATTCAGGCTTAAGTCTTGCTCTGCTATTTACATCCTTTATGTCCTTAGCAAAGTCACCTGGCCTCTGAAGGTCTTATTTTCTTCCTTTGTAAAATGAGGAGCGTGGTCCCGATCTCTAAGGTTCCTAGGAGGGCTAGATCTTATGATTTGGTCCTACCTTGGTACCGGGAAAGAGGAGCCATACGGAACCCCTGGCTTGAGGGAAAAAGTCGAACCCTTCTTCTGTCCTGTGTGGGTTGCATTTTCTCTGGAGTCCTCATGATAAAGAACATTGATTGGTCTTGGAGTCGAAAATCTGGACTCAAGGCATCCATCATAGAATCTGGAGCTAGAAGGGATCTTAGATGTCTCCAGTCCACCACCTTCATCCTCCAGAGGCCAAGGGAGATGTCATTTGCCCCAGATGGTACAACTAATAAGTTGTGGAGCTAAGGTGCAAACCCAGGATTTCCTACCCAGACAAGATCTGGTCCAGGCTTTGCCAGGGACTTGCTGAGTGCCAGTGAGTAAGTTACTGCCCCTCCCCTGTGACTTAGTTTCCCTATATGAAAATGGAGATGATAGCCCTTGTCTTATTGACCTCATAGAACTGTTGTGTGTATTCAATGAGGTGGGATAGGGGAAAGAAAATGGGAGTAGGATACTAGTCCTGGGTATCCTACTGATATAGCTACTGGAGGAAAGAACGCTGGGGCTAGGAGTTAGAAATCCTAGTCTAACATTCACTAGCTGTGTGACCTTGAGAACATCAATTTACCTCCTGAACCTCAGTTACCATCTCTGTAAAATGGGGTCAATAATGTACTTCCCAATTTAGGAAAGCCTTTTGTGAATTATAAATCCCTATCAAAAGAGGGGCTATTATTGTCTTCATTGTGTGTGTGTGTGTGTGTGTGTGTGTGTGTGTGTGTGTGTAAGTGTGTATGTGTATGGGTGGTGGGATGCTAGTTGTCAGTGTCAGGGCTCAGTTTTTCCCAGCTACACCCCTTGGCACTCCCCATGTCCTTATCCGATTTCCTCTCTTCAAGCCCCTTCTCCATGGATTCATGGAGGACCCCCCTTTAGACTAGAAGGCTTTGCTCTGCTGTGGAAGAGTAGCCACCAGGAATTGGGAGACCTGGGTTCTAATCCCAACTCTACTACATGTCACCTCAAGATCTCTGTGCCTCAGTTTTTTCTGTATGTGAATGAGCTGGACACACAATTCCATGCCCCTAAAGTGGCTGCATAAGATGCTCCCACCCAAGAAGCGCAAGGGAGCCCCTAATTAAATCACGGCTAATGAAGCATCCATTACCCAAGCTCACATTTTACAGTCCATTAATGAATTACTCCAGAATATTAGCACAGGCTAGAGAGGGGAGCAGAGGGAAATATCCAGGAAAGTAGGAGGTGGTCCCAAACTGCCAGGCATCAGAGACTCTCCTTCCTGAGATATCTATTTCCAGATAGAGATGATGATAGTAGATGACAGAATGGTGGTGCTGATGACAATGATAATCTTGATAATGAGCATGATAAAGAAAAAGTGAAGCATAGTAAAAGAGCATTTGAGGGACTTTCTCCCCCACTACTTATTATGTGGCCTTGGATAATTCATTTCCTTTCTTTGGATCTCTGTTAATTAATCTGTGAAAGGAAGTCATTGAACTAGATTGTTTCCAAGGTTTCTTCTCGCTTTAACAATAATCTAGAATGGGAAGCATAAGATAATAGATTTTGAGCATGAAGGGGCCTTATGGGTTACAGATGAAGAAACCAAGGCTCAGAGAGTAGAATGACTTAAGTTCTGGGTCACACAGGTGGCAAATGGCAGTCTTAAGCTTTGAAGTCCTGGATTCTGACTCTGAATCTAATATTGTTTCTGCTGCACTGAACTACCTCCTAGGAGAAGGTGATTATAATGGTGTACAAGGTGGTGATGGTGATGTTGCTGATGATACAATGGAAGGTATTGAAGGTGATGATGAGGATGGTTCACAATAGGGGGTGCAATGAATAGAGCATGGGACTTGAGTCAGGAACATCTGAATTCAAATCCAGCCTCAGATACTTACTGGCTGTGTCACTCTGGGCAAGTCACTTAAACTCTTTTTTTAGTTTCTTCAACCAACAGATTTGTTGTGAGGATCAAATGACAGTGTATTTGTAAAGTTCTTAGCACTCTGTCTAGTGTGTGCACACATGCACAAAAAATGGGCACAATATACTTATCTTCCCATTTTATTCTCCCTTCTTTTTCTGATAGTGATAACAAGGATGGAGATGATGGTGGTTGTCATAGAGATGATGGCACTGGAGATGATGGAGATGAAGTTTAATGATCACAATAGGGATGATGGTGATGATACTGATGGTGGCAGAGGCAATGATCTTGATGGTGATATGACAATGGTGGTTCTAGTCAAGAAGATGATGATGCTGTTGATGAAAATGATGGTGATAGAGATGATGATGGTCATAACGATGTTAGGAAAGACAATCATGACCATGAGTAGAATGATGGGGATGATAATGGCAATGATCATGGTGGCGCTGATGATGTTGCCTGTGATGATGGTGGTGAAATTGGCATTGATGATAATGATGGAGGCAGTGATGAGATGATACTAAGAACACAGAGGAGGGATCATTTACATAGAGAATCAGTGCTAATGAGGCTACCTTGGAGACCAAGTCAAGCATTACAAGATTCCATGTCTGGCATTTCCAAGACAGGCACTACCCTGGGTACCAGGTACTAGGGGTACAAAGACAAAAAATGAAAAAGTTCTTGCCCTCAAGGAGCACACCAGGGATTGGCTCTGATCCTTGAATTGATTCATACATAGGTATATGTATTGAGCTCTGCTTGTGCTCCCAGCCCATTGGGGGATATAAGAGAAAGGAAAGGTACACTATTTACCCCCAAGTTTTAAACAATATATTTAAACAATATATGCTCATTTGAAAAGATAAAGAATAATAGTAGAAGACAGAATACAGATGTTTCATGGTGGTGCATGCGGATTGCCTTGCAGGAGAACAGCTGACAGCTACTTACAGGAGCTCAAAGGAAAAGAAAACACTGGAATGGGATGATCTTGGAGGACCTCCTAGAGGTGATGAACTTTGGGCTTGGGCCTTAAAGATGAGGAAGAACAAGAAGGTCAAAACTCCTGAGTTCAGGAGTCTTTGGGCTACATCATATTGTTTTCATGTTTGGGTGTTAATGGGAGGAGGACTGGGGACTGGACTTCACAGTGTAGATGAGAGAGCTGGGAAATATGAGGATGGAGAAGGAGTAAAATAAGAGCAGCTTGTGAAGGGTCTTGTCCTGCAAAATGGCCGATAAATATTTAGATCCTACTGACTTGTCCCTGTTCTGGGTAAAAAAGACCTTGCTTTGGGGTGAGTCTGAGCCAGTGCCCCTTCAAGAGGAGACCAGCAGAACCTGAGGCTTGGCCTGAAGGGCAAAGGCACCAGGAGTTATTGCTAATCAATATGTCTCCCATCGAGCAGCCTTAATGAGCTGGTGCAGAGCTATTCTTAATGAACCAGGGATTAACTAATGGGAGGGTCTTCTCCATGCTCAGCCAATCTGTCTTCTCAGAGCAGGCTGGAGGTGGCTGATTCCTCCTTCCCTGGCTGAAGCTGCCTGGTTACTTCTATTCTATGGGAATGTGATGTGCAGGGAATGGGGGGGGGGTGTCTCATCTTAAAGTGGTCCCTTCCTTTCCTCCTTTCAGAGCCTTCTCTAACTGCCACACATGTTTATGATCCCTTAGACATTTCTCCTAGGATTTCATGCCCTCATCCCTGCATTTCTGTGAGAAAGGAAAAGCTAGAATTCATTATCAATGGCTCTATGATTCATGAAAAACTATTGCAAAATGAGAAACTAAGGCAAAGTGACCTAGGACCAATCAGCCCCCTTCCCTGAGACAGCTGTCTCATCTGTGGAAGGAAGGGATTAGACCAAAGAGCTTCTGATGTCCTTTCCAGCTTTAAACCTGCCATTCTACAAACATCCCCAAGATTCCACAGCAGGGCTGTTGTGGTCGGGTAGACCTTAGCAGGGGGTAGAACAGCACAAACATTAGTTCTGGAGTCAGATGACTTAGGTTCAATCTCATCTCTGCTGCTTTTTTCTACCTGTGTGACCTTGGACAAGTGACAGAACTTTGATGGGACTCAGTTTCCTCATTTGTCAAAAGAAGAGCCTTCCAGATCTACCTTGATGACCTATAGTAGGTACTTAATAGTTGCTTGGGGATAGATTGATTGATAATTCTATGTCAGCTTTGAGAAGACCTTTCTGTTTTGGTCCATCACTGTGCTTGACATTTCTCCATTACTGCGCGCAGGATGCAGAGAACCCTAGAACATGAAGAGATTTTAAGGCTGTCCAATCTAACAGAGCAGGAAACTGAGGTCCAATTTGGTTGGCAAAATGGAGCATGTTCGGAGGAGGACAACCAGGATGGTCAGAGAATTGACTCTTTCCAGTGCCCATCACTGGGAGAGCCTTATCTCTGAGACTACCTCCCATATGTGTGTGGATATGCATACAGGCATGATTGCACACAGCACACATAACATGTTATGCACATACATGTACACATGCATGTATCTACAAAATGCACATAGCCATTATTAGAATGTAGATGCTTGTGGGGAGGACTGTGATTTTGCCTTTTTATACCCAGACTTAACAAAGTGCCCAGCCTATAACAGGCCCTTAATAATGCCTGCTGACAGACTGACTTATACTGGAGGTCTTTAAGCAGAGGCTGAATGAATCCTCATCCAGGATCATAGGATTACAGGATAAGCCACTCACCCTCCTTGGCCTCAGTTTCCTCAACTGTAAAATGAAGAGGTTAGACTACATGGTCTCTGAGGACCCTTTCAGCTTTAGGATCTCTCTAGAAATGATGATGGTGTTGATGGTACTGAAGACTGTCTAGAAATGGATGGAAATAGTCTTCAGACTCCAAAGCCAGTGGGTTTTCCCATCAAGTCCCAATGCAGCTCTAGGCTCTAGAAACAGCCCTCTCTGGTCCCTTTTGACTCTGAAATTGGATTATTCTGTAAAGTGGCTAACCAGGGTCATAGGGTGAACTCCTGGAAGAATTGGGACTAGAACCGATGCGCCCTAACTTCTGCCCTCTATTGCTTCCTGTCTATGCCACTGACACGAGCCACTGTGGCTTCCTCGTCCCTCCCTTCCCCATCGTATTCCCAGGCCCTGGGTGCCCAGAGAGATCCAGACCCAAATTCTAACTCGAGGAGCGACTGCTTCCAAGGTGAAAAGAGTGAGGATGCCTCATGGGGAACAGAAACGGGGGAGGTGGAGAGAGAAAACACACACACACACACACACACACACTCACACACACACACACCTTGTTATGACTATTAAGATGAAAAAATATGACAGCTACGACATCCAGTCATTCTTAAAAAGCGCCGTCTCTGATGCTCTCTGGAGCACTCTAAACACGGAGAAATCTCCGCTGCAATTGCCCGTCCATCAACGCCTGGCAGTGCTTCCTGTCTCTGGTCCCCCTGGACCAGGGAGAGGGCAAGAGGATGAGGCACTGAGGACAACTGGGAAGATGGTCCAGGGCGGCAGAGAACCCCATCCCAAGTGGATGCAGGAGAGAAGAATAAAAATAGCTCACAGTTGTTTCCCCAGCATTCTCAGGCTTACAAGGAATGTTCCCCCCAACACAACTGTGGAAAGGAGGTGGTGTGAGGATTGCTATCATCCCCACTTCACCGATGGGGAAACTGAAGTTGAGAGATTCCATGACACATCCTTGATCTCAGAACCAGGAAGTGCCAGGGCTTGGATTTAAACTCAGTAGTCCTGAATGAGCCTAGCATTGTACCTTGTTGAGAAGTAATCTTTATGTGGAGACAGGATTTGGAGAAATAGAAGGAGAGATGGACTATTGGGGGGGGGGATGAAGGTGGGTCAATTGATCTCAAAGTATGTCATTATATCCTCCTCTCCACTCCCACCCAAGTCCTCCTAGAGGAGCATCTATTTCCTCTGAGGGCAAGGAAGTGCCTAGTCCAAGACCATACCATGAGTTCCTATTTCTGTCTCCTCCTCAAACATGTTCTGTGCTTTCCTGCCCGCTATTTTCCTGACCTATTTCCTAAGTTTAGAATCTCCTCCCATCTCCTTTATTGCCTGTTGGATTCTTCTTCATCTTCCAGCTCAACTCAAATGTCACCTCCTTCAGATTGCCCTGAAAGCCTTGGGTAGAGAAAGAATTAGAGAGACCTCCCTTTTCCTATCCATGCTACACACAGCTGGCAAAATCTCCCCAATGCCCTTAGCATTAACTTGCCATAACCCCTGCTCTAAAACCTGACGTGGCTTCCTATCACCCAGTGGTTAAAAGACAAACTCCCTGGCCTGGTATTTAAGACCTTCCAGCCTGGCTCCTGACTTTTCTTTCTAGCTTGATTCCACTTTGTTTCCCTTTACTCACAATGCCCATCATCCAAAATAGACTTCACATTGGCCCTGGGCTTGGCCTGTTCTCTCCTGCAGACCAAACTGTCAGAAGACTACATTTTGTCTCTTCAACAACTTTATTTCCTCCAAGGCTCATTGTAGAACCAAATCCTCCCCCCACGTCTTTTCTGAGCCCTTTTCCCAGCTCAGAGAGCTCTGCTGCCTCAGGTTTCTGTAGAGATCTATAGTCTGGCTAGAGATCCACGATCTGGTTCTCTTTGACACTTAGCAAGTTACCTTATGAATCCTGCAATGCCTGGAACATAGTAGGTCCTTCGTAAAGGTGTGATTATTAAGGAAGGGTTTAAAAAACCCCACCAGTCGTAAGTGCCCTTCTATTTATCAATCTATTCTAGATATCAATCTATCTGTCAATTCAGTTCTATTTTTCAATCAATATATTTAACATCATTGTCTTCATTATATTAGGATGTAAGCTCCATGAAAGTAGGGCCTGTCTTGTTTGTCTTTACTATATTCCCAGAGCTTAGAATAGTGTCTATCTCTCTCCCTCTCCCTCTTCTCTCTCTTCCCCCTTTCTTCCCCTCTCTCTATTCTCTCTCTCCCCCTTCTCTCTTCTCTCTCCCCCTCTCCATCTTTTCTCTCTCTCCTTTCTCTCTCT
>NC_058131.1:692359558-692370537 GCF_016433145.1 Gracilinanus agilis
TTCTCTCTCTCTTCTTTCTCTCTCTCTCTTTCTCTTCTCTCTCTCCCTCTTCTCTCTCCCCCTCTCCATCTTTTCTCTCTCCTTTCTCTCTCTCTTCCCCTTCTCTCTTCTCTCTCCCCCTCTCCATCTTTTCTCTCTCTACTTTCTCTCTCTCTCTCTCTCTCTCTCTCTCTCTCTCTCTCTCTCTCTCTCTCTCCCCCTCCCTCCATTCTCCCCATATCTATTTGTCTATACTATCTATCTGTCTGTCTATCCATCTTTATATGTGTTCTGACTCCTCCAAGCTCCTTAAGAGTAGGAATTGCTTCATTCTTTGCCTTCCTTTCACCACCATTTAGCACCTGGCACATAGTAGGTGTTTATTGCTTACTTGGAAATGGCTAGACCCCAAGAGCAGTCATTAGTAGGTCAAGGACAGCTTGGAGGGAGGTGTTTGGTGAGGTGTCCCAGGAATCCATCCTTTGTCCTAAAGTTCTTTAGCATTTTTATCCATTACTTAGAAGAGGGCTACATGTCGGGCATCTAAGTGGCACCGTGCAAGGAATGCTGGCCCTGGAATCAGGAGGAATCATTTTTGTGAGTTCAAATCTGGCTTTAGACACTTACTGACCCAGGGCAAGTCCTTAACCCTTTCCTCATCTATACGATTCTCATTTTATAGATAGAACTCAGTTCCTCACCTATAAAATGAGCCAGAGAAGGAAATGGCAGGCCATTCCAGTATCTCTGCCAAGAAAACCTCAAATGGGATCATGAAGAGTCAGATAGGAATGAAATGACTGAACAACAACAACATGGATGTCATTACTTACATATTTCAGACAAACTGAAGCCAAGAAGGTAAATGATCTGAATAACAGAGTCAAAATTCCTTCAAATCTCTACAGGTTAGACTGGTAAGCAGAATCTCATAGTACAAAGTAAGGTACAAGAAGAAGAACCCTGGGAAATTAATATGAAATTTAAAGTCTTATATTTGGGTTCAAAGAATCAACCTCACGAACATAGGGGGTGGTGTAGCTGGATAATAGCTCATTTGAAAAAGATCTGGGTGTTTTAGTGGACCATAAATTCAACATTTTAAAATGGGGAGATTAAAAAAAAGTAATGTGATGAGAATGATAGATTCTCATGCCCCAAATGAGAAAGATTATAGTCTTGATGGTGTCTCCTTTGACCAAGCCACTTTGGGAGTATTATGTTCAGTTCTGGGTGCCACATTGTTAAAAAGGATGTTGACCCACGAGAGCTCATTCAGACCAAGATGACTAGAATGAGGAAGGGACTAAAGATCCCCTCCAGACTAAATGGCCTTGAAGGTTCCTTCCAGCATAAACATTCTCTGATTACTATGATTATTGTTTTTGAGCTTAGAGAAAGGTCTCAGTTTTTAGGAACGAAAAACAATTTTATTCTGACAAACTAAGATACCCGTTCCTTGTAAACCCACAAATGCTATGGCAAGGTGAGTTATTATTCTTACAAACAACTTTGAAAGGAAGCCGAATTTTCTTTTCTCTCACATGAGGTGGATTTCAATTCTATGAACCCTAGGATGCAGTTTGTCTTTTCATCTAAGGAAGCATTTTCTGGTTTTCACAGGCTCTGAAATAGGAATTGTGTAAATGAGGTACATACAATTGGGTGACAAGATTGTCCCCATCTGAATCAGCCAGCCCTGGGATGCCCTTTGAAAGGAGCTTTTGTCTCCACCTCCATCATCAGTGATTAAAATGGGAATATGTCCTAAGGTTTGGTAAATACAGGTCCTAGTAGCTACTGCTGCTAGACAGGTCACCTCACCATGAGGAAGATGATGGCACAACCCGACAACATCCATTGGGTGCCTCTTTATGTGCCAGGCACTGTGGTAGGTACTGGGCATGCAAAGATAGCAGGGAACAAGTCTCTGCACTCAGGAAGTTTACATTCTACAGGGGAAGAGAAGGATTTCAGGAGGGAGACAACAATAGCAAGTAGTGAGGACGGGGAAGTCGAGAAAGCCTTCTCATAGGACCATGTTGGTGAACCTATGACATGTGTGCCAGAGGGGGCTGCTCCCTTCCCCTTCTCCACCATGCCTGAGGACACTCTCCATCGCCTGCCCCTCTGCCCAGTAGCCCACTGGGAGCACTTCCTCCCTCTCCTGACTGGGGTGAGGGACTGCTCACAAGTGGTGTAAGGGTGCAGTTTGGGCACTCAGTCACTAAAAGGTTTGCCATCACTGTCAAAGGAGAAGAGCCAGAGCTGAGCCAGAATGGTGTCAGGGATTCTAGAAGGTGGAGGAGAGGCAAGGAAGGAGTGTGCCCCTGGTATGGAGGACCATCTGTGCAAAGGTGCTGCATCTGGAGATGGAATGCCAAGCTTCAAGTTGGCTAGCAGTTTGACTAAATGAAGGGCAGCAACAGAGTGAAATTAGTATGGAATTTAGATTATATTCAGACTGTGAAGGAAAACTGAGGAATTTGTGTTTTATTCTAGAGAAACTGGCAGTTCCCAACCTTGAGGACATGGATCTCCATGGTGGGTATGAGAAGCTCATCAAGGGGGAACAAAGAGTATTGGCTGCTAGGTGGCACAGTGGATAGAGTGCCTGGCCTGGGGTTGGGGAGACCTATCTTTCTGAGTTCAAATTTGGCTTCACTCACTCTGTGACCCTGGGCAAGTCACTTAACCCTGTTTGCCTCGGTTTCCTCATTTGTAAAATGAGCTGGAATAGGAAACGGCACACAGCTCCAGTTTCTTTGCTAAGAAAACCCCAAATGAGGTCACAAAGACTCAGACCTGACTGAAACAACTGAACAACAAACAGAAGGAATGTTTGGTAAATAGTCACTATTATCATTCTGTTAAAATATTCTAGAAAATATGAAGTAATTTCCAAACAATGTTCAGTTCCAAATTTTTTAGTGTGTCCTTGAAGAAGAAAAATTAATCAGTCATTTGATTTTATTTCTCATGGGCATATCAATGGCTAAGTCTCAAATTTTTTTCCCTTTCATACTTATTGGGAATTTGGGGAAATTTACTGGAAAAAAAAACCACCTGCTTTAGGAAGATGATAGGAGTCCCAGGCTCCATAAGTTTAGGGCTGGAAGAGACCTCGGGGAGCATCTATTTCAATCTCCCCATTATCTAGATGAGGAGACTGAGGCCTAGGGAAAATAAGGGATTTGCCCAAAGTGGCACAGCTGGTAATTGTCTGGAGTGGAATTTGAACATAGGTGAGGATGAACAAATGGGCTGAAGACAGTTTTCATTTCTAAAGTGCCTGGAAGTCGATAAGCTAGTTTTTCTCCTGACATTTCTATCATTTCATAGAAGGGAAAATGAAGGCACAGATAAAAGACTCAAAGGGAGGATGTGAGGAAATTTTGACTGCTAGGATATTCTTTAAATTGATATTCATATTTTACAACTAGCTCAAAGTCATGCGGCCAGGAAGGGTTAGCGCCAGGATTCCATTCTCAGGTCAGAATTCTTTGGGACAAACCCATTCACCTCTGAGAGTGTCATTTCCCTCATTTGTAGACTGAGGATATCTACATGCACTATTTGCCCCTGCACTTTGTTAGCTTTGGAGTCAAAGGTCCTGAGTTCGAAATCTGTCCTCCCCCTTAACTTGCGTGACCTTAGTTATGTCATGTACCTCCTCATTTCCTCATCTAAAAAACGAGGACCCTAGAGGAGATGCCCCCTAAGCTGCCTTCCAGCTCTAAATCCAGGACCTTAAACACATCTCATAAACTTTAAGTGGAAATTATTATTTGAAAAACTATGCACTGCTGTGTGTTGATAATATCTCTCTGATCGCAAAAACCAGACTTGAGATATTATGCTCAAATAGCTGGTCATTAGGGAGGGAAAAGTGAGCAGTCACGCAAGTCTCCCAGCAGTGAAGACTTTAAATTAATCCTCCTTCCCTCTACTTCCCTCCAAGAATCTTCTCCATCAAAGCCCCCAACTCTCCCATGCCAACCTTCCACATAGGACCCATCTACCATCGTTCTGGACCAGAAACACCCGGGATGCTCCCTCAGAGGGAGTCAGTAGGAGCCATTAGAAGGTAAATACTATGAAGAGTCACTTTTAGGAGCCTGAGTTCAAGTCCTGACTGTCATTTACTATTAGTGTATCTGCCCTTGAGATAACTAACTTGTTCCCCTGATGAAGGCTCAGTTTTCCCATCTGCATTATGAGGGGTTTGGACCAGAAGGTCCATCAAGGTTCCTTTCACTTCTGATCTTCTATGGTTTCCCAGCTCTTAAGAAAAAAGGTAAGAGAAGATGGGAAGAGGAAGATAGAGGAGAAAAAGTGGGGAATCCCGATGTTTCCTGTGCCCCGAGAGCCATATACCCAGCCCAGAGTGCCCCCTGAAAGAAGACAGAAAGAAGACTCCGAGGGGTGCATCAGAATGGACTGATAGATGGATGCCTCTGTCAGGGCTAGAAGGAATCTACCTTAGAAACTGGCAAGTCTAAACCCTTTGATTTCCTCCTCTGAAAACCCTGACCTTCCATCTTAGAATTAATACTGTGTATTGGTTCCAAGGCAAAAGAATAGTATAAGCTAGGCAATGGGGGTTAAATGACTTACCCAGGGTCATACAGCTAGGAAGTGTCTGAGCCCAGATTTGAACCTAGGACTTCCCGTCTCTAAGCCTGGTGCTCTATCTATTGAGCCACCCAGCTGACTCTTGAACCTTCTCATTTTACAGAAGAAGAAATTGGGGTTTAGGGAAGAGGAGGCGAGTCAGTAGTAGATTTGAAACTAGAACTCAGCTCTTCTGCCCCCTACCCAGGGCAGGGCATTTATTATGACATCAGCTGTGGGGTCTAACATGTTAGACAAGAAAAATGGGGTGAAAAGTTCCTGTTTCTCATTCTCCTTGAGTTTCTGCCTTGTCCCCAAGACCCTCTGCCAGCCTCATGCCTAAGCTAGAACCCACCTCCCTCATAGGGACAGAGACAAAGACCCAAGATCTAAAGGCAACAGTTGGGCAAGTTTTCACATTTAATTGGTGTGACTGAATTAAAAAGGCATATGTGAATGTGTGTGTGTGTGTGTGTGTGTGTGTGTGTGTGTGTGTGTGTGTAGTGGGATATGTGTAGAGATCACAGCTAAAGGCTGAAATGGAGTATTTAATGCCTGAAGTTCATGGAGAAAAATGAACACACTCCAACCCGCTTCCTTCCCTTCCGACTCCCACTCCCAGGGCTAATTGCTCCTGGTTAAGTGAGGTCTTCTGCTGCTCCCTTAACCATTGGTAAATGATCGTGTGTTTGCATTTCCACCACAGGCCCGGTTTCATGAGTCTCTGTATTTCCCACTGGGGAGCCAGGCTTAGCAAACACACTTCGCCAGTGTTAACAGCCTTCTTGTAAACAGGTGGCTTTGAGGAAAGAAGGAAGGCTAAGTGGAAGCCGAGACAATGGGTTCCTTCACTGTTCTTCCCTCTTTATGGACATTAACACACGAGGGAAGACTTAGAAACAGAAAACGGGAGAATCTGGGGCGTCGGAGGGGAATTCAGAGATTGTGGAATTCAACCTGGAAAGAGATCCTTGTCCTCATGGGTTCAAGAAGGGGAGCCCATGACCGCATGAAACGAGCCGCCCCTTGAATTGGCTACAAAGATTTCCTCCCATCAAACATACATCAATCAAAATTGGCAGCTTGCCCCCATAGCTCCTGATTCTGCCATCTGAGACCAATCTCTAATCTAGTAGTTAAGTCTAACCTCTCTTCCACACGCCAGTCCTTCAAATACTTGAACACAGCTCTCGGTTTCCCCTGGGTCTTAAAAATATGCTTGGTTCCTAGCATCAATCGTCATACAACATGACCTCAAGGCAATGATCATCCTAGTTGCCTTCCTCTGGACAATTCTCCAGTGTACAGTGCTCTTCTTCTTTAAGCCCTTCCTTTCTATTTTACAAGCAATACTGTGTATTGGTTCCAAGACAGAAGTGGTAATGGATAGGCAATGGGGTTAACTGACTTGCCCAGGGTCACACAGCTAAGAAGTGTCTGAGGGAAGATTTGAACCCAGGACCTCCCATTTCTAGGCTGGCTCCCAATCCACTGAGGCATGCAGCTGCTTCCAAGTATTCTTCTTAAACTACTTATCTTTAATAGAATTGAACACAGTATTCTAGCTGAGGTCTGATAAGGGTAGAGATCACCTCCCTGGTTCTAGATGTTGTGCCCTTTTAAAGGCAGCCCAAGATGGCATTAACTTCTTTAGCTGCCCCATCACACTCCTGACTCATGATGAGCTTTCAGTCTGTTAAAATCTCCAGATCCCTTTCAGGAAGGCTCTCCACCCAATCTTCCTTTATATATTTGTAACATTGATTTTTTGGACCCAAGCAGAAGACTTTACATTGATTCTTACCACATTTCTTTTTGTGTTTAATTTAAAGCTCTAAGCTGCTCCAATCATTTTGAATTCAATACATTAGAGCTCCATTTCCAACCATTTGCTCCTTGAGCAGACTTTGTTCTTGTGGTCTAATTTTAGGGATGCTAGATCCCCACTTCAATTGCTTCCTGATGTCTTAGGATCCCATCATTAGATTTTCATCCATTTTTTCGGAAGACTTAACCTCTGTTAAGTGACAAATATTCTATTTTAATTATTGACATCTCATGTAGGAATGAAAGATCTGAAAACAGACTCAGATTGGAGGGGAAGGAGGAATGAACTCTCTAAGGGTAATGGGAACCTAGAGATAGGTAGTGCACTGAGCTTAGAAAGGAGAACTGAATGGGAATGACTGAGAAGTGGGGGGTGGAGGGGGTGGTCAAGTGGAACAAGTACCTGGACCTGGGTTCAAATCTCACCTCTGACTACTTGCTAGTCATGTGTCTGTGGATAAGTCATTTATCCACTCTGAATCTTATTTTCTCTTTTGTAAAAAGAAAGATAATAATGCTTCTAGGACTTCTTTCACTGGTCTGAGGATTAAATAAGAACATTTGTAGACCTTAATGGGCCATATAAATGCCATCTATTGTTATTATCACAGCATGAAAGCTTAAAAAGTCCAGGTTTGCCCACCTCACCACTTGGCCATGGGCTTGTATAGTGTGTCTACCATGCATATAACACACACACACACACACACACACACACACACACACACACACACACAGACTCCTACAAACATTCTCCACTACCATATCAATAATGTCAGAGAAAGGGGACCTTAGGACTCACCCCCTGGTCCATTGACTTGCCTAATAATAACAACTTCCATTTTCTACCACTGCAAGCTTTATAAAGCAATTTTTTTCACAACAATGTGAGGCAAGTTGATAGTTCAAGGATTATTATTCCTATTTACAAATGAAATGGAGGCTCAGAGAAAGAATTGACCTGTCCAAGGTCATGAAGCCCAAAAGTGAGGGATGAGCCTCTCTCCCCAGGCTGTGAGTCCAATGCCCTTTTCATTGGCCCATGCTCTCCTAGGACCAAGCCCATATCTATAGCCCTGATGTATCTGTTCAGACAAACTCCCTACCAGCCCACGTGGATGTGTGCGCTCTCTCAGTGTTCCGGGGACAGAGTGCCATTCTCCATATTGGTGCACAGCAGTGTGGGCACACACACACCCATTCTATGCCACGCAGCAGGTATGGCTGCCACTAACCTAGTGTTGCCATAGCAACCAGCATCCCCCCAAAAGGGAGGGGGAACCCGGAGGCCAGACTTTCCAAAGAAGAGGAGAAATCATAGCTCATTTGGCCAGACTTGG
This sequence comes from Gracilinanus agilis, assembly GCF_016433145.1. Classification (NCBI taxonomy): domain Eukaryota; kingdom Metazoa; phylum Chordata; class Mammalia; order Didelphimorphia; family Didelphidae; genus Gracilinanus; species Gracilinanus agilis. Next base: position 692,367,319 of record NC_058131.1, read on the forward strand.
GGCGGTCTAGGAAGTATTCTCTACCTTCCCTATCTCCCTCTACACAGGGAGCTCAGAAGGGGATGTTTAAGGTAGTTAAAAGGTGCTTGACTCTTGTCAGGATACTTGGGTTCAAATCCTAGCTCTGATACCTCCAAATGAGAGGACCATGAGCAAATTACCTTCCTTTGGTAATTTGGTAATTCCTGTGCAGAAGGGAAAGATTTGGGGGAGACGAGACTCTGGAATTCCTTTCTGTCTCTCGATCTGAGGAACAACTAACATGAACACAGCTGACCTGACCTCAGGCCTGCTGGGAGGAAAGCGCTTTCTAAGATGTGGCCAGAATGGGACCCAAACACCTGTAATCTTGACCATTCAGATCGTGGGTCTAAGGGACTCTCTGGGGTGTAGTGGGAAGGACAGTGGAGCACCTGGTCAGAAAGGGAGGAGGGGGCTCTGAATGCTTGTGTGAGGTTACTCTCTGGGACTGTCAGCAGCAAGACCTTTAACTGCTATCAGGTTATTTCCCCATATGTAAATGGAGTCTTTGGCCTGAATGATCTCTAAGGGTCCTCCCAGCTTTGACATTCTATATCTAAGATCTTCCCCACTTTTGATATGCTCTGTTCTAAGACCCCTCCTAGCCCTGGCATCCTCTGTTCTAAGGTTCTCAACAGCTCTGACATTCTCTGTTCTAAGGTGCTCAACAGCTCAGACATTCTCTGTTCTAAGGTGCTCAACAGCTCAGAATTCTCTGTTCTAAGGTGCTCAACAGCTCTGAAATTCTCTGTTCTAAGGTGCTCAACAGCTCAGAATTCTCTGTTCTAAGGTCCTCAATAGCTCTGATATTTTCTGTTCCAAAGCACCCGACCTAGCGCTGACATTCTCTGCTCTAAGGCTTCTTCCAATTCTAACATATTCTATTCTATGGCTCTTGGGGCACAAGGCAAGCTCCAAGGGGTGGGAGGGGCATCGAAAGAACAGCTGTTATGAACTTCACGATTCTGCCCTAGATTGATCTCACCAACTGGTTTATTAGTCCTTTTATGGGGAGTCCATGTACCTAGGTGGTACAGTGGCCAGTGTGTCATGCCTGGAAGTCAGAAAGATTCATCTTCCTGAGTTCAAATCCAGCCTCGGACACTTTCTAGGGGTGTGACCTTGGACAAGTCACTTCACCTCCGTTTCCTTTTCTATAAAATGAGCTAGAGAAGGAAATGCCACAGAAAAGTCAGACACAACTGAAATGGCTGAACAGCAGGCATCCAAGGGGGATTTCAGGTCAGCATCAAATATAGTTTCCCCTCAAGAATATTTTAATTCTTGATTGTGAAGGAGTGTCCATAATACATTCAACATGGCCTGTGGCTCTGCAGATAAAATAATCACTCGGGTCATCTGGAAATACAAGGTATGAAGCTGGCAGCTCCCAAACTCACTGTCATACCTTGCAGGCAGCATCATTCATACACAGGCGCCCAGGTGGAACTGTGGAAAGAATGGTAGACTTGGACTGAGAAGGACTTGAGTTCAAATCTGACCTCAGACACTTGTTAGTTGGGTGACCCAGAGGAGTTAAATTCTTTCAGCCTAAGTTTTCCCAGCTATGAAAAGAGGATGAAAATAAAGCCTCTCCTCTCAGGGTGGTTGTGAGGATTAAGTGAGATTATATAGAAAGGAGCTTTGCCAGTCTTAAAACACTGTATAAATGCTATCGGATGATCTCTCTGTCTCTGATTGACTGCCTCGCTGTCTCTCTGACTGTTTGACTGTCTGTCTGGCTGCCACCTCGGATTTAGAGCTCCCCAAAGCCCATGCCTATACCCTGCCTTCTGAGGGCCTCTCAAGTTTTCCCAGCAGCCTGTGTATTTCTAGAGAACAGGTATCATTCTAATTCTTTCCCCACCACCAAATAAACCCCAAACGAGTTATCACAGCCATGCAATTAATCCCATTTCCATTTCTTTTATGCACAATCAAATCAAGGGTCCATTCTCTCCCCTTCTTGCATTTCCAGGGAAGATGGAAAACACAGCTAGTCAACCATGAGATCAAAAGCCTCATCTTCTAACTGCCAACCTAGCCAGGCACCACAATCCTGGGAGCAAGCAGGGCAGGCACAGAATAATTACTATCATCTAATGAGATAACGTATATGGAGAGTGCTTTGGCGAATCTTAAAGCATGAAAACATCCACTTTAAATATTCCCTTGTTTTCAGATGAGGGAAACTAAGGCCCAACTAGTTAGAGACTGTGACTTAGTCAAGGTCACATGGTGAGTTGGGGTCCGAGGTGGGATGGGAGCCCATCTCCTGTGCCCTGGGCCAAGGCTCATTATGCCAACCTGTGGCATCCATAGAGCCAGGGGAGTAGAGAGATGAGAGGTTGGGTGAGGAGAGAAAACCCACAGGAATTAGAAAACACCATTCCTGCTCCTTAGGAAACTTCAGCATTAGGAGGGGGACAGGCCAGGAACACAAGGATCCAAGGGCTGTATTTAAATTTGTTGATCAGTGTTGACCAGGGCTGGCTAAGGAAGAAAGACTCCCCGGAACATGGGCAAGAAGGTAGAGATCGTCATGGCCTGGAGGGTGATTCTGGGAGTAAAGGAAGTCAAGAATGGCAGAATGGGAAGGGACCCAAGAGGTCACCTCTTGACCTCAACATTGGCCTTTGGGACTGTCAAAAAGAGTGTGGGACTTGAACTAGAAGACCCGTTCAAATTCTGCTTCTGATTATAAGTAGTCATTGTGCAAATGGTATGGGCAAGCCACTCGCCTCCTTGAAGCTTAGTTTCCTTATCTGTTAAATGGGGATGGTGACTTTGCACCCCCTAGTTAGGAAAGTGATTTATAAGCCTTTTAAGGTCTGAAAGAGGCACTATTGTAAGGATGAGGTTCTTAACCTGAGGACCCCGGCCCTCTGAGGGGTCTTCAGTGAACTTAGATGGGAAAAGATGACATCTTTGGTTTTGCTAATGTTTGGTTTCCTTTATAAATATTAAATATTTTATGCATTTTAAAATATTATTCTAAGATGAGGTCCAAAGGAAGCTAGGTAGCACTGTAGATAGAGTTCCAGGCTTGGAGTCAGGAGGTCCTGGGTTCAAATCTGATCTCAGACACTTCCTAGTTATCTGATTTTACTTAACCCTGATTGCCTAGCCCTTACCACTGTTCTGTCTTAGAATTGATACTAAGACAGGAGGTAAGGGTTTATTTTTTTAAAAAAAAGG
>NC_058131.1:692371703-692393862 GCF_016433145.1 Gracilinanus agilis
CCTCCCTCCTTTCCTTCCTTCCTTCCTTCCTTCCTTCCTTCCTTCCTTCCTTCCTTCCTTCCTTCCTTCCTTCCTTCCTTCCTTCCTTCCTTCTTCCCTCTCTTTCATTCTTCCCTCTCTTTCATTCTGCCCCTCATCCCTCTCTCCCTCTACTATTCCTTAGGATCTTAATTTCATTTTGAGCTCTTCAGCAGTTTCTCTGAAAGAACAGCTGTGAGGCTCAGAGTCACAGAGGAAATATATTTTTTTGACGACTTTGCAGATTTTCCCTCTATGAAAACTGCAGCTCCATTTATTTATTTATTTATTTACGTACTTACTTAGTTGCCTTCCTTCCTGTCCCCTTTCCATTTAGTTCAGGGACACTTGGGAGCAGCAACAAGGTTGACTCCTTGCACAGGTGGGACTCTGGGGATGAAAGGTAGGTAGAGGGAGGGATCATGTAGGATTGGCTTCATGCTGGAGGGAATGACTGGCAAGTCTCTTCTTCCACATTTGAAAAGTCAGTAACATACAACTTTGATGGTTGGGGAAAGAGCCAATGGTCTATCTTGAATCTCTCAATTGGCCATATTCCCATATAGAAAAGGGGAAGTCCTATTTATTTAGCCATAGCCCCCAGACCCAAGATGGGAAGGAGGAACCCTGAAACCATCTATGTCCTGCTCATGTCAGAAGCTAGTCTATGCCAAGCTACTGTCAAACCCAAGCCCTAACCCCAGATCACATGCCTACCTAAGAACCCCAATCCAAACTCCTATTCCACATTATATCCTGACAGTCTGAATGGAGACTGAAACATACAATATCTCATTTTCTTTCTTCTTCTTTTTAAAATATCATTTGAGAGCTTTTCTACAAAATGCTACTGTGGAAAAAGGTTTTCCATGATTACACATGTAAAATCTATACCAGATTGTTTGCCATCTCAGGGAGGGGGGAAGGCATGGATTGGAGAATGAGGAGGGAGGTGCAGAAGAAGGGAGAATTTGGAACTCAAAACTTAATAAAAGAATATTTTAAAAATTGTTTTTGCAAGTAATTGGGGAAAATAAGATATTATTTAAAGAAACCCAAACCCAAATTATATCCTAACTCTTCACATGAGTCTCAAATTCAGAGCCCTCAAATAGATCCTAACCCTAATTCACCTCCATAGCTCAGACATAATCCAAACCCTCAAGCTAGACCATACACTTCATGCTAGTTCTATCATTCAACCCTAACTGTAATCCCCAAGAAGTCAAACCTAATTCCCAGCCTCAACTCTAAGCCAAGCTTTGACTGTACTTCCAAGACTGATCCCAGCCCTGACCAATACCCTGCTTAGAAACTTTAGAAATTGAACATGGATGCTCTTCTCTGACCTGAACCCTACCTTGAGTATTTGTCTTCTTCTCACCTTCCACAGCCACTATTTGGACATCATCTGGGCCCAAACCCTTACCTGATCTGAGCAGCAGAGATTGTCTTGACTGTGAACCTAACTAGAATCTAAATATCAGTTTCATCCAGCTCCAGCTGAATCTGGTACCTGACCTGGAACCCTAAAGCCAGCAGGCAGCTAGAGCTAAGAGTTACAAGGCCAAGGGCATATTCTTATGATCTTCATTTCATTCTGAGCTCTCTAGCACTTTCCCTAAAAGAGAAGAGCCATCTTAGGTTTCTATGGAGGGATTTTCCCCCTTAAACTCTTAATTTCTGTCTTAGTAGCAATTCTAAGACAGAAGGGCAAGGGCTAGGCAAACAGGGTTAAGTGACTTGCCTAGGGTCACAAGGCTAGGAGGTCAGATTTGAACCCAGGTCTTTCCTTCCAACTCCAGGACTTGTAGGATTTTAGCATCAATGAGCACCAGAAGTTTCACAAAGGTAGAAGAGACTCCTGACCTCTATCTGAACAAGAGTCCTTGGTTATTTATTTGGTCTTTCCTTGAAGACCTTCAGAGACAGGAAACTCAGTACCTCCAGAAGCAGCCTGCTCCCCTTTTAGATAAGCTCTCATGCTTAGAAAGCCTATCTTTACCCTGGTCTGAGATTGGCCATTATAGGGGATGGAAAAAAAAACACCCATTCAGAGAAGTAATATAGGAACCCATCATCTTACTTTAGAGGGGATGAATTTCTTTGGTCTTTTTATAGGATAACATTGAAATGAGCCAAAAAAGGCACAAGGTAGATTAGCACCAGATATTGAGGGATCAAGGGAGTCTACTCTGCATTTCCTAAACCTGACCCACCTCCAGGCTTTTATACATTTATGACAACTCCTAGAGGACCCTCTCTCCCACCCTTACATCTCTGTGATCAAAAGTCATCACTTCTAGGAAGCCTTCCATGATTGCCCCAATCTGCCTTGCTCCTCCACTCTCTTGTACTGTAGAGAAGAAAAGAGTATTGGCTCTGAAGTCAAGGGATTGGGTTCAAATTTTATTTCAGATGCTTCCTACCTTTGTGATCTTGGATGAGTCATTGAATAATCAATAAATAAGTATTTTAACAATTCTTACTATGAGCCAGGCACTGTGCTAGGGATACAAAGAAAATATGAAAGAATCTCTGCCCTCAAGGCTCAAGGAAACACATTCTAATGGATATGAATATGTCCACATACACATACATATGCATTTACACATATACATACATATAATTGAATATATGGGAATGAGTTTGGATAGACAGGTGAATGAATAGATGATAGGTGAATGGCTAGATGATAGAAAAATGGACAGATGGTGATTCATTTATATAGAGAACTCCTAGAAGAGGAAATTCCTTCTACCTATGCAGGTTGGCACTCTGCAACTTAAAGACTTAGAGAGTTGTCTGGGGGCACATAAGTGACTTGCCAGGTTCACACAAGCAGCACATAGGAGGGGGGGACTTGAGCTCAGGTCTTCTTGGTTATCCATTCCAACAAGCTTCCCCTTTCTTCTTCTCCTCTTTTTTCTCCCCCTTGACCTCCTCAGGCCTCAATCTTCTCATCTATAAAATGTGACTGATGAGCTTCCCTTCTAGTCCTGAGTCGATGAACCCTTGATGGTTTTGGTATTTCACTTCCCTCCTCTATTAAACAGCCAGTGGGGCAGGGACTGGGTCTTCTCTAATTCAGCTCAGCATAGTCAATGTTGGGTAATACTGTATCTGCTTTGTGAAAATCGTCCTCATCTTCCTAGTCTTAATTCAGAGGCTGCTGCCTCCAGGGAGCTTGCCCTGGAGGAATCTCCCTAGCTGGAAAGAAGCTCTCCTAAACATAGTTTGTCTGTCTCCAATTCACTTCTATGAATATATAATTTAAAGCTTTACAGGACCTTTGAGTTTATCTTATTTCATTTCTTGATTGTACAGTTGGGGAAGCTGAGGCCAAGGCAGAGGAAGTGACTTTCTCAAGGTTATCTCAGGAGTAAACGGCAGAGCTGGGATTTGGTCCCTGATTTGATTTCAGAACAGTGCTCTCTCTCTCTGCCCCACAGTGATTGTAGCAAGCCTTCAATGGTACTGCAAATTCCCTCTGACTCGGTCAATGGAGGGGTTGGTTTTGCTGAGCTGATTTCCCACCCCCTCTTTCTTTTTTATTCTTTGTTACAAGGGAGGACTCTCGAGGGAGTGGGAGGGATATATTTGGAAATGAATGCAATGAAAAAAAACCCCAAAAGATATCAATAAAAATCACACACTTTCAAAAAGAAAATGTATGCCGGGTAGACGTCCCTGCCTTTTCTCCCTATTAGACACCGAGGTGGGTGATGGCTGGGGACTATTGCATCAAGGTCCTTTCCTCACCCTCGCCTCCCCACAGCCCCAAACATCCTTGGAATACTTAGCCTCATGCATAGTAGGTATCTAGTGAATGTTTGCTGAAATAAGAATTGAATTCACTTTTGGGGTCCCCCGGGGACCCCCTGGCATTTATCTGACCCCTAGGTGATAAAAAGGATGAGTGGATAGCAAGAGAACAGTTGGACCTTGAGTGAGGATCAAAGATTTAGAGCCTTGAAAAGGCCTTGGATGTCATCTAGTCTAACTGATTCATTTTACAGTTAAGGAAACTGAGACCCAAAGTGTTAAATGACTTGCCCAAGGATACACAACTAGTTAAGTGGCAGAGGCAGGATTTGAGCCCATGCTTTATTACTTTAAATGGAGAAGGTTGAAGATGGGGCAGAAAGATTAAAAGAGGAGATGAAGATTCACCTCCCACCGGATCATTTTTCCAAGGGTCAGCCCAGCTCCCATACCCAGTCCTGTGTGACCTCAAGCAGAGAAAGGCACTTCTCTGGGCTCCTTCAGCTCATCTGCTAAATGGAGATCATTGTGCCTGCTTCTGACTTGCCTTCTGGGCACATTGTCAGGCAGTGCTACAGAAACTCAGGTATGACAGCTCAGATCCTGCTCTAACAAGCCCCAAGGGACTGTCCAAGGTCTTTTGCCAGCCTGGAACTTACTTAGTGGTATCAAATATTGCCTGCAATAAGTGGGCCACTGGTGAGGCTGGGGAAATATTATTTCTCTACAGAAATTTTTGCCAGGTATGATATATATCTGCTGCAATGGTATCTCAGATACACACAGATTTGGAGAATGGCAGAGCTGGAAGGGGCCTGAGAACATAAAACATAGAAGGTCAGACCTGGGAGGACCATAGAACATAGACTTTAGGATGTAAGACCTGGGAAAACCATATATAGAACATCAAATGTCAGGGCTAAAACAGAAAGGAAGAGACCTTCAAACACAGTTTATATATTCTCTGTACCCTCCTTTTGAGAGCTTGGAGGGTCTTTAGAATGGAGAACAGAATGTTAGAGCCAAAAGATATATCATGAATCAATGAATTCAAATGTCTTGTTTCAGAGATGAGAACACCGAAGCTTCGAAAGGGCAATGACTTGACCAAGGTAGAACAGTGAGAGCTGGGGCTAAATAGAGCTCCTGAATCCTCAATCCAATATTCTTCACCTCACATCACAGGTATATTTAAGGGCTCCCACTCAAACAACTGAACTCAAATGCTGTTCTTCCAGTGAATCATTATTTGGGTAGAAGATAGGGAAATCATGACTGAATCTGGCCCCATGATCTCGGCATCTTTTGGGGTTGGATGTAAATGCATCCAATGGAGATGTACCTGTGAGTCTGAGGGCAGGACCATCAAACAGAACCGGATGGCCAGGAACCCGAACAATGGATCAAAAGCCAGACAAGTTGTACCCAGGCCTGGGGAGGGAAGAAGCGTGAGCAGCAAGAGAGAGAGCTAAGATGACTCATGGATGAGAATGGAGGCGCCAACAGGAGGCTGAACAGTTTGGAACTTGAGGGTGGGGGCTGAGAAGGGCTAATTCAGAATGATTTCTGGGTGTTGGAACTAGAGAAAGAGAGGAGAAAACTTGGGGAATCCAGAATGCAGACATGAAACTGGGGTGGGTGGCTGGGAGGAGGAGGTTGTGACTGGAGAATCAGTGAAAAATGATCTCGTTTCCTCAAGAACCAGGAAAGCTGAGGGCTCTGGAGGCTCCTTTCCAGGAGAAAGGCTATGAGGAAGGGTGAACGAGTGATCTCACATGGCTGGGCCAGAGAAAGCCCTGGCACCTGAAACTAGGCTGGATATCGGTAATCTGTAATTGATGCCTTTCTTTAGCTTAGAGATCCTCCCCACTGGAAAAATGCTCTCAGCTTTGAGCCTGGCCCTGCTCAGGCCACAACTGGAATATGGCAGACAGTTCCAGACATCCCACCCTGAGAAGGGCAGTGACAAGTTGCAGTTCAAAGCAGAGGAGGGTGACCTAGATGATGAGGGGACCAAAAAAGGAAGCGGGGATATTTAGACTGAAGAAGACTTAAGTGGGGCATGATTGTTGACTTCAAGTATTTGAAGGGTATTCACAGAGCAGAGGAATTAGTTTTGTTCTTCATGAATGAGACAGAATGAGAACCGTTCTTCTCTAGGCTCCACTCCTATTCCTGGGGACATTCTCTATCTTGCCACAGCGGTCCCCTGACCCTGGAAGTCCATTCTTCCCCTGACATTTCTCACACTGGAAGCACACTGTGCCTCTGTGGACCCTTCCTCTCATTGGCTTGCTGCACCATCCTCCACAACTTCCATGTGAAGGAAAGTGCTTGGAGCCAGCCATGCTTCAAACGTCTCTCTTGGATCCACTCCTGACTGCAGACTTTCTCCACTACGCCCCCAGGCTTGGATCTTCTGCTCCTTTTGCTCTTTTTCACCTTCCTTTTATGTATTATCTTCTCCTCTAATGATCTTCTATCATTAGACTAGAAGCTCGTGAAGGGCAGGGACTGCCTTTCTGCTTGTATTTGTACTATTCCCCTGTGCCTGGCTCTAGCAAGGATATAATGGATGCTTGTTGACTTGACTTACAGAAGGAGATTGCATTTCCCTGTTTGTCTAACAATGTTCCAAGTGAAGCCTGGAGAAGAGTGATCAACTTAGATTCAAGAATACATTGGCTTCAGAATACCTACTTCTGAATCTTGGCTATGTGACCCTGGGCAAGTTAATTAACCTCTCTCAACCTCAGTTTTCTCATCTATGAAATGGGGATAATAATAACTGTAATAAAATGAATGCTGCAAAATTACAGAGAACAATCTTGGCTGCACAGAAGAAATATAAGAAGACACCTCCTCCTAATTCTTTTGCAGAGGTGGGGACAGAGGAAGGGTGTTTGGGCAGGGGGATCTGTGGGTGTGGAAATTTGTATCTATTGTCAGATTTTTCTCTTCTTTTTCTTTTTACAGACAAGGAAACTAAAGACCAAAAATCCTTTTTTGAAAAAATCATTGTTACATGGGATATCTCTCTAGAAGGGATACTGGGAGAAATTTAGGTGATGTTAAAAGACATCCTAAAAATTTATTTATGAATACTAATTTTGAGAGCTCTCTATTTCCAGTGCTTAGCACATTACCTGGCACAGATTAGGGCAAAGAGTTGTTGCTAATACCTCCCTTTCCAGGTTTATTGTGAGGATTAAATGAGATGATGTCTATAAGTTACTTGGCAAACTTTAAAGTGTTACATCAAGGGGTACTTTTTATTACCATATTATAATGTTAGTAAAAGGCGGCTAAAGTGTACAGAGAGCTACCCAAGTTTAAATCTAGCTTCTGAAACTTACTAGTGATGTGGCCCCAGTCAAGATATTCAGTAGTCTATCTCAGCCTCAGTTTTGTTATCTATAAAATGGGAGTAATAAGAGCATCTAAACAGAGAGCTACCCAAGTTCAAATCTAGTTTCTGATACTTACTAGCAATGTGACCCCGGCCAAGACACTTAGTAGTCTATCTCAGCCTCAGTTTCCTTATCTATAAAATGGAAGTCATATCACTTTGCAAACCTTAAATGTTCTAGTTAGGAATATTTAAGTTTTACAAAGTGATATCTCATTTGAGCCTTACAACCTTCATGTGAAAGAGATCATTTCTTTGGGATGTTCATGGAGGACCGAAGGTTGGCTCTTCCTTATAGGAGTAAGGCCATGATACTGTAGCCCCCCAACAATGTTTATATATAGATATGATGGTTAGAATTGATAGTGTTAGATTTTGGATAGTGTTAGATAGATGGCGTTAGAATGGGAATCCAAAGACCTGAGCTGAGTAACCTGGGAGAAATCAGTTTCCCCCTTTGTATAATGGGAGAAAACTAGTAACTCTACCTACCTGATAGAGGTGTGGTGATGAAATTATTTTGTAATCCTTAAAGTGTTGATGGAAAAGGGTGATTATTATTATTAGGGTGGTTCTATATACAAACATAACCTAATTGGGGAAGAATGCCAACCTTTATGGGTGTCGCCACTGAAGTCCTTCTCTGGGTTCCATTCTGGGAATTCTAGAACCCTGGATCTGAAGGGGCTCAGAATTGACCCAGTCCTCCTTATCATTTGACAAATGAGGAAACTGAGCTCTATCTCAGAGATATCTTTTCAGGATCACATAGTATATCAGGAGGATAGTCAGAATTAGAAATAACTTCTGGACCAGTGCTTTCTCCACTACTTCCTTAAGCATTCCTGGATTCATAGAAAGTCCAAACCTGGATGAACTTTAGAGACTATCCAGTCTACCCCACCCTTGTGCTCCCAACCCTTGGACAGATGGTCTTCCAGCTTGGTTAGGTATTGGAAAGCCTTTCCCAGCTCTGACATTCTATATTCTCCATTCGTTTTCAATCCAGAGCTTCTTGGCTCTAGGTTCTAAGACCCCTTTAGGGCCTGACATTCTATGTTCGAAAGGGCCTCCTAGGTCTGATGCTTTATTTATTTATTTTTGGCCAAGACCCTTTCCAGTTTGGATATTCTCTATTCTGTATGTAACCTGCTTGATTCTGCTACCTCCCTACATGGAACTGTCCAAGGTCTACTTCCAGTGTTTGGCCCTCTCCCCACTCCTCCATTCCCCCACCTCCGCACACACCCCAGATTCTCCCTGCTACTCCAGCTCTCTTCATGGTGTTCACCACTAGGCCCTCCCATTAGCTTAATCAGCAGCTCTGAGGCTTGGGAGGTCTCCCCTGGGGTTCCAGTCACTCCTGGTCTTTCCCATCCCACCCTGCTACTAACTGAGCTCTTGTGATGACAAACAGTGGTGTGTGTGCACGTGCGTGTGCGTGCAAGCACGTAAGAGTGTGTGCTCAAGCAAGACTGTGTGTGCTCCCTTCTTGTATGTTTTTAAAAACTGCTGCTGCTCGGGGACCCCACTGCTGAGAGCTGAAGCAGAGAGGGGAGAGAGAGAGCGCCATTCCAGGATCATCTTCAGAGCAAAAAAAATATATTCCATGTCAAAAAGAGCGGGGAGGCTTCAAAGACTCCCAGGTGAGACACAGAATAAAATGCTCCATCTTTATTTTGCTGTGTGTGTGTGTGTGTGTGTGTGTGTGTGTGTGTGTGTGTGTTTCCCTTCTGTCTCCATGCTGGGAAGACAGGGAAAGTGTAACCATGGCAACCCTGGGCCTTTCTCAGCAGCCCAACCAGTGAGGCTGGTTCTGACCTCTTGGGGGTAGGGGTGGCTGGGGGGTGACTGGACCTTGATGCCACAGAGGACACTGTCCCAGGCCAGCCCAGCCCTCGGGCATTGTTCAGCCCCTTGACCCTGATTCAGTCTCCCCATCTCTGCATCCTTAGAGAGCAAGGCTATAGCCATGACATAGTGGGAAGAGGATTTGGACTTAGAGTCAGAGGAACCGAGTTCCAATTCTGACTCTGCTGTTTAACCAATAGAATGACCTTGGGAAAGTCACTTCAGTTCCACAGGTCTCTATTTCCTCTTTGGTAAGATAAGGGATAGGACTCACTGTTTCAAAGCTTCCTACTAGCTGCCAATGTTTCCATGATCTTGATGTGTGCGCAGGTTTAGGTATATGTCTGCATGTATGTGTATACACAGAGGAGGCGGGACAGACAGTGTAGGGATCTGACATCTAAAGGCCTGGACACGCCTTGGATCTCTGGTACTTGTCAGCTTTTTCATAAGACCAAGGATTTAGCTCCAGAAGGGACCAACCTTTCCAACTTTCGGAGACTGCGAGGGACTGGCCTAGGCTCATGCAGTTAGGAAGTGTCTGAAGTGGGATCTGAACCTGGGTCTTCCTGACTCCAAGTCCAACAGGGGGCTCCTGCCAAGCTGCTCTCTGAGGGGTCCGTGGAAGTGCCATCCTGCCTCTCCAGGCTCCAGTTTCTTCCTCTACAAAGTGGGGATGAGGAGAGGAATGTTGTCTTCATCATAAGATTGTTGGAAAGGAAGCCCGCTGGGAGTCCTTGAGGGCTACCCGCATGCTGCTCATGCAGGACATGGGTGAGGGGGGATGTGAGTGGGAATACACGTAAATGCACGGGCCTCTTAGCACATCTGTATGTGCGTGTGGAGTGTGTGTGAGAAGATGTATGTGTCTGCAGGGCACTGTGTGCTTCTGTAAGGTTGTGTGTGCGTTTACATGCATGCAGAGTTTCATGTATCTTTCCTTTTGGGAGGATGAAACTCTGAAGGAGGGCAGGGAGATCTGGAGAATGAATGTAAATGTCTGTGTGTGCATGTGTGCAAGGCAGGGCATATGGGAAAAGCAGGGGTGTGTGTGTGTGTGTGTGTGTGTGTGAGAGAGAGAGAGAGAGAGAGAGAGAGAGAGAGAGAGAGAGAGAGAGGATAGAATATGTTTGTTTACTTGTTTCTGGGAAGACCAACAGCCTCAAACCCTCCTATTCTATCCTGACCCTGGTCACAGGTTGGTTACTGTCTGAGCTCCTTTTCCTAAGGGAAAGATCCTTTCTTTTCAGAGCTAAGGTTTAGAATATTCCAGCTTGGGGGCAGCTGGGTAGCTCAGTGGATTGAGAGCCAGGCCTAGAGATGGGAGGTCCTAGGTTCAAATCCGGCCTCAGACACTTCCCAGCTGTGTGACCCTGGGCAAGTCACTTAACCTCTATTGTCTATCCCTTACCACTCTTCTGTCTTGGAGCCAATACTTGCTGAAGAGTAGTAAGGGCTAGGCAATGGAGGTTAAGTGACTTGCCCAGGGTCACAGAGCCAGGAAGTCACATAATAGGTTGTTAGCAAGGCTATTTGTAATATGCCTCTATAAGGATGAAATCAAGGCATACTCTTGTCCTTCTAAAACATGTTTAGGGAAGCACTATAACATAGTGGGTAGAGTACAGGACTTGGCATTGGGTTCTAATTGTGTAGGGAACAAACATTTATAAAGCATCTACTTTATGCCAAGCACCTTACCAATACTACCTCATCTATTATTCCCATTTTACAGTTGAGAAAACTGAGGCAAGCAGAGTTAAGTGACTTGTCCAGGGTCACATGGCTAGTAAGTGTCTGAGACTAGGTCTTCCTGACTTTAGTCCCAGCCCTCTATCCACTGAGCCATTTAACTGCTTCTATAAGCTGTGTGACCCTAGGAAAGTCAATGACTTTCTCTGAGCCTCACTTTCCCCAGATATTAAAAAATACCTAACTACAAAAGGCATCATGATACATGGAACAGAAAGCTGGTCTCAAAGCCAGGAAAACCTGAGATCAAGTCCCACCTCTTACATGTATTGACCAAGTGACCAAGCCACTTATTCCCTCAATTTCTAGGCAGCTAAGCTATATGTGTATAAGGTGCAGAGGAGAAAGTTTCCTCTGCCAGGGATCCAATGAAAACAAAGCTCCAGGGCTTATCCCTAGCACCTACCTCACAGGATTATTGTAAAGATGAATTGAGATAATGCTTATAAAATGAGTGGCAAACTTTAAAGTGTCATGTAGATGTTGATCATTTATTATTATTATTATTAGTGTCATTAGTCTCTTCTTCAAGGATAGACTAGGGGCCTTTAACTTGTGTTCTTGTGACATGGAGCAGCCAGAAACAGTCTCTACCTATGAAATGAAAAAACAAAAAGCAGAAAAGGAGATGGACATCGACCTTCTTCTTTGGGCTCCCACAGTGGAGAAACAACTGTCTGTCTGTTTGAAAGCTTCTCTATGTTCTATTTCAATGTGTGTTTAAATGTTCCAGGGGGAAAGAGGGCATCATTCCTTTAAGAAGCAGACTTGGGAAGCCAGCTAGAGTGGTTAAAGGATAATTTTGGCAATTCAATACAGAGTTGCTTTTATGCCATCTGTGGGCTTCAAAGGCAAGGAATTAGGCAGGAGAGCAGTCAAGTGAAGAAAGGCTTCTTCTCCTGATTGGAAAAAGACAGTCATGGGGGAGCCATGAACTCTGGATCCATGCACACTGCATGCCCATATTTTTTCTCTCCTCTGGCTGACAATCAGGTTTTTGGAACAGCTTGGCCTCTCTAGCAGGCCAGACCTTTTGCTATATGTTCATAGCATTTTAGAGAGAATCTGTCCTGAAGACTTGAAGAACCATAGTTGAAACTGGCTGAAAGGGCATGCTAACTCTAAGTGACTGGGAAGCTATTTATAAAGTCTGGGGGGGGGGGAAGCGTTTGGTACCCAAAGTAGTGCTTAGACAGGGATAGAGTGAGTAAGAAGAAGTGGGAACAGCTTCTTCCTTATAGCTGAATAAAGAAAATCAGTTAGACTAAGTAATGATTGAAATCAGTTGAAGTTTAAGGAGGAAGGTACCAATTTGTACTTAGGTGTTTCTTTCTTTAAATCTTGCTCCAAGTGGACTCTTTTGTTAACTACTGAGTATATGCTAGCAATTAATCATTCATTAATGTGTTACTTTTAGTAGCTAAAAAACTATAAAGTCACAGCAAATGTCACACATTCCAAAGGACCAGAACTCAGAAACAAGACAAAATGGGCAGCACTTGTTCAGCATGCATCTTTGGCATTTTAAAACATTATGTAGAATTTGTGGCACCACTTAAAACACTCACAGAATTACAGACTTCTTCCTAATTAGGAGGGACCTTATGGACTGTGCCAGCCAGTTCCAACATTTTGCCGATGAAGCAGCCAAGGTCCAGAGAGGAGAAGTCACCCGATCAAATTTATACAGTAAGACGGTGGCAGAAACAGGACTGCCATCCAGTTTACCGACTCCCAAGCCAGGGTTTGGTGTATCAATTCATTCTGACATTCTCCTCCTTGGTTTTCACTTGAGAGGAGCTCAGCCTTAAAGTGGCTGAGCCAGTCACAAGAATAAGTCCCTAGCCCTGAGGGAGTTCCATGCTGATAATCCAGCGAGGCCCATATTTGAATACATCTCAAACGCCAATCGAAGTCATCACAGCAAGAAGTCAGACCCTGGGGAAGCTCTCATCAACTCAGCAATTCCAATTCATGCTGGAACGCTAACTCCACTTACCAATGAGATTGTCCGGAGCTGGGGAGTGCTATGATTAAGGTCCTTGCCCCCCTCTGAAATGCAGAGAGTGTGACACGGAGGATATTATGGACCCACTTGGTAGAACAGTGACGTGGGGGTGAGGGTCCTCCCCTGGATCTCTGAACAGCTACAGACACTTAGAGCATCTCCATAGTCAGGACACCACTACCTACAACTGTGCAGTCCCCCCAAATGGGCTGACCTCCCCCCCCCAACCCCCCCAGTATATCCCTTCTTGGCAGCAGGCACAGCATGGAGTGTGTGCCGTGAAGACACTGAAATATCATTTCTAAATGTTAATATATCACTGGTGTGCTGTCTGTCACACAGAGCCCTCAAACATGCCAGGCTCATTCCTGACTCCCGGCCTGAGTTCAGGCTCTCTCTCTGCTTAGATTGTCCACCCCACATCCTTTCTATCCATCAAGGCAAGGCCCAGATCAGAGCCCACCTCCTCTAACAAGAGTAACCGTTGTAATTCCTCACATTCTCCAGCCTTTAAGGGTTCAAAGGGCCTCCTTCACAATGAACCAAGCAGTAATGCTCTTATTCAACAGATGGGGAAACTGAGGTCCAGGGAAGGGAAAGGACTGAGGGCCATAAGCTAAAAGCACAGGAGCTAGAATCTGAACTCAGGTCTCTGACTCTAAGAAGCCCATTATATTACTAACAGCTCCCTCTTCTCCAGAACTTGGAGATTTTTGCTGATAAAGGAAAGCCACAATGGTACTAACTCTTACAACCTTAGAGGTTTGGCTGGAGGGTAGGCAGTGGATTGAGAGCAAGACTCAGAGACAGGAGGTCCCGGGTTCAAATCTGGCCTCAGACACTTCTTAGCTGTGTGACCCTGGGCAAGTCACTTGACCCCCATTGCCTAGCCCTCACCACTCTTCTGCCATAGAACCAATATACAGTATTGATTCTAAGATGGAAGGTGAGGGTTAAAAAAGAGGTTTGAATGGGATGCTGAGAGCTTCAGAGATTTGCTCAAAGTCCCACAGACCGTCTGTTCAAGAGGCAGGACTCGAACCTCAGGTTTTCCTGATCCTCCTTCATTTCCAGATCACTACCTACCACACCACATTTCCTCTTGGCACTGAAGGCAGTCCTTTATTATTAGAAATTGAAGATCAGTTGCTGACTTGCATCAGTAGTTTTCTCATCCTAGGTTAGTAAAATCATAGTTCTGTTCCAAAAACTAGCATTATTATGGGTTATCATATTGCTAGGGGCATCTGGGTGGTACAGGGGGGATAGAGTGCTGAACTTGGAGTCAGGAGGACTCACCTTCCTGAGTTCAAATCTGACCTCAGACACATACTAGCTGGGTGACCCTGGACCAGTCACTTCCCCATCTTAGCTTCAGTTTCCTCATCTGTAAAATGAGCTGGAGAAGGAAATGGCAAACCATTCCGGTTTCTTTGCTAAGAACAACCAAAATGGGTTCACAAGGAGTCAGACATGGTTGAAAAATGATGGAACAAATATACTGCTGGCCTTCTCAGTGGGTGGAGGAGGAGTGGGAAGAAAGGAAAGAACTTGGAATGAAAAAAAAGAATGCTAAAAAATCTTTATTATTATTATTAGTTCTGAACTAGAGGCTCACCTGGCTAGTGGTGCCTTACCTGGCCAGCACCTGCTCAGCTTTTACTGCTCTTTCCCTCCTGTGAAACCCTGAAACTCTTCATTTCTGTGCTCATTTTTACCTTTTCCAGTACACCAAGTTTTGGTAATTGAGCATGGGGCTCTGAGGCTTTGGCATAGTGCAGAGAATATTGGATTTGGAATTAGGAGATTTGGCTCGGCCAAATGGTTGTGATCCCAGGCAAATCATACCTTTAGAACATCAGTTTTCTCAACTATAACCTGGGTATACGAATTCTTGGCTTATAAGAATATTCTACCCATCTATTAGAGCCATTGTAAGAAGAGCATAATGGCACAGCAGGATGGGAGATTGTCTGTGGCAGCAGAAAGTGCCCTGGCTCTGGAGTCTGAGCATCTGAGTTCAAATCCCACCTTCCTCTATGACTTTGATCAAGTGATTCGACCTCTCTCAGCCTCAGTTTTCTCATCTGTAAAAGGAACAAGGTTGGACTAGATGGCCTCTGAAGCCAGCTCCAAATGTATGTGTGGTCCTTTGATAGGTACGAGCTAGCTGTCCTCATGAAGTCAAGAGAGGATGCACCCACCATCTGCCCATCACCTAGGAGATGAGATTACTTCCCCTCTTCCAGATCAAACAACTTTAGTAGTTTCCTGTGGTTCAAAAGATAAAACATGAATTTCTTAGCCTGACATTTATGGTGCTCTCTAGACTGGTTCCAGTCTCCCTCTCCAGCATGATCTTACCCTACTCCTCATCAAACGTGGTATATTCTAGATCCTATTGTGTACTCTACTCCTCCCTCCAACCCCTTCACACATTTCTGCTTGGAATACATTCCCTCCATCCCCACCTCCAACTTTCTGAATCCTTTCTTTAAAGCCCAGTTCAGGCTACCTCCTCTAAGAAGTCTTCCCTGAT
Source organism: Gracilinanus agilis (assembly GCF_016433145.1). Lineage (NCBI taxonomy): Eukaryota > Metazoa > Chordata > Mammalia > Didelphimorphia > Didelphidae > Gracilinanus > Gracilinanus agilis. The sequence goes on from NC_058131.1 coordinate 692,387,046, forward strand.
CTTACCATCTGAAAGTCTTTTCTTACTCAAATTGTCCTAGGGCTCTTTAACTGGAACCCCATCTCTCTCCCTTTGCTCCTCTTTGCTCTATTCCATTTTTATTAGTATTATTTTTGTCTGGGCACTTGCCCTCTGGCCCCTGGTAGGCTACCCGCTGAGGATTGGGCTGGCATCATTTTTCATTGTTGTCTCCCTAAAGATGTTTCTCCTTGGCACACACTAGAATCATGTAGAGTTATAAATGTGCATGTTGTCACTCCAGTTATAGCTAGACTCTAATCTTCCTGAGGGCAGCAACTGCTCTTCTTTGCTCTTGCCTTTATATCAGCACAATGCTTGGCACATACTAAGCTCTTAATAAATGGCTGCTGATTTACTGTGCTGTATGAGTGATTGTTGAATTGAACCATATTCCAACATGCTTGTTATCCTTTATTGGGAGAAATGAGCCATTTCAGTGCCCTGCTCCCCTGGAATCCTGCCCACTGGCTCAGCCTCCGAAGTCCTTGGCTACAAGGGGGCTGTCTACACCTGCACAGTGAGCTCTGGGGTATACAGAACTCCACCATCCTTTGAGACCAGCCCCATCCATCAGCCTGTCTCTCTGGGACTATGCCCAGTTCTATTTGAGGTTCTGCTGGCCTGGAGGTTGGTAGAGGAGTGAGTGTGGGCTTTGCCCTGGAGGAGCTCCTGATCTGTCTGGGGGAAAAGAAGCAGCCAGAGTTTGGGGGAGAATGATTACCCAACGTCCTTCACAGGAGGGCAGAGAGAGGCTGCTGAGTCAGTATCTCTGAAATGAAAAGGTCGGCTCTAGAAAGCAGTGTTTCTTTCTCATTCGGAGTGAAACTGTGCTGGCCTGGGCAGTTTAAAGAGTACTAAGCCAGGAGCCAGAAGGCCCAGATCTCTGTCTCTCTTCAGCCTGGGGTAAACTCTGTGATATTGGGCAAGTCACAGTCTCTGGAAGTCTTCATTTCTGTATCTGAAAAATGGGAATAAAAACAAATAATCTGCAAAATAGGCTTGTATAAAATGTGGCTTGGATGTGTTGGCACAGGCAGGGCACATCTCCTGCCCAAGGGGAAGGACCAATGGTAAGGCTAGCCTAGGATGAATTACACAGCCTTGTCTTGTGGAGCAAAGGAAAAAACATATGAAGAACACTTCAAAGGAAAAACCTTAGAATGTTCTATAAACTTAGCTAATATTTTTTATTTTATTTTATAAAAACCCTTATGTTCTGTCTTAGAATCAATACTGTGTATTGGTTCTAAGGCAGAAGAGTGGTAAGGGCTAAGCAATGGCTTAAGTGACTTGCCCAGGGTCACACAACTAGGAAGTATCTGATGCCAAATTTGAACCCGGGACCTCCCATCTCTGGGCATGGTTCTCAATCCACTGAGCCACCCAACTGTCCCTGGTACTTTTTATTTTCAAGCTTTTTTCCAATTCTGAAGTTCTGTATCTCTCTCAACTCTGACATTCTATGTTCTAAGGTCCTGTCCAACTCTGAAATTTACTGTTCTTCATTCTGTTGGCTAAAATCCCTTTTAGCTCTGATATTCTAGGTTCTTAGATGCCTTTCAGCACTAACATTCTGCATTCTATAAGTTCCTTCTCTTTAATGATGATGATAACTAGTATTTCTATAGCTCTTTAAGGGTTGCAAAGTATTCTGCAAATATCTCATTTTATCCTTGCAAAGAACCATGAGAGGTAGGTGCTATTATTGTCCTCATTTTACACATTAGGAAACTGAGGCAGATATAAATTAAGCAGTGATTTTCTCAAGGCCACATTACTTGTAAACATCTGAGGCCAGATTTGAACTCAGGTTTTCCTGACCCACTCCACTGCCCGACACCCTATGTCTGTTCTCAAGTTTCCATTAGTTCTGAAATTCCATGTTCTTTACCCTCAGATGCCTTCTGTCTTTTCATTCTATGTTCCATCCTCCAAGGTCTTTTCATGTTCCACTTCTTTGGTTCTAAGGCCCCACTTCAATGCTCAAATTCTCTGATCTCAGAGCCTTCCCAAGTTCTGACATTCCTCAATACTATTATTCTATAACTCAGAGGAAAAGAAAGATCTGTCCTATGCTCAGAATTAATAATAATTATAACAACAATAATGTATCTATATGGTGTTTTTGTGCTTTACCTATATTATCTCATTTGAGTTCAGGTTTCAATATGCTGATTTTACAGATAGAAAGACTGAGGTTCAGAGAATATAAAAACAAAAGGATGAGAGCTTTCCTCTCTCCTCCCTCAGTGATCGCAAGTTCAATGCAGCAAGATGAGATTGGCTTCAATGCCAAAGTGGATTTGGGGAGGGGGCTGTTGATAAGAGACACCCAATGGGAAGCCAGGAGGGTTAGGGCTGGGGCTGGCTATGGAGGTTCAATGGCCCTCCGCTGTCTGGGCTCCCTTCCCCAGAGAGCAGTGTGTGATGTTATGTGCAGAATTAAATGCAAAGCTATATGTTTCAGGCTATAAAGTGCTGTAGGATCAGAGGTGAAAAAGAACTATGGGCTACTACCCTTAAATGGAAAAAAATAATAATCACCCCTGACATTGGCATGGTTCTTTAGACGTCTCAAAGCATTTTATATCCTTAAGTCATCACTCTAGCCTTCTGAGGAAGGCAGGCCAGGTGTTATTATCTCCACTTAATACATAAGGAAACGGAGTTTCCCAGAAGTTAAGTGCTATGCCCTAGGTCACAGGAGTTAATAGTGCAGCCAGGACCAGAGCTCAGGACTCTTGACTTTTGGTCTCATCTCATTTCTACTCCTTGCTGGCCTGTGGCCCCCTGCATTTGGAAGTAAGCTGCCTGGGAAAGAAGTCTTCTGGCCAGGAAGAACAGCCAGGAGAGAAGCAGGCGATAGAAAAAGGGTTCTGAGGGGGGACCTGTGGACTGTCTGCTGGGGAAGAGAAAGAAATGGCCCAGAGGGCAGTTTAGAAGAGCAGATCAGTGCTCTGCCTGAAAGAGCCTCTTTCTGGCATGGTGAACAAGTGTGGGAGAGGGTGGTGGATGCCAGGAGGAACCACAAGGCTATCTTCCAAGCATCATGGCCTCTCTGCCCTCACTCAGAGTCTCAGTAGCCAGCCATCTGTCTGGTCCCTGATGGTCTGCCTTAACTCTACATCTGCTTCACTTTTATCTCACTTAAGGACAATCCTGCCCCTTTACCCTTCATTGGGGCATAAGAGGTTTGCACAGAAAATATTGGGATTTTAAGTTAGAGGTTCCTCAAATTCCAAACCCAAATACCTCTGACACTGTCCAGTGCTCCTTAATCCACAATGCATGGTGCTATTTTGATCCAGAGATGCCAGAATGGAATGAATATGAGAATTCAAGTTGGAGGACACAGGTTTGAATTGCTTCTCCTGTGTCTTGCCAGGAGACCTTGGGAAAATCACTCATCTTTCTGAGCTCTGACCTCCTCATTGACTCAATGAGTTCCTAAGACTTCATCTAGCTGTAAATACACAGACACCTATGAAGCCAGTTCCAAAGAGGTGGGAATGCAATAGCCCTTCTCCTCCTGCTTTATCTCCTAGACAACCTGTTTCTTCCCATCTCTATGGTCCTGATCTGCCCTGGAGGTCCCATGCTAACTACCAGTTCCTCTTCTATTTAGCTACTTAGCACCTGAGTGACCTTGGACAAGTCCTTTCCCCAGTCTAGTTTCCTCGTCTGGAACATGAGTGTTGGATGAGATGATCACTCTCAGGTTCCTCCCAGTTCTGGATCAAATCCTCTCTGATCTCTCCCTTTTCTGAATTCTTGAGGTGTGACTACAGAGTAATGGGCTGGATTCCCTAAGCAACACACACACACACACACACACACACACACACACACACACACACAAATTCTAACTCCATGCTTCATAGTCACACCTCATATAGTCTGTTACTCATGTCAGTGTTCACTCCACTTAATTACAGTTCCCTCGTGTGGTTCTCTAACTCTTTCATGCCACTGAGTTCTCTCTCCCAAACCAGATCAAGAGCTTCCCAAGGGCAGGGGCCACATCTCTTCTCCTACCCTTATCCCTCCTACCCCTTGCTTTTCCACACAGCCACCAGAACAGGATCTGGCACAGGGGAGGGGCCCAGGAAGTAGTATGGGGGATGTGGGGCCAGTCTGAAGGAGCCAATTCTCTCTCTCTCTCTCTCTCTCTCTCTCTCTCTCTCTCTCTCTCTCTCTCTCTCTCTCTCTCTCTCGGCTTTCTTGCCTCCACCTCCCTTCCCCCTCCCTTCTTCCCCTTCCAAAAAAAAGTACGGGGGAAATGGAATTTAGAAGCCTACATTTCCTTGGCTGTTTAAATCTCCCCAAATCAGGAAATGCCACAGAAAGAGAGAGAGTTCTCATGGCAACCTCAGCTCCTCCTCCTCCCAGTCTCTGGGGGCCCAGATGGTGCATTTTTTGCTTTCCACTGATTCAGCCAGGAGCCATGGGGTCCTCTGGGCTTGGGAGATGGGGATATCTATTGGCACCTTGGACAGCACCCCTATCCCAGGGCTCTCCTCTTCTACAGTTACAATGGCTGTGACTGCCACTGATAAAGTAATAAGACTGATTATAGAATCATAGTATGCCAGAACATGAAGGGCTCTAGAGACCGTTTATAGAGGGGAAAACAGAACCAGACAGAGCAAATGTAGTAAATATCTAGCTCAAAGTTCTGTTTCCAACACTCACTGGATCCTAGGTCTAGACCTGGAAGGGAGGTCATTTAGTCCAGCCTTCTCTTTTTATGGTGGAGAAATCCAAAGCCCAGAGAAGTCAGCTGATTTGTCCTACATCTCACACACACTGTAAGCCTCAGAGGTGGGATTTCCACCCAGTCCATTGACTCTACTCTCGTCTCTCATTGGCCACAAGGTTCAAAATGTGTGGGCCTCAGTGTGTCCAAATGTACAATAAGGGGGTGGGAATAGGTGATCTCAATAGTCCATTTTAGCTCTGAATAATTCCTAGTGCCTAAGATTCAGATCCAGGTCTCCTATCTGCTGCCCAGCCCTGGCTTCTCTCAGCTCCATATCGCTTGCACCTTTCTCAAAGCATGCTGATGAAAGGCAGTAGATAGGTTCAAAGAACCTAACTTGGAAACTAGATCATCATGTGACCTTGGACAAGTCCTTTCCTCTAACAAGGGCCTCAGTTTCCCATGTATAAAATGAGAAACGTGAAGTAAGTAATCTTCAAGGCCTTTTACATTTGAAGTAGGGCATCCTATGATCTTGTTTCTCTATCTTAAGTACCCCATCGTGGATCTTTCATCTATAAAAATTTTTAATTGGTCTCCTATTTTTATATCACCTACACTTTCCAATATATCCCCCCACACTTCCTAAAGAGTCATTTCTCATAATTAGGACTTCTTAAAAAGAGAAAAAAACAATTTAGTAAAAGTAAGCAACATAGCAACCAAGATGGTACAAGTGGAAAGACTCATGAGTGTAGGCAGAGGATTTGGGGTCATATCTGAGATCTGCTCCTTACTACCTGGGTGACTCGGGAGTTCATTTAACCTTTCTAAGTCTTAGTTTTCTTATTTGTAAAATGGGACACTTTAACTAGATGGCCCCTGAGGGTCTTTCTAACTCTGAGGCTATGATACTAAGTACAACAGTAAATACTCCCCTACTTCTGCAAAGAAAGGAGGGAGGGAGGTCTCACTTTTCTTTCTTCCTTGACCATCATCCCTTCTTCCTCTACTTAATCCTATTCTGGGTACACAATGACTAAACTGCAGGGAGAGGGAGAGGATGTTACCCTCAGATAGGCATCTGCTATCCACCTTGAAGTGTCCTTGAGCATCTCCCATCCTCTCCTCCTGGTCCTCCCAAAGAGAAAGAATGACCGCATTGTACCTGGGGACCTATGAATCTTAATTTCTGAGGTTAAGAATGAGAGGAGATGAGAGAAGGGCCCAATCCTTTCCAACTATTTGCTGAAGACCATCCCTCAAGCCCCTAGGATGGATGAGGACACTGATCTGAGAAGCTCTCTCCTCTCACTCCTTTCTCCTCACCTTACCCACCCTGGCCAATGCCCGTCAGTTAGAACCCTTGTTCATAGTACACACTGTTTATTTTACATGCTAGCTGACACTTCTGGAGTTGCCCAATTGGAACTAAACTCCCTGTACCTGCCTGGTCCCAGGACAGCTAAATGATGTGAAGTTGGCACTGGGTAAACTGAGCTCTGTGCCTCTGTTGCTGCCACCAAGAAATCTCCAGGCTAGGGCAGGTTTATGGAGGTGGGAAGGGAGTTGCCCAATCAGGGTCCAGGAGACAGGGGAAGTGGGGAAGGACTTAGGGGGTCTCTGTTTTTGAGGAATCATCTCATAAGAGGAGGAAGGGATCCAAGATATCATGTACTCTATCTACTACCCAACCACTCCTTCATACACATGACCCATGAGAAAATTACAGATGGGGAAACTGAAGCTCAGGAAGGGGAGTGACCCACCCAAGATGAAGAGCAGGGGCAGGATTCAAGGTCATGTTCTCTGACTCCAAATGCAATGCACTTCCCTTTACATCGTGCTGTTACCAGGGCTTTGGTCAAAAGGTAACTCACAGCTACTGGTGGGGCAGAGTGGGGTGTGCAAAAGGCCTGGATATTCACTCATCCTCCAGACAGATAATCCCTGTCATAGAGGGGAACTGAGGTGGGGTTGAAGGAATGAACAAGGACCCCAGCAAAAGGTCTTAAAAGTGAGGCAGGTTACCAAGTCCAATGGGGCTCTAGATGGGCAAACCTAGGGTCCTAAGGCCAAGTATTGAGTTCCACAGTA
>NC_058131.1:692396250-692406920 GCF_016433145.1 Gracilinanus agilis
TCCCCCCCCCCCCCCGCCTCCACACTTTTTCATGCAGCTTTTTCTTTAAGACCTCTGGCAACCCAGAACTTCATAAGGTGACTCATTTTAACCTGGACAAGTCTAATTGTTAGGATGTTCATCCTTACATCCATGAGAAACCTGCCTGTCTGCCACTTGGATGCACCAGCCCTATTACTTTTGCCTTCTAGGATCAAATAGAACAAGTCTAATCCCTCCTAAACAGGTTATCCTTGACATACTGGAATCCAGCCATCCTGCTCCCTGCCTACCCCAACCCCTATGCCTTCTCTTCTCTAGAGAAAACACTCCCAGGTCCTTTACCACATGTAGCCTTCCTACTGTTCCTCATACATGACATTTCATCTCCTCCCTCCACACCTTTGCCATGGCAGCCCTTCATACTTGGAATCCCACTTTTAGAATATGGTTTCTTTCAAAATTGCTAACATGGCAGCTTCTCCATGAACACCTTCCTGATTCCCTGCCCAATTTAGTTTATATTTATTTCCTTTCTACTTATTTATGTAGAGATGGCTTTTTCCAACAAAGTACAATGTTGATAGATTCATTCAACCAAACCTTTTATGCTATGATCTCTGCCCTGATCATCTTTCTCCAGATACTCTCAAGTTTGTTCACTTATTTCTTTAAATTTGGAATTTTTTCTGCCCTTCTCAGACATCTTTTTTCCTCTCCCTTCCTTTCCTTAGCCTCATCTACTTCCTTTTTCCTTTCTCTTCAGTCTTCTCTGCTACTCTCACCTCTACTGTCCTTCTCTTCCCTGGGCCATTTCATTATCATAATACAGTGGGAAAGTGATGGGTTTGATGTCAGAGGATGTGAGTTTGAATTCTGTTCTCTCACTTACTATCAGTGTGATCCTGGGAAAGTCGCTATCCCTCTCTGGGTCATGGTTTCCTTCCTTGTAAAGTGAGACTATATGATGAATAGAGTCTCTTTTAGCTCTGAATCTCAGCTCCTAAATGGGAATCTCTTCTTCCTCCTTTCTCCAGTTCTCTTTCTTTCTTCATTACAACCTTAGTTCTACCCAGAAACTCCCTACCTGCCCAAGCTAGTCATTGCTCTACCCACCAGAGACCCTAGAGGGGAAGGGAAAGGATGGTAACATATGGGAGGCAGGAGGGCTGAGCTTCGGGTGTCTTAGAGGGGAGGGTGGTGGAGAGGGGCCCCGGAGGAAGGACTGGGGGAAGATGGAACTGTTACGAAGTTCCCAGTTAAAACACTCTTCACACTCCCGCCCCCTTTAATGTTCTGATGCACCAGGACGTGACAAAAATGTGTCAGATTCTGTAAAAAAATCCACAACACAAAACACATACACAGAAATGCCAATCTCGCTTCTCCCTCTGCCAAGGAGCCCAGACCATCTGTTCCCTGGGGGTGGGCAAAAAGAGAGCCAGGCCTGGCGCAGAGCGGCCCTGCCATTCACTCAATTGCTGGCAGAGGGGAGACCCTGTCTCCTCCTCCCTCCAGGCTGGCCCCAGCCTCCAGGCTTTCTGCATCATCCCCCATTTCCCTTTACCCCCACCTTATCCCAGAATATTCTACACCACCCACAGAGGGCATGGGTTTCTATTCGGGGCTGCCAAGACCTACTCTTAGGTGGAGTAGGTGTCTGCCTACGCAGTGTGACGTATAGGATACGCGAGGCAGTGCAGTGGAAGGCAGTGTGCCGGACTTGGTGTCAGGAAGAACCTGGGCTTGGGTTTGGTTAGCGATGCTTACTGGCCATGGTTGATGGCTCTCCAAGCCTCAGTTTCCTCAGCTGTAAAATGAAGATGATAATAGCACCTACCTGGTTGGGAGAATCAGACATGACGAAGTTGGCAAAACCCTTTCCAAATCTCAGAATACTACCTAAATGCATGGTGATGATGGGGATGGTGATGACATTCTGGTTGGCCTTCAAAGCTCTTCCTAACCCAGCCCCTTATTATACGGCCAGCCTTCCTACACCTCATTCCCAGCCATGTTCCCTTTGACCAGTGAAACCAACCTTCTGTCTGTTCCATGAACAAGACACACTGTCTCTTGGCTCTGGGCATTTTCTCTGCCTATGTCCATGCCTGGAATACATGCCCATGTTCTTTCTCCTCCTTTCCAGCTACTGACCTCCCCGACTTCCTTTAAGTCCCAAGTAAAACCTCCCCTTCTACAGGAAGTCTTCTCCAAACCCTCTCAATTCCAGCATCTTCTGTTAATCGTTTCCCAGTTATCCTGTATACAACTCATTTGTATATTTTTGTTGCCGTGTGGTCTCCTCCATTAGACTGTAAGCTCCTTGAGGGCAGGGGCTGCCTTCTGTCTCTTACTGTACCTCCAGCGCTTCGCATGAAGCTTGGCACATAGTAGGTGCTTAATAAGTGTTTATCGACTGATCAAGGATGATAAAATCTCACAAGAGACCTTGTGATGTATGGCTCCAAAGCTAGCTTCAGAGAGGAGAAGAGCTGTGCTGACCCACACTGGTTAGGAGACCCAAGACGAGTCCCAGAGTATCTCTCGAGCCCCAGGCCACTTCTCAAGACAAATTTCAGAGGAGGTGCCAATCTCTATGGGTGGTAGAGGGAGTTTCTCCACAAATTTACATATATAAAAATTATATTAAATAGTACAATATATTATGTAACATATAATGTGTATTTTATAGGACCTATATATTATTATGTTATATATATATATATATATATATAACTTATATAATGTCAATTATATAGAACACATTATTGGTATATATAATTTATACAATATATTACACAGAACATATATAATTATGTTGTATATAATGTATATGACATAGAACATATGTTATATTATATATAATGTATATTACATGTAACATAATATAAATTCTATGATTTATAAATACAAGCTCTTTACACAAATGAAACCACCGGTCTAGGAAAAAATAATCCAAATATTATGTTATAAAACAATCTAAAAAAGAACAAAAAACAGTAATTGATGTTTGTAAAGTACTTTGCCAACTTTAAGGCACTAAATAAATGCTAGTTATTATGATTGATGGGGTAGTGGATAGAGTACTGAGCCCAGCGTCAGAAAGACTCCTCTTCCTGAGTTCAAATCTGGCCTCAGACATTAACTAGCTTTGTGACTCTGGGCAGGTCACTTAACTCTATTTATCTCAGTTTCTCCATCTGTAAAAAAAGCCAGAGAAGGAAATGGCAAATCACTCCAGTATCTTTGCCAAGAAAGCCCCAAGTGGGGTCAGAGAGAGTTGGAAATGACTTAATAATTCTTATTGCTAAAGTCCCCCCAAGGGGCCAGTTTTGGTACCAGTGTAGAAGGGTGTGGGGAAGGAGGCACCAGGCACAAAGTGTTGATGACAGAGTCCTGATAAGATCCCCTTTACTTGCTTTGCTCCTTCAAGGGTATCTGAGTCTACTAATGTAGCTAGACCCTCCACCAATGCAGATTGCAGCCCCCATCAGAGCTTGCACCCTGCTAATAGAATCCTCCAGGATCTGGTATTCAGGAGCAGCTGTCAGAAAAAGGTGACAGCATGGGTGGGGGCGATTTAATCACTGAATAGGGGCAGGTACTGGATCAATGATTTCACTGATATAGGGAAAACCAGGATGAAATAATAATAATGATGAATAAATAATAATCATAATAAAGACAATAAATAAACATTTATATAGAGCTTACCATGTGCCGGGCACCACATCGTACTAAGCACTTTGTAGTCATTATCTTATTGGGTATTTACAATACCCCTGGGAGGTTGATGGGGGCTGCTATTATCCTCATCTTAATAATCATCATTGTTAACATTTTTGTTACTGACTACTGGGTGCCAGGTCCTGTGCTAAGCCCCTTATTTATCTGATTTATCTCATTCGATTCTCACAACAACCCTGGGAGAGAGGTAATCTTAGCCTCATTTTAGAGATAAGGAAACTGAGGCAGACAGTCTTGCCCAGGGTCACACAGCTAGTAAGCGTCTGAGTCTGGATTTGAACTCGGGTCTTCCTGACTCTGGTCCTGGTATTCTCTCTGATCATCACTTTTTTGGCCACTCACATCCTCTGAGATTTGGATAGAGCAGTGGAGGTTAAGTGAATTACCCAAGGCCACCCAGCCATTATGTATTGGAGGTGAACCTTGAACTCAGGTCTTCTTGGCTCCAAAGTTTACCTTCTCTCCACCTAGCGAGGCTGTCTTTCTGATTCTTTAATGATTAACTAATAAAAATGGTAAAAAAAAAACAAGGCCTGCAACAATTCCTACATCTTCATCCTTTCCATGACTTCATCCAATATCCTGGGAGGGAATTAGGAATATGCCATACCTCCATGTTCCAGATGGGAAAAGTGATGGTCAGAGAACATAGAAACTTCCCCAAATGTCTAGGCATGAATCAACAATATTAAGAGCAATGACTTTGGGATCAGAGGGTCTGGGTTCAAATGCCATCCCTCTCATATATGACCTTGAGCAAATAATTTACTGTATAAACAAATAAAACAAACAAATAAGCTTTATTTATTTGGGGGCTTGTTATCGATATTTCAGAAGACTCAGAGAGCCTGGCGTGGGGCAGGGGGTAAGGTAGAAGGGACTTTTAGTCAAGGAGGAGAAAGGGTATTTTTTAGGTGGGGGGAATATAACAACAACAATAGAAATCATTTAAAAATGGCAGCTCATGTTTGGCTATCACTTCATGGCACATGATAACTCTTCCAGAAGTTATAAAATGTGGGCACTGGATTAGATGGTCCCCAACACCCCTTCCCACTGCAGGTCCAGAACTCTGGATGTGTCCAGCTGCAAAGGCTTTGAGAACAGGCCTGCTACTAGGCAGTCTATCACCTCCCAAGGACCAGAGCCGGCACCATCTCGGAGAAGGAGGGTCAGCCCCCAGTCTGAGGTTCAGAGAGGATCTCCAAGGATGCTGACCTGCCTCGGGAAAGATGCAGTGGGATTTCCCCTACAGGTAACCAGAGTGCAACAGAGGCAGGACTTGGACGTTGGTCCTCTGAGCCTAAGCTAGTGTTCTTTCTCCTGTATCACTCAGAACTGGTTAGTAAACCAGATCTAATAGCCTGGATCTCCTCAGAGAGGCAGAACTAGTACTGGGTGACCAGGGCTTTGCCCCAAGGTGCTTACATGGGACTGGGGATACCCTTCCTCCCCAGAGCAACTCCCAACCCCATGCCTTCACTTTCAGGCCCCTGCCTCCTTGGGTCACTGAGCTGGGCGACCACCCAGGGGATGGTGCCACCCGCCTCCATGTCATGGTGCCCTTCTCCTAGGATCTACTCCTTCCTCCCCCCAATTCCCACAGAATCCAAGTATCTAAACAGCAAGAATCCAGTGATTCTCCCATCCTGACTGCCCTGGAGATCAGGCTGTCCAAACCTCAACTAAATATACTGAAGGGACAGAGTCCTGGTTTTATCCGTTTTCTGTCTGTAGACCCACCACCCAATGCTATAACATCTATAACTGTGGACTTCCATAAAGTACTTTTCTCTTCCCAGAAGGCCCTTCCACACCCATGACTCAGTTTCCTCATCTGTAAAATGAAGGATTTGGATAAGATGATCCCCCCAAGTCCCTTCCACATCTAGCGGTATGAACCTCTGAGGGAAAGGGCTATTTTGTCAGTCGGCTCAGGGAGAACTCCCACCAGCCTCCCTCTCTTCTTCCTTGCTCTTTCCCTGTAGCACCTCCTGTTAGTACAAACAACACTTACTTCCTCACACAGTTTGGAACATGGCCACACGCATGAACTCCACAGGAATATCTATGAGGGGCACAAGACGGGGACTTTGGGATTTGGGTATTGGGCCCAGCATGTCAAGGGTAGAGCCAGCCTTGGAACCAGGGTCTGCTGAACCCCACTTGGATGCTCTTCCCATACCAAAGCAGACAAGGCCTAGAGAGAGCATCCTAGATTTCTAGGTGGGAGGGTCCTCAGAAGCATCTACTCAAACTCTCCTTTTAGAGATGAGGTTTAGAGCAATGAAGAGACTTGTTTAAGGTCACACAGATAAGGGAGGGGCAGAGTCAGACTTTGAACTCGGTCCTCTGATGCTCCATCCAAAGCTCTTTTCAACCACGACACTCTGGCCTCTGATAGAAGCACCCAGCAATGGCGCCCTGAGGGCATCCACTGGAAGCTGCCTTATGGAATTAGTCCAAAGCCAAAGTGAAGAGGCTTGCCACCCAGATGACTTCTCTAGTCCACCCTACCCCACTCCTACCCACTTGAAGAGTCACTATGAGCCCAGAAAATACAGGCAGGGAGGACGTGTGAGCCTTTCCTTCTGTCCCATTGGCAGAAGCCAATGATTTGGACTTGTCATCATTACCTTGGGAAGGTCCAGAGAGCCTGGTCTCGGGAGAGAGGAGGTAGAGGGGAATTTAAGTGAGGGAAGAGATGGCTTAGAGGTTGGGTGGAAGAACAACAATTAAGATAATTTTAAAATGGCGGCTCATGTCTGGGTAGCACCTTTGGAGTAAATAATGAGCTTTCCATAATTTGGATTTCATTTCCACACAGGTAGACAGCCCCACCCTCACCATGAGCTGGATAATGCAGTTATTATTACCCCTTGCCCCCATCTCCACGTGCTGTAGTTCTTCCATTGTTCAAGATCTAATGGTTTTCTATGTTTGACATCTTGGTTCTAAGGTCCTTCCTAGCTATGACATTCTCTGTTCTAAGACTCTCCCAGATCTAATATTCTGTGTTCCGAGGCTCCACCTAGATCTAACATCCTGGGTTCTAGGCTTCCTACCTCTGACATTCTGTGTTCTAAGACCCTATCCAGCTCTGACATTCCCAGTTCTAAGGTCCTTCCCAGCTTTGACATTTGATATTCTAAGACCCCTTCCAGATTTTACATTCCCTATTCTAAGGCCTCTCCTAGCTCTGACATTCTCTGTTCTAAGACCCTATCCAGCTCTGACATTCCCAGTTCTAAGGTCCTTCCCAGCTTTGACATTTGATATTCTAAGACCTCTTCCAGATTTTACATTCCCTATTCTAAGGTCTCTCCTAGCTCTGACATTCTCTGTTCTAAGGTTCCTCCAAACTGATATTCTGTGTTCTGAGGCCTCTTTCAGCTCTGATATCCTGTATTCTAAGATTCTGCCCTGATATTCTCTGTTCTAGGTATGTTCTGTGATCCAAGGTCCCTCCCACCTCTGACATCCTACATCCTTTGTTTTTGGGATCCTGACATTGCAGAACACGGTGACTCTTGCTGGGGGATCAATATTTCAATATTTGTAACACAGCTGTGCTAGTCCCCTCCCCTCCATCTCTTCCAGCTGCTGAGACCTTGTTTCCTGTATTCTTGCCCCAATTCCTCTTCTTCTGCCTCTTTCTGCATGGCCAGTTCTATTCTCTGAACTCTGATTGTTCCTCTACAGGTCGTGTCCTTGTCTGCCTCTGCTCAGTTTGGACCCCTGACCTGTCCACCTGGTCCCAGGATCTTCCTGTGCTCTCGCCCTGGCTCTCTGGATAATGTGCCTCCTGCCTCAGCCATCCTGACCACTCCTCTGCCCGGCCCCCTGACCCAGTCTGGACCTCTCAAGGCCAAGTCCTGGCTCATGTACTCGGTCTCTGTCCAGCCTGGACCCCGCACCTTGGGTTTAGCTCGATTCCAGGCCTCTGACATCAGCTCCACCGCCAGACCTTCCAGTAGCCATCCTGTGCCCTGGCCTGGCATTGCTCATGGGCCTCCTAGTCATGCCAGGCCTGTGACCTTCCCACCACAACCGCAGTCTCCAGCAGGTGAGTCCACGGCTCTTGGCCTCGACACAGGCATTCCCAAAGGGGAAAGCGAGGAGGCAGATGGAAGGAGGAGCCCGGGCACGGACTCAGACAGGGGCTGGCATGAAGCCAGCCAGTGGCATCCCTCTTCCTCACGGTTTGGCCCCGATGGGGGTGGTGAGAAATGAAAGCTTGCCGCCTGCCCTCTTCCGTCCTCATCTGAGCCTGTTACGGAGAGCAGGCTCGATGGATCTGGCTGTCAGGAGCCAGCGGGGAGGATGCCCGCTACGGCTGGGAGATTTATAATGGAAGTGGCGGATCAATTACCGGCTTCCCCTGACCTTGAAAGTCAGCTGGCAAGAGGCAGGGGAAGTGGGGGACCCAGGCTGGCGAGGGCTTTGCTCGTTCCAGCAGGCAGGGGTGCCCTCCTCCAACCCCTAGGCCTGGGGCAGCGGCTGGGAAGCTGGAGAGACCCCACTCCAGGGTACGAGTGGGAGGAGGACTTGGAGGCAGAATTAGGCCAGAGGACATAGACTTAGAGATGGATCAGACTTTGGATCAACTCCCTCCTTTTACAGATGAAGAAACTGAGGCCTTGGGAGAGCGAGTGATTTAAGGTCATATCGGAGAAGATATCCAAATCTAAGCTTTCTCACTCAGAAAAAAGTGCCAAAGGCGGGCAGAGGAGAGAGATGAGCCGGGCGGGGAGAGGGGAGTCAGGAGACCTCAGCTCCCCTCCAGCTATTTCCCACCTCTGAGTCTCGCTTCCCTCATCTACAAAATGGGTATCATAATACTTATACAATTTGCTTCACAGCATTTGGAGGGGGAAAGAACTTTGGAAAGTGTTATGAGTATGTGCTCTTATAATTATGTTGCTAAAAGCTTGCTTGGAAACGGTTTCTTTTGGCTGTGGGGATGCTTTTCCCCCCCCACAAAAACCGTGTTATCCAAAGGCTTGTGACCCAGAAAGTCACAGACACATAGTGGCAGTCCCAGACGCGTCTCCACCAAGAACGCAGCAGACCCAAACGACCCTTCTTGATACGGTTTCTATGAGAGAATGCATTCTAAGTGGCAACCAGGGATTGGAGAATATCAGAAAGATTAGCCTCATCAGAGACTGAAGAAAGAAAGGTGAAGAGGAGATTTGCTTTCAGACTCTATTCAGAAGAACGGCTGTCTTCCCCCAGTTAAGTGGGCTTTTAGGAGCATGGAACAAGCATTCTCAGCATCCCCAGCTTGCTGCAAGGCTCAAGGTCTACTTGAGATCTTTCCTCATCCCCCAGTCAGTGCTTGCTAAAGAATATTAGTTTATCTGTGTTGTCTGTATTAGTGTTGTCTCTCCTGCCTTCCCCCAACAGAATATAAACTCCTGGAGGTCAGGAAACTGGCATTCTTGTCTTTATATCCCCAGTGCATGGCACATTGTGGGTGCTAAACAATAAATCCATATTGAATCTCTGGAAAGAAGCCTTCTAGCCCCACGCCAACATTTCACAGATGGGATCATAGATTAATAGCTGGAAGGGTCCTTCAGAAAGAATCTAATCAGGCCCTTCCTAGCCAGGTGACCCTAAGCAAGTCACTTAACTCTCATTGTCTAGCACAGTGATTCCCAAAGTGGTTGCCACTGCCCCCTGGTGGGTGCTGCAGTGATCCAGTGGGGTGGTGATGGCCACAGGTGCATTTATCTTTCCTATTAATTGCTATTAAAATTTAAAAAAAAATTAATTTCCAGGGGGCTAAGGAATATTTTTTCTGGAAAGGGGACGGCCGGCCAAAAAAGTTTGGGAACCACTGCTCTAGCCCTTACCATTCTTCTGCTTTGGAACCAATGCACTATATTGATTCTAAGATGGAAGGTAAGAGTTAAAAAAATAATAATCGAATCCACGGTCTCTTAAATTCTCTTGTGACTTGAATCCCTTGAGTGCTCTACTGAAGCTTATGGACTCCTCACAAGAAAATATTTAAAGGCACATAATAAAATAGATAGGAATCCAAAGGAAACCAATTAGATTGTAATCAAGATGGAATTTTTTTCTCTGATCCAAGTTCACAGACTCCCTGAAATCTATCCATGGAACCAGGTCTGTGAATCAATCCTACGTTAAAAAACCCCTCATTTAGTTAGCTCTCACATTTTACATATGAAGGAATAAATGGAGGCCCATGGAGGGGGGAGTGTAGTGATCTGACCCAAGGTCAGATGGCTGCTCTCTCCGACCCTACCCCCATTCCATCTAACCTCCCCTTCTAAGCTTCCCAGGCTTTCTCCACTTCCAGAGAAAAGGGCAGAGAAAAGGGACTGTTTGCCATGAACTCATGTGTGGAGTGTTGAATTATTCTGTGTTTGGAAGACAAGGGAACTTTTCCCTTGGAGTCACTTGGGGGCAGGAGCAGAGAAGGTGAAATCAGCTTATCAGTGATTAAACAGCAGTAAATAGAATGGGGTTTTCTAGTTAGCAAAAGTAGCCTGGAGATTGTGAGAAGAGACGAATCAGTGACAGTTAAATGGCTCAGCGGACTGAGAGCCAGGCTAAGAGATGGGAAGCCCTGGGTCCAAATATGGCCTCAAATACTTCCTAGCTGTGTGACCCTAAGCAAGTAATTTAACCCCAATTGCCTGGTGCTTATTGCTCTTCTGTCTTAGTACCAATACTTTTTTATTGATTCTAAGACAGAAGGTAAGGGTTAAAAAAGAAGAAGGAGAAGATGGAGAAGAAGAAAGAAGGGGGAGGAGGAGGAGCAGGAGGAGGAAGAGAAGGAGGAGGAGAAGGAGGAGGAGGAGGAGAAGAAGGAGGAGGAGAAGAAGGAGAAGGAGGAGAAGGAGGAGAAGGAGGAGAAGAAGGAGAAGAAGGAGAAGAAGGAGAAGAAGGAGAAGAAGAAGGAG
>NC_058131.1:692407313-692464834 GCF_016433145.1 Gracilinanus agilis
AAGAAGGAGAAAGAGAGAAAGAAAGAAAGAAAGAAAGAAAGAAAGAAAGAAAGAAAGAAAGAAAGAAAGAAAGAAAGAAAGAAAGAGAGAAAGAAACAAAAAAAGTTAATCACCCCAAGGCGCCAAGGAGGCCAAATCTCAGACATTTCAGGGCAAAAAAAGATCTCCATTCTCTGATGGAAGTCCTGGAAGAGGAGAATGATGCTGAAGGTCTACAAAGGTCCATGTTCCCAGTGAGGATTTATAACTTTATCAGTGTGGTCACTCTTCCAACAACATAGACCCTATTCCTTCCAAAGTCTTAGAGGTGGTTTTCAAGAGTTGCTATGGCCAAACAATCCATCCTTTAAGGTTCATCTGCCCCCAGAACTTAGAGGGAGGCCCTTGAATTAATGGACCCCAAATTGGTCCCTCACCTGCTAGAGTGGGGCTCTGCAGCCATGGAATCCTTCTAGAAACTAGGGTCACTGTCACACTATGATGAGGCCCTGTAGTACTTCTTGTGTGGAGGGGACCTGGGGACTGTGACTCAGGAGAGTGGATTTGAAAACTCAGCATGGATTGGATAAATCTAATTTCTTTAACCCTTGATCCTGGGTAACCAGAGGGCATAGTGGATAGGGCATAATGCCTGGAGTCAAGAAGACTTGAGTTCATATGTGACCTCAGACACTTATAAGCTGTGTGACCTTGGGCAAGTCATTTAACCCTGTTTGCCTCAGTTTCCTCCTGAACTGGAGAAGGAAATGGAAAACCACTTCAGAATCTTTGCCAAGAAAACCTCAAATGGGGTCATGAAGAGCCATATATGACTGAACAACAAACTTAGTATAATATCTGAATTTGGATGAACCAGAAGAGATCTCAGCAATTATTTGGTTTAGCCATCTTATTTTACAGACAGGAAGCTGGTGGCAATATCCTGAGACTGGCAGAGGAAGCAGGGCCATGTTATAAGGCACAGACTGTTAGAGAAACATGAAGCTCATAGAATTCTCAGAGAAAGAGAATTCTCTGACTACTCTGGGGAAGATTTGGCACACTACACTGGCACCCTGGCTCAAAGCTCTGGGTACCACACCCTAGGAATGCTACTGAATGGGTGTAAAATCATCCAACATGCATTTAAAAAAATCAAGTGCCCATTGTGTGCCAGGGTGGGCACAAATGTTGTGCTATATCTAAAGTCTGTTTTCATAATGGCTTTTTTAATTTTTATTTTTTAAACCCTTACCTTCTGTCTTAGAATCAATACTAAGTATTGGTTCCAAGGCAGAAGAGTAGTAAGGGCTAGATAATTGGGGTTAAATAACTTGCCCAGGGTCACAGAGCTAGAAAATATCTGAGGCCGGATTTCAACTTATAGCCTCCTGCCTTCAACTCTCTATCCACTGAGCCACCTAGCTGCCTCCATAATTGCTTTTTGCAGAAATGAAAAAGTATACATATAAGTTGTGGTTATTGTCATTTCCTATAACAGGCATTTAACTAGTATATTGGATAGGGGGTCAAGTCTGGAAACAAGAAGACTTGCTTTCAAATTTAGTCTCAGACACTCGATACTTATATGACCCTGGGCAAGTCACTTGAACCCTGTCTCCTCAGTTTTCCCACATGCAAAATGGGGATAATAACAGGATCTACCTAGAGGATTATTGTGTGGATCAAATGAGATAATAGTTATAAACTGTTTGGCACATAGTAGATTCTCTAGAAATGCTTAATCCCTCCTCCACCCCCAAATGCCTATTTTTCAGACACCATGCTGGATTTGGGGAATGCAAAGGTAAAGATGTGATAGACCAAGCCTTCAAAGAGCTCAGACTTGAATGCAACTCAAACCAAGATTCTCCAAATCTCTAGGAACCTATTTGGTTTAAGATCTGGGTCCATGGAGTCTCAGGACCTCTCCTGGAATGAGGCCAATAATTCTAGTTTGTCTGAATATGGGTTTCTTTTCTCCAATATTGGTTTTGATAGTTTAGGGGGAGCAGCTTTGGGTCCTCCCTCCTCCTTTCTTTCCCATCAACTCTGGATCTAACTCCTCACTAGTCCCCATTTGGAGACAGGGAGGGGGATGGGACTGAATCTTTTTATTATTATTATTATTATTGTGGGCAAACAAAGTGGAAAATGAATTCGTTTAGATAGCAAATGAGTTTAATAGAAATGGTGATAGAGTGTAGCAGTGATAGGAATATTAATGGGGGGCCTGGATGTGGATTGACTGCCAAACAAGCCTGGGAGGGAGGCGAGGTCACTCCAACTTCCTCAGTGTCCCTGTCCAGCTGGAGCAGCCCCTTTGCCCTGGTGCCTACCCAGACATATCCCAGCTAGGTCTTAAAGCCAACAGGACTTTGGGTGGGAGGAAAGAGGGAAACAAGGAGGCTGAATAAGAAGGAAGGAGGGAGTTCTAGATTATTTGGGGAATGCAGAACTTGCTGGAGTTCATATCTCACCTTTGATATATACTGTCACCTTGGATAAGTCACTTCACTTCCTTGGACCTCAAATTCTCTACCTGTAAAGTGAGAGAATCTGACTAAATAGCCTCTGAGGGAGTTTCTATTGACCTAAATTAAAGCAGGAGGGTTTGCGGATAGGTGCCAGGAAGAACTTCTCACTCAGGCATGACAGTGAATTCAGCACCCTTGCTAAAGTGCCCTTTAGGAACACCACAGAAGGTTCAATGCTGAAGGAAAGAAATCTGTCCTTATCAGGCCAGCAGGAGTGGTTTATCTATAAGAAAAAGGAGCAAATGGGCACCCAGGGCCACTGAGAAAGTTGAAGGCAAGCTGTTCTGATGGGAAAGGCAATTTAGAGTCTTGGCATTCCCTTCCTTCACCAGCCTAAAAGGACCTTTGCCTCATTTGAGCACAAAGGATAAAAAACTCAACTCAGTCTAATTTTGTGCTTACTCCGCTTCCCGTATCCCAGGCTCTGGGCAGCCTAGTTCTCAACATTAGGTGTGTATAAATCAGCACCAGAGGTTTGGAGCTGAAAAGGGCCTCAGAGGTCAACTTATTCAACTTTTTCATCAGGAAGATGGGGAAACTGAGTCTCAGAGGTGAAGGTCCAATGGGAGGAAGTGGAAGATGTCAGCATAAGTCAAGCCCTTTGCCCTTCCTCTCTGTATACATTTTCACTCAAGTATATACTCAGGAGTGTGCTCGAGCCAGTTCTTTCCGGCTAAAATGTTCAGTGTCAGCATTTATACCTTGGGAACCAACAGAAGCTATAAATCAAGGATGGATCAATTGTTTTGTTGGTTGTTTAGTCTTAAGAAAGTGATAGTGAAAATATTAATAATGTAGATTAAAGTGTGTGGTACTCGAGGGTTCAGGGTTGAGTCATTTTTAGTCATGTTTGACTCTTCTTGACCCCATTTGGAGTTTTCTTGGCAGAGATATTGGAGTGGTTGGCCATTTCCTTCTCCAGCTCAGGTCACATAGCTAGTAAGACTGGATTTGAATTCAGGTCTTCCTAACTTCAGTTCCCACACTCTATCACCTAGATGTTACCTAGCTGGCCCTAGCTGTGGTACCTGAGATATGGTTGTGAAATACTTGCCAGTACTCCTGGGTGCACTCCTCTCAAGCATCTCCCAGGGTTGGGCTTTTAAATGAGGAGGTAGTCCAGGTCTGAGAGATAAGAGGCTTCCATGAGAGGCCTGTTCTGTGGCGGACTGGCCATGGGACTTTGGACAAGTCAGCATTCCTCTGGATCTTGGTTTTCCCATCTTTAAAATAAGGATTGGAACTAGATGCTCTCCCTCTAAGTGAGTGAACTGATTCTTGAAGAACTGAGGGAGAATGGAAGCTCCCAGAGGGCAGGGATTGGTTTCCTTTTTGTCTTTTTTCCCCAGCACCCAACCAAGAAGCTAAGTTCTAAACTCTTGCCTTGGGGTATGGTGTAAATAAGGCTGGATTAACTGAGATAGCCAATGTCATGCTCTGCAAATCTTATAGCAGTAGATGAGTGCTAGTTATTATCATCACTGTTATTATTATTAATATTATGATTATTAGGAATCAAAAGACCAGGTTCCACCCCTCATACTATCTATGTGACCTTAAGCAAATGGCTTAACTTCTCCAAGCCTCAGTTTTCTCATCTGTAAAATGAAGCATTACACTAACCAGCCTCTACTTTTCCTTCTTACACTTATCCCATCCCCAATCCAGTATTAATGGTCTCCTTGCTATTTTTCCCAGAAGACTCCATTCTCTTAGCTCTGGGCATTCTTTCAGGCTGCTCTCCAATGCCTGGAAAGCTCTTTCTCCTCATCTCCACCTCCTGGTTTCCCTAGATTCCTTCAAGTCCCAGTGAAAATCTTCACCTTCTCCAAAAAAGCTTCTCTTTTTAATTCTGGTGTTTTCCCTCTATTGATGGTTTCCAACTTCTCTCATACATAGCTTGTTTGTGACGTCTCCCTCATTGGACTGGGAGACTCTTTTGTCTTTCTTGGTATTCTCAGTGTTTAACACAGTGCCCAGCACACAATAAGAGCTCAAGCAATGGCTTTTTTTTTGACTATTGACTGACTCCAAGATCCTTCCTAGATCTAAATCTATGATTCTATGGTTTTGATATTGGCCATCTGGAGAGGCAGTTCCCAACCTGTGAACCAGGAATCTCTAGTGAGAGAGGAGGAGGAGACATGGAATTATCCTTATGCATCCAAGAATCCCAATAGACATTTGGCAAAATATATAGGGTAAATGCAACACTGGTCAACTAGGGGTTCCCATGATGCTAAGAGGGAGTGCTTATACTTAACAGGGTTAGTTAACTTGCTCCATTCTGGAGCAAGGAGGGGGGAATCACCCCACTCCACTCCATTCTCACCACAGCTTCCCTGGAGCATTTTTGGGGTCCCACATTTTGGAAAGGTTCCTGACAACATGAGTTTTGAAAGAAGGGCAACCAGGATGGCGAGGGGTTTGGAGATGATGCCATACACACATGGACTAAAGAGAATGGGGATGTTTAGCCTGGAAAGGGGGAGATTTGAGAGTAAGGCGGTTGTGAATCCTACTTTTAAGTATCTGACAGGCTGTCACATAGAACAGGGATTAGACTGATCATATCTTAGAACCTGTCTTAGATTTAGAGATTTCAAAGACCTTCCAGGATTTCTATTTCAAACTCACCATTTTACATTTGAGGAAACAAGGGCCCAGGGCATTAAATAACTTGTTGAAGGTCCCCTGGGTGTCACAGACCTACAGTTGGAAGAGCCCTTGAAGGCAGTGATATCAAACTCCAATAGGAAAGAGCCATTCCACCATATATAAGAAACCCTGTAAGCTACGTGTTGACTTAGAAAACCACATATTGACATTATCTATATTTTATCACTTTTTTAAATATTTGAAAAAAATATTTCCCAAGTACATTTCAGTCTGGTTTGATACCTCTGATCTAATCTAATCATCTCATTTTGCAGAGGAGGAAACTGAGGTCAGCAAGCTTATGTATTTGCTCAAGGTTCCTCAAGTAGTAAGCGACAGGGTAGGATTTGAATCCAGGATCCAGTCCTCTTTATGTTATACCATCCTGCCTTTCTTGCCCCTTGATACCTCTTCTTACTCACTTCTGAGGCTGGCCCTCCTGGCAGCACAGTAAAATGGAAAAGCATATGTAGCCCCAAAGAAGGATGTTTGCTATAAGGAGACAGGGGACAGGACCTGGGTTCAAGTCCCACTCTAGACATAGCTCGGTGATCCTGGGCAAGTTACTGAAAGTTTCTGGTCAGATAAGAGGACTAGGTTCATGGATCTAGCCTTCCAACCAATGCTTCTTTTCCATGTCTAAAATGCAGGGAAGCTGGGAGCTGGGAGCACCCAGCTGGGAGGGGGCAGGAGGAAACAACCTTCCACTTCTGCCCCAGGCCCCGCACCCTCTGGTCAAATGCTAACAGAGGGGAGAAGAAGGCTGGGACTTGGGAACCAGAAGCCCCAGGTTCAAATCCTGATCCTGACACGTACCCCTGCATAACCTTAGGCAACTCTCCGAGGCAGGAGTTCCAGGACTCAGTTTCTCCATCTGTAAAACGAGGGGGATCTGAGGTGACATGTAAGTCTCTCCCCAAGCGTACTATTCAGTCATTCTGTCCAGGCCTGCCCGGCACGACTGTGTCTGTTGTTGCTTATTGCTCGGGCCCTTCCCCGTGATTTTTCTCCTGCCTCCCCCCAACCCTGCCGTGGAAGTGACACTTCTCAAATTAGCCTGATTACAAACTTCCCCTGGCGGAGCTGGCCGTGGGCTCATTCACTCCTTCTTCCAGATCATTAATAAAGTTGTTAAGGGATGGCTGACTTCCCACTGAAAACCTCCCACTGCCTGACAGGCAAGGCCATCCCTCCTCCCTCCGCGGCCTCCCCTCCGAGCCGCTCGAGGGAAGCCCGCAGAGGCCCAAATGAGTTTGACGAGAGCCCGATGGGCTCCCGGGCAGCCGCTCCCCCAGAAACGTCTCCCGTTAACCAGGCAGGACTGGTCCTGGGCCAAGGCTCCGAGGCGCATCGGCGCTCCGGCCCTTCTCCTAGGATGTGGCTGGGACGCGTCTCTGCCCGCCCTCATTGACCAAAGGCTCTTCGTGGAACGAGGCGCCTTCTCCGCGAGGGATGGAGGCACTTGGGACGGTCCAAGCCACATCGGGGACGAGCGGCAGAAGCCGAGACACGGCCTCCCCCCATTCCTCCACCCCCCATCTAGGCAGGCCACTTGGGGAGAGGCCACGTCTCCACCATCCTCCCCTCCCTCTCCCCATTCAGCTCCCCCTTTTTTAAACCCTTACGGTCCGTCTAAGAATTGATGTTGAGTACTGGTTCTGCTGCAGGAGAATGGGAAGGGCTAGGCAATGGGGGTTAAGGGACTAGTCCAGGGTCATACATTGAGGAAGAGTCTGAATCCAGACTTGAACCCAGGACCTCTTGTCTGCAGGTCTGTCTCTCTATCCACTAAGCTGCCTCGCTTCCTTTTGTGTCTTGTCTTCCCCCCTAAGAAGGTAGCTTCTTGAGGACAGGAACAGTCTTTCTGCTTTCGTTTGCATCGTCATGGCTTAGCACAGGCCTAGGCACTTAGCAAATGCTTAATAAATGCTTGCTGACTGACTAGGGAGGTTGTCATGAGCTGAATCTCTCATGGGGAGAGGAAATAGGGGTCGGCTTCCTATTTTAACTCATTCCTAGGATGATTGATTTACGGCTCGAAGGTATCTTCTGAAATGAAATCCAACCCTGCCTCTCCTTCTTCCCCCTTTAGAGCTTGTGAGCTGATGAGTCTGCAGGTGGCAAAGGCTGCAGGACAGGCAGGGTGGGGGGCCGGGGCCCCTGAGACCCAGGGCTGGGCCCCCCTCCCCTCTCAAGCCACCTGAGTTCCTCCTAAGCAGAAGAGAAAGAAGAAGAAAAAAAGGGAGGGAGGAGAGGGGCGGCTGCCAGAATGCATTCCATCCTTATGCTAACCTGACCTTATTTAGTTCATTTTAAAGCCCTGGGACACTGTCATAGGCAGGCACACTCACACACACACACACACACACACACACACACACACACACACACACACACACACTCCCCCCGTCTTTGATCAATAGGGTAAGGAACTGGAAAAAGATATAATTCAATTTGTCAGCACACAGTTATTAGTTACTATGACTGAAGGAGTGTGGCTTCCCGCAGGCACCAGCCTCTGCCCAGGCCCTCCTCTTCCTCTCCCCTCCCTGGTCTGACTGTTCAGAGGGGAAAGGCAAAGTCCAGAAGGGACAGGAGGAAGGACACGTGGAAGTCCAGGAAGGATGAACTCGGGGCCCCCACCAGGAATGGCCTGATAAAGGAGAAGACACGATGGATTTGATGTCCAAGAATGTGGGTCTTCATCCTGGCTCTGCTCCTTCTAACCAGTATGACCTGGGATGAATCACATCATCCTTTGGGGTGTCGATGTCCCCTTTTGGGAAAGAAGAAGCTTAAGTAGGATGATCTCAGAGGTGTCTTCCAGCTCAAAATCCAGAGCTGCTACTTAAGTTGGGCACAAAAGGAGGACTTTAGGGAAAGGGAAATAAGCCTTTTTTAATGCCTACTGTATTCCAGGAATGATGAGAAGCATGTGTACAAGCAGTATTTAATTTTATTTCTAGCTAGGAGTTCTTCCAGTCTGAACCATCCCAATTGTCCCATCATGGTTTGGGACTGAGAAGGAAGGAAGGAAGGAAAGGAGGAAGGAAGGAAGAGACAAAGGAAGAAAGGAAAGGAGGGAGAAAGGAAGGAAGGGATGAAGGAAGAAAAGAAGGAAGGAAGAAAGGAAGGGAGGGAGGAAGAGAGGGAGGGAGGGAGGGAGGAAGAAAGGAAAGAAAGAGAAGGAAGGAAAAAAGGAAACATTTATTAAGTTCTATTAGGTGCCAGGCACTGTGTTAAGTACTTTATCTCATCTGATCCTCACAACAACCCTGGGATGTAAGTGCTATTATTATCCCCACATTACAGTTGGGGAAACCAAGGCAGACAGAGGCTATGTGACTTGCCCAAGATCACACAGCTACTAAGTGTCTGAGGTCAGATTTGAGTTCAAGAAAATGAGTCTTCTTGATGTCAAGCCTGGTACTCTATCCCTTGTGCTACCTAGCTATCCTCAACATAGCTTGGGGGCCTGTTTGGAGCTTAGCTCACTCCTTCCATGCCATCTTTGTTCTTCCTCGATAATGTACTTTTATCCAGTGACTGTCTTTGCAAGGTCCCAGGCCAGGTGCTTTGGGAGTGACAGAGATGAATGCCGCTTGGTCCCTTGTCCTCTGGGAGCTCACTAAGAAAAGATGACACGTGCTTAGATAACTATCTTAAAAGACAGCAAGTGCAGGAAGAGAGGTACAGACAGAGCTGAGGGGGTCCCAAGGAGGGCAATAGGGGTCTGGAAAGACTTTTCCTTTGCAGCTAGCTAGAGGAAGAGGGGTGAGGCAGTTGGCATTGCCTGGAGTCAGGAGATGTGGATTTGAATCCCAGCTCAGACATTTATAAACTATGTGATCCTAAGTAGATTTTTAAATTCTCAGCCTTTGTATTTTCATCTATAAAATGGGGATAGTAATAACAGAACTTCCTTCTCAGTGTTGATATGAAAGTCAAATGAGATAAAATATGTAAAATGCTTTATACACCTTAGGGCACTATAGAAATCATTATCTTCATCATCATTGTTATTGTCCTTATTCTGACACTTAGCAGCAGTTTGACCCTGACTTAATGTCTCTCAGTTTCTCCATTTGTAAAATAGGAACAATGAGTCTTATATAAACTACTGGCATGGTCGTTGGCAGAACGGGATCATCGCTAAAGCCCCCCCAGAAATGGAAGCAATTATTGGTATGAAAAGGCTTCTATCCAAAAGGTTCCTTCTGTGCCTCTGAGGACCTATCATAGTAGGCATCCCATTAAAGAGAAGAGAGCTCTCCCTCCCAGAAATGAGGCAAAGCTGGGGTGCAGACTCATAGATTTTAGGGCTGGAAGGGACCTTATAAACCTTGGAGTTCAACCCTTTCATTTTCCAGATGAAACTAGAAATTGAAGCTGAGCATCAAGTGACTTACCCAGGATCAAGCAGCTGCACGTGTCTGAAGTGAGATTCAAACCCAGAGCTTCCCGACTTGAAGCCCAGCATGCTATGAACCACAGCTCCCTGCCTCTCTGAAGAGGCGGCTTCCTACCTGGTCTGGACTTTAGGTATTGGCCTTCCTTTGGTGGGGCCAGCCCAGCCCCGGTGAAATCAATTACCTTAGCAAATGAGCATATAAGAGGCTTTAGGGAGCTTTATCTCAGGCTGGTAATTCTGCTCCAGCTGTAGCCCAGCACAAAATTACCTTCCCACCTCTCCTGAGGGGAAGGCCAAGAGTTGTCAGAGCTTGGACCATCCTTCCAGCGACTGGCCCTGAGTGGGCATCGTAAAGCATTAGCATCAGGAAGAGGGTTAGAGATCATCTTGGTTTCCCCACCCTGCGTTTACAAATGGGGAAACCAAGGCTTAGTGCGAGGGGTGGTGGGTGGATGACTTCTCTTACCCAAGGGAACCTGCCAAGCTCATGGCCAAGATGAAATCTGGCTTTGTGCTGCCATGTTATTTCCATGAGGAATGGGTCCTGGGATTAGAAATAGACACGTGTGGGGTATAGGGCAGGTGAGGCCCAGAAGACTCTGGCCACATCCCCAAGCCTGAGCCTCAGAACTGTCCCCAAGGGTCTTCCCTCCAGCCCCAGTGACTGGTGGGTCCTGTGTTTCCCAGTGCCTCAGCCAGAGCCAAGTCAGGAGAATGCTAAATGCTTGAATCAACTACATATTCATTTATTGAATCTACCTCTGAATCGGAACAAATACCTCTAATGATAATTGCTGAATGCCTCGTATTTATAGAAAACCTGCTTCTTCGTCTGCAGGGAAAGCTGCTGCTGGGTACTGATGATGGGCTTGCTGCATGCGTGGGGGAGGGATGCTGGGAGAAAACCTGGCCATTGTCAGGAGCCGGACACCTAAAATCACCAGATGGCAGGCTAATAGGCTATATCCCATTTAGAAGATGGGATATAAAATCTCAGGGCTGGAAGGGGCCTTAGAGCAGAAAACTAGAAGGGACCTGAGAATGTCAGCTCTGGAAGGGGCCATGAAACAGAGCTCTAAATGGGACGGCAGAATAATAACTAGCTTTGATGTATCGGTTTAAGGTTTGCAAAGGACTTCAAAATTACTGTCTTATTTGATCCTCACAACAATCCTGAGAGGTGAGAGCTATTTATGACCCTCATTTTACACAGGGAGAAACTGAGTCACACAAGAAGTAAGTGACTTACCCAAGGTCACATCACTAGGATGTGCCAGAATCTGGGTTTGAACTCAGGTCTTCTTAACTAAAGTCTAGTACTCTATTCAGTACACTATATAGCTACCCTTTAGAGCAGGGGTCAGCAACCTTTTTGGCCGTGAGAGCCATAAATGGCATTTTTAAAAATGTAATTTCGTGAGAGCCGTGCAGTGCTCACAGGGCGCACTCCTGTAACAGCGCCTGAAAAAAAAAAAACTGACTTTATGGCTCCTGCAGAAAGAGCCTTATCTGGCCCTCAAAAGAGCCAGATATGGCTCGAGAGCCAAATGTTGCCGACCCCTGGGCTAGAGCATCAGACATACAAGGTAAGGGCTGGAAAAGGGGGCTTAGAACATAGACTGACAGACTCAGAGGGCCCCTTAGAAAATAAAATGTCAAAAGATGATGGAAGGGGCTTTTGAGGATAGAATGCCAGAAAGAGGAGGGACCATAACCTATAGGAAAAAATGTCTGAGTGGGAAGGAAATTAGCATGAAAGTCCTCAGAGATGTCTTCAAACAAAGATTATTAGAGCCATTTTGGAGATCCCATAATCCAATTCTCTATATTCCAGATGAAGAGAAATTAATTGCCCAAGGCCACCCTGCTTGTGAGAATCCAGATTTCCTAGGTTGGTGCTTCCTCTGCCTTGCATCAGGTATAATGAGGGGGGATGGGTGTCTTCTCATTTTTTCCATCCAAAGGATTCTTTCTCTCTTCTTTGTCCTCCTACTAAAGTGCTGGGAGGGCCACTCCATCTCTGAGTCATGGGAAGGTCTCTTTCTGAACCTCTCTGTTTCTTCATCTTTGAACTTGAGCAAGTTCACATTTGTTTTTGGAATGAGACCATAATAGGACAGGGTGGGTATAGATTTGTCAGGGAGGTGGCCTCAGATCATCCCATCAGGCAAGTCTAGGTCTTTACCTTTCAATGTTCAAAGAAATAAGAAGGCTAAGCTCTTTGATCTTCAGAGTGCCTTTTTTTCTCTTTAAAAGGAAAAGAGAAAAATGGAAGGAAGGAAGGAAGGAAGGAAGAGGGAGGGAAAGAAGGGAAAGAGAAAGGAGAAGAGAGAAAGAAAAGGGAGAGAGAAAGGAAAGAGAAGGATAAAGAGGGAGGGAAGAAGGAAGTGAGGGAGGAAAGGAAAGAAAGGAGGGAGGAAGGAAGGAAGGAAGGGAGGGAGGGAGGAAGGAAGGAAGGGAAGAAGAGAGAGAAGGAAGAAGGGAAGGAGCGAGGAAGGAAGGATGGAGGGAAGGAGGAAAGGAAAGATTGGAAAGTGAGAGAGGAAAGGAGGGCTTCAAGAATAATTCTGAAGGTGGACTTGATAGGGCTTAGTGACTGACTGGCTGTGGGGGAGAGGGAGAGGGAAAGGAGAAGCCAGTGGTGTCAGAGCCCTGTTCTGCTTTGTCTGTCTGTGACACCATCTCCTGTCCCCTGATGGGAACAAAAGTGGCAACTTAGCAAAGAAGGATTTTAGAAGAGAATCCAGAGAGGCTCTCTTCATTGTGTCTCTCATTGTCCCTGCTCCTTTCTGCTATCCAGACTCATAGGACTTCAGGCACAGCCCCAGACCATCTTCCTGGGGAGGGAATGATGGGAGCTCTGACCCCCAAGCTTATTCATTGAAAGGATTCAGACCAGAGGCTATCCTTCTGTTCTTAACGCCCTTTCTTCCCAGAAGGTTTCCTTGTAATTCCAGACTGATGAGCTCTTTTCCCCTGGCCTTTCATCATATTTAGGTGGAAGGAAGTGTGGTACAGAAGAAAGAGCAATGACTCAAGTCATAAGACTGGTGTTCAAATCCTACCTGTGACTATTACCTGAGTAACCTTGGACAAGTCATTTGTCTCCCCTGAATGCGTGTTGGATTCTTCAACTGAAAAATGAGTGAGTTGGCCCTTCTTAGCACAGTGCTCAAATTCTTAGCACAAAACCCAGGAAGCACTGAAGAAATGTTTTCATTCATTCATTCATTCATTCATTCATTCATTTATCCTGCATATGTTGTCTCTCCATGAGGATGTTAGTTCCTTGAGGGCAGCAACTATTTCATATCCTCAGCTTCTAGAGCACACAATAGGTATTTATTAAATCTCTTCTGATTGATTGATTAGAGAAGGGGTTTTCAGATCTGAGCCTTTGAAAGAAAAGGATTTTAGAAGGAGATAATACAGTCAAGACATGGAGAGGCACAAATGCCAGAGATAGAATGTTGACTTTGGGGACTGATTACTAGTTCAGTTTGCCTCGATATGAGCCACTCAGGACTTCTCTCTTCAGTATCTATGGTGCTTCCCCTTGTTCCAGTCATCTCTAGGTTGAAACTCTGAAAGCCCAAAGGGGATCAAGTTACCACAGTTCTCCAGCAGAACATTTCTGCACAAAATGGGTCCAGTCTACAGACACACCTTGAATCAGTCACTGATTTCTAGGACTAAGAAGTTGGGAGAATCTTCATTTAGCTTCTCTTCTTCTATGCTCATTTCTTGGGAAGACTTCAGTTTTGGGAAGCATTTGGACCAAGCTTGTCCTAGTCTTTCCCTCCTCACTGATCTTATCTTTTTATTCTAACTTCACCCAAGTCTCATCCCCTCAGACAGAACAGTTATAAATCACTCTAGTACCAGGCTCAGGTCCTTCAAACTAGCCCCTCAGCTCTGTCCTGAGGGTCTAGTGAAAAGTCTCAGGTTGGAGATGCCTCCTTCTGGATTCCTGCTTACCAGGGCTGCCCCTGCCATTTTTACCTCTCCCCAGAGCTGTCCCATTAAGGGTAGAAGCCTGAAGAGAAAGGTAGAGTCTTTAATTGGGGCCTCAGAGCTCTCTCGGATTTTTTTCTAGTGTTCAAAGCTGAACCAGTGTAGAGTCTACCAAAGGTTCACGGGGGCTGGACAAAACCTTGATTGGAATCTGGGGTGCTGCCTTCCACATTCTGATCAACCATTTGGAGATTCTCATCAAGGAAGGTCAACAGGCTGCCTCCTTGCTTGACCACAGAGACAAGTCAAATCTTTCCTTCTTAGATTTGGTCCTTCATTCTAGCCATTTGAGATCTCTCTCAGTCTGGATTCTGACATCCATTAGAACTGCCTCTATCACTTGAGGAAAGGATGAGCTCTGCTTGAGAGGAGAGAATCCTGGTCTCTGGGTGGAGAAATTCTAGCTGTCCTACTGATCCTGAGCCAGTCACTTCTAAGCCTCATTTTCTTACCTGCAAAAAGAGGATAATAGCTTTTTATAGCCTTCTAATTTGAAACCCATACAGGTGCCCTTCCATAGGAGAAACTCCTTTTGTGCCCAGCTGTCCCCTCCCCAACCTTCCCTGTCTTGAACCAGAGGACTCCAGACCTGGGCATCACCACATGTAAACACACACACACACACACACACACACACACACACACACACATGCATGCACGCACTTTCCCCTCCCTTCTGCTCAGCCTGAAAAATATTGATTTCTCTCACCCTCTGTAATATTGCGCTTGGATGAGCAGATTCAGAATGGAGGAGTCAGGCTCTGCCTAGAGACCCAAACCGTATTTAATTCCACGCTTTACAAAGCCCCAGAGCAGGTTATTTTAAAATATCAGTATATTTAAAGCAAGTGACGTCCTGGGGGGAGGGGAAGCAGGCTGAGTGGGAGCTCGACGCTACTGACTTTGGGGAGGGCTCTGGCAATAAAAGGAACATTGGCTTATATTCCTTTAGTTCTTGAGGATTCTAGAAGGTTTTACATAAGGCCATACCTCTGAGGCCATCTGCTTAAACCTCTTCATTTTACAGATGAGGAGACTGAGGCACAGACAGAGTTATGCTGGTAGTAAGTGAGAGATCTAGGATTTGAATCCAGGTCTTCTGATTTTCTGCAGAGTCAATGCTCCCTTCCGCAGTACCACCTTCTCCCTCATTATCTATTATCTGCCCCTATCTATACAATAGTCCCAAGAAGGAGATAAGGAGGTACTATTAGCCTCATATTACAGCTGAGGAAACTAGGTCCAGGAGAGATTAAGGGACTGGTCCAGGTTTCCACAGTGGTATAA
This sequence comes from Gracilinanus agilis, assembly GCF_016433145.1. Classification (NCBI taxonomy): domain Eukaryota; kingdom Metazoa; phylum Chordata; class Mammalia; order Didelphimorphia; family Didelphidae; genus Gracilinanus; species Gracilinanus agilis. Next base: position 692,422,200 of record NC_058131.1, read on the forward strand.
GGGGTGAAACTGGGGTTCAACCCTATTTCTTCTAGCCCCCATCTATTGGGGCATGAGGCTTGAGTGGTGATGTGGGGAGGCAGTATTAAGCATCTGAGAGCTGAGTGGTGATTAGGAAAAGAGCTCCAGGTCTGGAGCCAGGAGAACCAGGTTTCCATTTTGGTTTCAAACCTTGATGGCTTGATCTATGACCCTGGACAGTTCACTTCCCCCTCTGTGCTTCATTTCCTGCCTCATCAACGGACTATTGTAAGAAAAGCACCTTGTTATTTATGAATGGCTAGAGAATTGGGAGTTATTATTCTTAAATGTGGAAGAGGGAGAAGGAAGCAAAGACAAAAACCACTTTGTTCCCAGGTTCCCAGGTTGTTGGGGGGAGTGTAGAGAGGCTCCCTGACAGAACCCAGTTCCCTGGTAAGATTGAGTGATAGCTTAGGGGGAAAGGACAGGGAGGATGTCCTGGAAATGCCTCCTCTCATCAACAAGGACACACTAGTGAGAGCCCCTCACTCCCAACTGGCTTAGGGACCCTAGGGCAGTTTGATTGTATTGCAATGGAAAGAGACTTTAGAATCGTGTTGGTGAACCTATGGCACGAGTGCCAGAGGGGCTGCTCCCCTCCCTGTCTCCATGTTCACCTGAGGACATTTCTCCTATCACCCACCCTTCTGCCCAGCAGCCCAATGGGAATGCTTCCTCCCTCCCCTGTCTGGGATAAGGTGGGGGGCTCACATGTGGCATGAGGGTACAGTTGGGCACCCAGTCTCTAAAAGGTTTGCCATCATTGCCTTAGAACATAGATTGGAGACTGGCAGATCTGGGAGGGACCTTAGAACAAAGAGCAGTGGACACTGGAATTAGAGGGAACCTTAGGACATAGAACAGAAAAATGCTAGAATGAGGATAAATCTTGGAGTACAGGACAGAGAATATGAAAGCTAGAACCTTAGAACACAGGACAGAGTATCAGAATAGGGAGAGGTTTTAGAACAAAAGACTGAGAATATGAGAGCTAGAACTTTAGAACAAAGGTTAGAGAACGTCAGAATTGGGAGGGGCTTTAGAGATTATTTTAGTTCAGTTCCTTTATTTCAGGGAGAAAGAAACAGGTAGAGAGCAGGGGTGATTCTAGGTAACACAGCCACTTAATAACAAGACCTAGATTTAGACCCCAAGCCTTCCTTTCTGGAGGAGGAAAACCCCTTCTACACTGGAGCTGGCTATTCTTACCACTTTGTGGCCTTTGCTTTAGGAGTTTAAAAAAAAAAACAACCAGCCTGCAGTGACTTTCCCACTAAGAATGACCCAGATTCTTCTTCCCCCTTTTGTCCTCTCACGCTCCCTCTCCTTCTCTTCCTTTGACTGCCTCTCCACCTCATTTTTTTGTAAGTCTGTCTGTCTGTCTGTCTCTCTCTCTGTGTCTGTCTGCTCTGTTTCTCTTCCTCTCTTTCTCTATCTGTTGTTGTCTGTTTCTGTCATTGTCTTTGTGTATTTATGTTTCTGGGCTCCTCTGTCTGTCTGTCTGTCTGTCTGTCTACCTTTCTTTCTCCATCTGTCGGTCCATTTCCATCTGTCTTTCTCTGTGTGTCTCTGTCTGTTTCTGTCTTTCTGCCTGCCCTGTCTGTTTTTCTCTCCTTCATCTAGTTAGGCAGACTGCAGAGAGGAGAGCTTCCCAAGGAGGCAGGAGACAGGGGAAGACCAGGCAGAAAAATGACAGGCTTTATTTAATAGCTGAAATATGCCATTGCCAATAAGGTGAAAGGACCTCCTCATATCGAGGCCACCCAAGAGCAGCTCAGGAGAGAGCACTAGAAAGGCCTAAAGAACTCCAGACAAGGATCCAGTCAACTCCAGGCCAACGTAAGGGCAATGGGGAAGCTGCTAGACTTGAGCATCTTATGAAGATAGAACTTTGCCCACCCCCTCCAATTTGGGCCTCAGTTGCCTCTGTTGTAAAATGGGGATGGATAATATTTCATTTGCTTGTAAGAAGGACCATCTTCTGGGGAAAGAGCCTCATAATAATGTAGGACAACCTCCTATAGACACAATTACAAAAGGAGATGTGGGAGATTAATTGCAGAATCACAAATTGATGATGACTCAGCCCCATCATTTGACAGGGGACAAAACCGAGGTCCAGAGAGGCTTAAATCATTTATCCAATGCCATATAGGTGGGAAGCAGCAGAGCTGAGGTTGGAGCCTAGATTCTTTGACCCCAGAGTCAGGGTACTTGTGGGGTGCCATGTCCTGCTGGCTGGACAAGAAGTATATCACTGAAGACATGGCAGACCGCGACCTAGAATCTCCTGAATAGTCCCCCACTCCCATCCCCACTCTATTCTAGCTCACAGGATCTCCACCTATCAATCTATCCATTATTCAATCAGCAAATATTTGCAAAGTGTCTTTGTGCCAGGCACTGACATATTTCCTCATTGTACCATCCCATCCCGGGTGCCAGGTGCTGGGGTGAAAATAGAAATGATCCTTGCCCTCAAGGAGTTTACATTCAATCTTAAGTATAACAAAAATCAACACAAAGGAGCCATTTAGAAGAAGGCAATAGTAGCTAGGGGAGGGGAGGACTCATATAGAAGCTGTCATTTGAGTGTTTAAGAAGTGGAGATGAGGAGGGAGTATATTCCAGCTAATGGACACAGCCTCTGCAAAGGCATAATCAATCAATCAACATTTATTACGTGCCTTCTATGTGCCAGGCACTATGCTAAGTGCTGGACATACAAAAAGAGACAAAAGACAATCCTTTCCTCCCTTCCTTTCTTCCTTCTTCCCTTTGTCTTTCTGTTCACATTTCTACTAATGCCTTGTTTCAACATTGCAAATATTTCTAGCTCTAACCCTACCCACCCAATGAGCTTTCCATTGTAACAACTACAAAAGTCAAGCAAAACCAAACAACACGACAACTACACCTGACAAAATGCAACATTCTGCACCCAGAGTTCCCCATCGTTCCAAGGAAAGGAGGGAGGGACCAGTGTTGGCTGGCCATTACAATTTCATATCATTCAGTTGATTTCTTTAGTGTTATTTTCATTTATATTAGTGTGGTCATTGTATAGATTGTTATCCTGTTTCTCACTTTATACATTAATCCATTCATGAATTCACTAATTCCCATATAATCTCTCACATTTAAAACCTTGGTATTAGCACTGGATCACCACTCTGTCTGTCTGCTTCTCTCTGTGTCTCTCTCCTTTTCTTTCTGTCTTTCCTCTATCATAGCTAATCAGTGCCAATTTCACTTTCAAACCACTTCTCCTATCCATTGCCTCCTTCATTTTCACAGCTACCATCTTTGTAAAGGTCTTTATGACCAATAATCTGGACATCTGCCATAGCCTCCTAATAGTTCTCCCCTACTCCCTACATCTTTGCCTCCATATTCTTCCTCGATCCATTCTTTATACACTTTCAAAATCATCTTCCATCTACTTAGTTCTGGTCGTATTGCAAAATCATCATTGGCTCCTAATTGTCTATCCAATAAAGTTGAGGGGCATTACCCTACAATTCAAGGGACTCCCCAGGCTGATGCTGCCCTTTTCCCCAATCATACCTTCTATTGCTCTGCTGTGTATACTCTGTGACTCTTCTCTGCCTTACTCTTGGGTCTCTTGCTATTTCCTGGATACCAGATACACAGGTACCCATTATCCCTCACTCTTCATCTAGGACCTGCCTATTTCTTCTCTTGTCATCCACGCCTGCCATGATGTCTTTAATGGTCCTTCTCTCATGTGAGCCCTTGCTGCCAATATGCTGCAGTCTGCTCACACTCACCACATCTTTCCATTGCTCTTTGATTTGGATTTTTCTGAGGCCACCATGTTCCAAGATGAGCACTGGAAGAAATCTTTGGGTTTTCATTGGCCTGAATCTGGGATTTCTTTGGTCTGGGGCAGGAGTTCTGAATCTGGGGTCCATGAATTTTTTAAATGTCTTTTGATAGCCCATCTTTCAACTTCATTAGTTTCTTTTTCATCCTATTTTGTTTTACCCATTTAAAAACATGATTCTGAGTAGGGCATCATGGGTTTCCTCAGGCTAGCAAAGGGATTAAGATATGAAAAAATCAAGAACTCCTCTTCGTGGAGCTTCTGATAGGAAAACTCCCTCTACCAACCCAGATCCCCACCCCCTCTATAACTCAGATGAGAAGTGGCAAACATGAAGCCCACACTCCCAAAATGCTATTGAGAAATATTATTTAAAATAAATAAAAATACAATAAATCTTTGTTAATGTTACATTTTAAAATGGAAACAATATGCGAGTCACAGAGATTTTATGTACAGATTAGTGATCCCTGTTTCTATTGAAGTTTGATACCACTGGGATGCTAAGTGACTTGTCAAGGATCACACAGCCAGTGTGTGTTATAGGCAGAATGTGAACCTGGTTAATCAGCTAGAAATTATTAAATTATATGTCAATTCTTCTTTTTTAAACACTCACCTTCCATCTTAGAATCAATACTGTGTATTAGTTCCAAGGCAGAAGAGCAGTAAGGGGTAGGCAATGGGGGTTGGGTGACTTGTTCAAGGTCACACAGCTAGGAAGTGTCTGAGGCCAGATTTGAACCCAGTCAGCTTTTTACCCACTGTGTCAAATTGCCCCTCACTGGGAGAATATCGCTTGTTAAAAGGGCTAGTTTTACAGTAATTGGACAATGTCTAAACAAATTATGGTACATAAATGTAATACTGTGCTAGAATAAACAATGACTATGATGAATAGAGAGAGGCAGGAGAAGATTTACAGGAACAGATGTTAAGTAAATAAGCAGAACCAGGAAAGCAATCAGTATAATGACCACAACAATGTAAATGAGAAGAGAAACAATAAAATAGTAAAAACTGAATTCTGAGAAATCATAATGTGCAAATTTGGCTCCTAAGAAGAGCTCTGAGAAGGCATCTCCCTCTAGCATCTTTGCAGAATCGAGAGACAGTGGAAATGGATCTAATATCAAAAAGTGTATGATGCTGGGCTTATTCGATATGTTGGTCAGTCTTGGTGAATTGTTGTTTCTTTCTTCCCTATTTTTTATTCTTTGTAATATGGGGTGGCCTCTGGGGAGGGGAGGAGGAGAAAGATACATTGGTAAATATAGGGATGTTAATAAAATTTATTTTAATATATTTACATTTTAAATATTAAATATATTAAATATTATTATATTATTTATACTTATATATATTTATATTATATATTTAACTAATTTGTAAATATAAGGATATTAATAAAGTTTTAAAAAAACATTTTAATATATTTGTATGTTTAAACATATTAAGTATGTAAATATAGTATACACATTTTAATTAAGTGGTAAATATAAGAATGTTAGCACTATTTTAAAATGTTTTAGTATGTTTACATACTTTAAACATATTAATACATTATGTAAATATTTTAATTAATTGATAAATATAAAGATATTAAATTTATTTTTTTAATTTTTTTAAACCCTTACCTTCCGTCTTGGAGTCAATACTATGTGTAGAAGAGTGGTAAGGGTAGGCAATGGGGGTCAAGTGACTTGCCCAGAGTCACACGGCTGGGAAGTGTCTGAGGCCAGATTTGAACCTAGGACCTCCCNGAAGGAAGGAAGGAAGGAAGGAAGGAAGGAAGGAAGGAAGGAAAGACTTATTAAGCATCCACTATGTTCCAAGAACTGAGCAAGATGCTATGGATACAAAGACAAAAGTGAGACTGAGGTTGAGTTTCTCCTCCATCCTATGACTCGCCAAAGGTAGAGGCATAAGTAGAGCAGTGGGAACAGACCTTTGCCCCAAAGTGCAGTATCCAGGGATACATATAGGCTCAACAAGGGCTTAGGATAGTTATGCTTCTTTCTTGGAAAGAACCTTGACTCTGAACCATGTCTTGTGGTTCTCTGTGCATTTGTATCTGTGCATATACCTCACAGTGCATTTGCTTCTGGGTCACATACCCAGGGTCTAATCACTTGATGCTGCTCTCCTGGGGCTTGTCTTTCCTCCAAACCTAAAGGGTGAAGACCAGACAACCCCTTCTCTAGTAAAGCTGCATCCATGGTTTAGTTGCTCTCTGTCCTGATGATACCCCTAGACCCAACTTTTTTTTTTCCCCAAAAATGACTCTGGTCAGAGGCAGAGATGGGATTAGAATCCAGGTCCCCAGAGTTGTGAGCTCTCTTTATACCAGAGATTTTTCTCTCTCCCAGCCTTCAGCCTTCAGGCTCTCCTAGGAGTAGGCTCCCATTTCATGAATGAATCCAAAGCAATTGGGCGCATGATGTAAAAGGACCTCCGTGAGACACTGTAATTCAACCACTGACAGAAGCTTTGGTCTCACCACCATTCGGGGGAGATGCCTGAGCATGCTTTTCATCTCCAAATAAAACAAACAGGGACAAAGGAGGCTATAATATTGACTTTCATCATTGATATTTCCATTTATTGCTGCTGTAATTAGCAATTCTATGGCTGACAAGGCACTGGTCTTGTCTCACCACGAACACAGACTTATTAATGTTAATGCTGACAAGGCTGACATGGGAAACAGGCTGGTGGAGAGGGGGCTGGAGGTTTTGGGGGGTGATGAGGGGAGAAAGAAAAGGATGGAGGGAGAGAGGGGGAGGAGGCAGAGGCTGAAGCAGATGGAAAGGAAGGAGAAGAGGAAAGCAAGGGCAAAGGATTGGCCTCCTCCTTCTGGTGGAAATGAAATTCCCTGCTTGAACCTTGACTCAGGAAGACCACTCTGTCCACTACAGCCCTCCTCTCCTTACAGAGGGCCGAGGACAAGGAAAGAACACAATAGAGACTGGATTGCCTAGACTTCACCATCATCTTAATTGTTAAATACGTATTGATTCCTTGTGGTGAGAAGGCTTTGTGGGAAGAGCAATAGATCCAGGAGAACCAGATGGACCAAGTTCAAATCTTAATTCCTTAGATCCTTATGTGACCTATCTGGGTCATTTCCCATCTAGAACCTCTTTCATTAAAATGAGGGAGCAGGACAAGAGGAGCTTCTAAGTGTCTCTCAGTATGAAACCTTGAATTGGGAGACCCAGGACTGATGTCAGACACCACTGCCTGTGAAGGTGAGGGCAAGTCTTTTCCACTCTCAAGGCCTTATTTTTCTCATCTGTGATGGTGAATGTAATAATAATAATAATAATAATAATGATGATGATGATGATGATGATGATAATGCTACCACTCCAGCAAGAGCCCTCTTTGTTCCCACTTCCTTCTGGAAGTCTTTTCTGATCACTCGTCACACATGAAGGTCTCAGATTTTAGAGGAAATCACCTTAGAGGTTATCTAGTCCAACTCCTCTATTTTATAAATGAAGGTGTGAAGTGACCTTTCTAAGGTCACACAGATAACAGGGGGCAAAGCCAGAATTTAAGATAATCCTCAGATTCAACTTCACGGCTCTACCTTCTCTACCACACTGTCCTAATCTTGTCCTCACTGTTCTTATAGCATTTAATCGCTTATTGTATGGATCCTGGTTCCCCATCTAGGCTCTATCCTCTTCTGGTGGTTTTTTTTTTTTGTTCTCCACAGCAACTAACCATGGTAATAATAATTTATATTTATATTTTTGTGATGCCTCAAGATTTTACAAGGCTCTAATCTTCACAGGCGTTCACTACGGCAGCTACTGTAGGAATGACTGGCTTCGCTGTGCATAAATGAGTCTCAGGGAGGATCAGTGAGCTGCTCTGGGTCACACAGCTCATAAACGACTGAGGTGGTTCTGGACCAGGTCTTCTTCCATTTCCAAGTCCACTGCCCTTCCCAGCCGCTCTACTGTCGTGGTACTCAGTGAATGATACCCAGATTGATTCACATACCAAGAATTCTTGTCTCATCAATAAAGTAGGTCCTGACCAGCTTGGCTTTATCAGCATTTTAGTTCCATTATTTGGAAGGAATCAAAGTGTTTTTCTTTTTCCTGATTCTCTCATTCGGCTTGGTTGCTCGTTAGACCCGAAGACCCCATCGTCTAGGGACGGCTGCCTTTATCTTTTCCAGGTAGCAGACCTTAATAGTACAATGGAAAGATAACAAATTGGCTTTGGACTCAGAAGAGTTGGGGCTGAAGCCCTACTTTGCTCCTTATTCTCTTGTGACTTTCCCTCTTTTATATTTAGTTTTCTAATCAGTAAAATGAGGCGAGCTCTACCAGATCCCTCTCTAATGCCTCCAACACCCTTCTCGGCTCTGATACTAATGGTAACCTAACTTTTCATAGACAGTTATAGCTTGCTTTATATGTGTTACATTATACATGGCATAGTAAACAGAAATGGCTTTGAAGCCAGAGACCTGGATTCAAGTCCTGCTTCTGACCCATTTGAGCTGTGTGCCCCTGAGTCCTATTTTTTACTTTCTTTAAATCCCTAAAGCTCAGCATGCTGCCTGGGTCACTGATGTTGTTGTTATTATTGAGTCATTTCAGTCATATCTGACTCTTCATGACCTCATCTGAGGTTTTCTTGGCAAAGATACTAGAATAGTTTGCCATTTCCTCCTCCAGCTCATTTTACAGTTGAAGAAACTGAGGCAAACAGACTGAAGGGACTTGCCAAGGGTCACAAATCACCTAGTAAATGCTTAATGAATATTTTTTGATTGTCTGAGTGATGTAAGCTCTGTGGGCTCTGGACGAATCAGAGAAAGGACTGATTTACTTAACAGAGAGAGTTTCATCACCAGGAATTCCCTTAACTATGTCTAGTTAATAATGATGATGATGCTGTAGCAATAACAGCTAGCATTTATAGAGAGCTATAAGATTCTTAAAGCATTTTACAAGCATTACCTCATTTAATCCTCGCAACCACCCTGGGACATAGGTGTTGCTATGTTGTGAAAAACAGGTGTTATCCCTGTTTTACAGATGAGGAAACTGAGTCAGGCACAAGTGGAATGACTTCCCTCGAGTCATTCAGTCAGGAAGTGTCTGAGGCTGGATTTGAACTCAGCTCTTCTTGCTTCTAGCCTAAAGCACTCTCTGCTGAGCCATCTTTTCCTCTTATATATAATATATCTCTAATTATATATCTTTTCCTCTTATATAGGATCTCATTTGACTTATACCAGCCCTTCATAAAAGGTAATGCCAGGGTTGCCATTTCCTCTCACCAGATTAATAGACTGAAGTACAGAAGAAGTGATCTGGCTGAGGTCACCAAGCTAAGGTTCCAGAGCCAGGACTGGAAGGGATGCCTTCTGGCTTTGGATTTAGGACTCTTTCCTTCGCACCTCAGATGGAGAGTTTGTTCTGTGAGATGAGTGTCTCGGGCTGGCAAGCCCTGGCATCTGGCAGGGAGTGAGAGTCCTTTCTCGGGAAGGCTGGGATTCTGCCGACCACCGCAGAATCCAGAGAACACTGCAGAGAGGGTTGGGGGAGAGTGCAGCCTCTGCAAATTTCCTTCCGTGCCTGGAGTGGGAAGCGCGTGTGCTCACGGGGCACTCCGTGACATGATACTTTCGGATTGCTTGGGTGAAGTGTGACCAAACTGGCCAAGGTGAGACCAGCCCCAAGTAAGGGGAAGCTCCATGTCAGGCGAGATCTCTTAAAGCCCCCATTCTCACCACTCCCCAATATCTTTGCTGCTTTCCTACCACTGTTGCCAGGAAGGAATGGAGACAATGGAACTGCTGGTTTTTGAACGTGTGATCTAAAATGCCCAGATAATTCCTCAGATCTGGCCTTTTAGGGCCAGGGATGGCTTAAAGCAGAAGCAGAATCAGATTATAAGGCAGGTGTGGTTTCAGGGAGATCAGAGAAGTCATAGACGTTCCCAATCCTCTTCCTCCTACCCTGTGGGTGAAAGCCCCTCTCTGGGGGTGAGGAGTGGGCACAGAGGCTTACTATCATTCATCAACCAATCAACAGGCATTTATTGAGGGTTTCATCTGTGCTGTGATGAACTATGCTCAGTGCTGGGGATCTAAATACAAGAGTAAGGGGGCAGCTGGGTAGCTCAGTGGATTGAGAGTCAGACCTAGAGATGGGAGGTCCTAGGTTCAAATCCGGCCTCAGACACTTCCCAGCCGTGTGACCCTGAGCAAGTCACTTGACCCCCATTGCCCACCCTTACTGCTCTTCCACCTAGGAGCCAATACACAGAAGTTAAGGGTTAAAAAAATAAATAAATACAAGAGTAAGATAGCGCCTGCCCTCAAGGAGCTTACAGTGTTCGTTAATCAGGGGAAGTGGGAATTCGGATAACAGATTCTTCTTTGAACATTTGAAGACAGTTATCCTGCCTTCTGCAAGCCTTCTCTTCTTCTGTCTCTCCTGTTGGTTCAGAAGGGAGCTGGACACATGATAAATGAATGAAATGGAAGCTCTCTGAGGACAGGGCTCCTTGCTTTTGTGCTTCTATCCCCTATGCCTAGCACATAATAGGTGCTTAGGATTTCAAGGTGGTAGGGGCCTTCCAGGTCACATAGGCAACATCCTCATTTTACAGATGAGGAAAAAGGCCCCAAAGGATTAAGTGACTTGGCCCACATCGCCACGTTGATTGACTGACTGCTGGTGGATGGTGCTGAGAGCACATTCAACATTAGCTTAAGATGAGTTGTCTAGGAGCAGAGTTCTATGTAGATGAGCCATCAGAAGGAATAACACCATCAGAAGGGTTTAGGGAAAAATCATTTTTGAATAAATGGACACTCTAGCTGAAGGCATTCAGCAGCCCAAGTGTTCCAGCAAGTGGGAGAAACTGCCGAGCTAAGTTTGGCTCTTGGGAATGGAAGAGGGGGATGTACTTAGCACACTGGATGAACAGGAATCTCCATGGGCTGAGACAAAGTGGTGTTTAGGTACAGGAATGTGTGGTCATGTCTGATTGGTAGAAAAAGTTGTCATTCACTGTTAAAGGGAATAGTATTTCAGAACACAGAGATGATTCCAACCCATCTTCTCCAGGAAGCCTCTCTCTTGATTGTCATGACTTCTGGAACCATCTTGCATTTTCTGAGTATTTCTTCTTCTTCATGTCACACATTCTTATTGAGAGCCGCTGGAGATCAGGATGGTCCCTTTTTTAATATGGTTGTCCCCAGTGACTTGTACATGATAGAGACTTAATAAATGCTGCTTGATGCATTGATTGGTTTCATATTTAACCCATACGATTTCCCAGGAAATGAGATCATGTATATAAGTACTTGGTCATGATAACAGCTCCCCTTGCTCTAGCATTCTAGGGTTTGCAGAAGACTAACCTTCATTACCTCCCTCGTTAGATCCTCACAACAGCCCTGGGAAGCAGGTGCTTTCTATGAGGTTCATCTTACTGAAGAGGAAACTGAGGCTTATATATATAACATGACTTGCCCTGGCACACAGAGTGTGTCCTGGGCAGGATCTGAACCCAGGTCATCCCTTTGCTAAGTCTGGCACTCGAACCACACTATCTAGGACTGCCTAGTTCCAAACTTTAAAAGGCTATTTAAATGTCAGTTTTTATAATTATCCCAGCAGGAGGGAGATTGTATTCTCAGCCATGCTATTATTGCTGTCTCCTCTTACTGGAGAGTGGGAGAGGCAGTCGCCACTCCTTCCCCACACTCCAGATGTCTAGAAGGCAAGGGTTGGCACTCCTGCTCACTACTGTCTGGAAACACTGGTCTTTGTCCTAATATTCGCCTCCTGCTCTGAGCTCCTTTTTCTTTTCTGTTCTTTCTCCTTCTCCTACAGGGGAATACATGATTGGATTTTGACTCAGAGGACATGGGGGGTTCAAATCCAGCTCCTTCAGATATTCCTGCAGTGTGATTTCATGGGGAAAGAATCTGGTTTATAGTTGGAGATCTCAGTTCAGTCCTGGCTCTGCTCTCTACACTCAGTGAGTCCAGAAGCCAATGGCTTATCCCTTCTGGGTCTCAGTTCCTCACCTGTAAAATAAAGAGTCTAGACCTCAAAGTTCCTCTTAAGGGACAGGAAAAGTAATAGACTTGTGATTTCACTGATACAGGGAACTGTCAGGTGAAGAAACTCTCTACCAATTTCAGTTGACACTTTCTCTGAAATATAGTCTTAGATTGCTGCCTAGAGCAGGGAGGGGTTTAAAAGACTTGTGCAGGGTCACACACACTATGTTGTTAATGGTAGGATCTGAACCTAGGTCTTCCTGGCTTCAGGTCCCACTCTTTATCCAACTGTGCCTTATTGCCCCCAAGTCTTTGACCTCAGGTAAATCATTTAACTTTCAGGGATCTTCAGTTACCTTATATGCAGAATGGGGGAGACAGGTTTGACTAGATCTTTCAAGTCCCTTCCGACTCTCCCTATTATACTGGGGCTTATTTTTCTCCCAGTCTTCCCTTTCTTCCTCTTCTCTCCTCTCCTTTCTCTGCCTCTGCCTGTTTCAATTTGTCTCTTTCCATTTCCCTCTTTCTCTCTTTCCTAGTTTCAGTTGTCTCTTTTTCTGATCAATTACTCTCTTTTGGGACAAATGCATTATTCAGCAAAATGAAGCAATTGGGAGGTGGGATGTTCTCACCAGCCAAGAACAATGATGGTTCACTTGAGTCCAAAGTGCTGACCTGTGTGGTAGTGAGCCTCAGTACGAATGCCTGGTAAAAGACTCACTTGCTGTCTCTGTTTCTGTCTCCCTTATTCACCTCCCAGCCTCCCTTTCATTTCTCATCCTTCTCTCTAGTTTCTTTTATCTTGGTCTCTTTTTCTTCTTTTCTTTTCTCCTTTCTTCTTTCTCTGCCTCCCTTTATGCTCTTCTCTCTGTGTCCTTCTCTCCATAGGATTAGAGATTTCAAAGGGCAAAGGGCCTTAGAGATCATCCAGTCCAATCCCCTTGTTTTACATATAGGAAAACTGAGGCCTCAAATGGTTTAATTTCTTCCTGGAGGTAGTAAACAACAAAGTCAAGATATGAACCCAGGTCTTCTGATCCTAAAAGTAGCAATTTTTACAAAACATGAACTTACTCCCCAATCTCCTTCTCCTTCTCCTTCTCCTCCTTCTTCTTCTCCTCTCTCTCTTTCCTTTCCTTTTTTCTTTTCCTTTCCTTTTTTCTTTTCTTTTTCTTTCCTTTTTTCTTTTTCTTTCCTTTTTTCTTTTCCTTTCCTTTCCTTTCCTTTCCTTTCCTTTCCTTTCCTTTCATTTCCTTTCCTTTCCTTTCCTTTTCTTTGTCTCTCTCTTTCTCTTTCCTTAAAGAAGAATTGGATGGGATATAGTTGGAGTCAATTGTGGCCAGCCTGCAGAGCATCTGGAATTCTAGAACAAGAAGTATGTACTGTCCACATAAGGTAATAGGTTGTAATTTGCCCAAGGTCACACAGGTTGGAAGCATCAGAGGTGGGGTCTGAGCCCAGGTACTTAGACACCAGAGCTCATACTCCTTCTACTATATTATTCTACATGAGGTGTGGCTTAGGGAATATGTATGGTTATGATAGCTGATGCAGAACATAGAGCTCATGTATATCTGGGGTAAATCATTAAGACATATTACATTTACAAGTAAATATAGTTTAAGTATTATATTCAATTTTCATCTATATCTTATTTATTTACTTTTTTAACCCTTACTTTCCATCTTAGAACTGTTATTAAGTATCAGTTCTAAGGCAGAAGAGTGGTAAGGGCTGGGCAACTGGGGTTAAGTGACTTGCCCAGGGTCACACAGCTAGGATGTAGCTAGGGCCAGATTTCAACCCAGGTTTTCCTACTCTAGGCCTGGTTCTCTTTCCATGGAACCACCTAGCTGCCCCCATCCATATACAATATAGGGAGAGATGAACTGATAAATATTTAGTAGCTGGCTCTTCAAAACTGCCTGACACTTGTAAGTTTAATCTGCATTATTAACATCTTCTCTGTCATTTTCTTAAGTCTAGAAATCAACAAAACGATAAATCAAACCCTGATTGATAGTGTTTGCTGACTTCTGAGCTGTAAATACTTACCATGAAAATTTAACACTCAGCTCTTTTGAGCTAGTACAGGCTGGCTCCGGCATGCCCCTGAGCTTAGGGATCACATAGAGTTGTGAGTGTAAGCCAGGGGAGGATACACAGTTAGGGGTATGTTTGCTTTCGGAGCAGCTGCCATTTGGGGTGGGCACAACGGAGGGTAGCTCATTATTTAAGGCATTTGGTTGAGGTATCAGTGACTATGCTTAGGGTTGTGGCTGAGGAATTATCTGTTAATTGTCCATCCTTTAGGCAGAGCCCAGTATGGTGCAGATGTCAGACTCTCTGCCTTTAGTTACAAAATGCATGATTCTGTGGGCTTATGGGTCACTTGCTGCCTCAGGGGTCTCAGAGAGGCAAAGCCTTGCATGCTGATGGCCTGCGCAGATTCCTTGCCTGCCCATCCCTCACTACACCCTCTCCTCCCCTCATCTCCATGCCAGCTAGAGGGTGTGAAAACAGCCCCTTTTCCTTCAGCTTGCCTCAGAGCTGTTTTATACCCTGGAATGATGGGAGACAGATCCTCTTTCCTACAGAGCTCTGAGTGAAGAGGAAGGAGGGTGGGGTGGATGGAAATAGATGGAGTAGAGGAACAGAACCTTTATTAATAGGAGTAATTCTTCTTATTTTATGTTGGGAGAAACCCAAGGCCCCCAGGCCCCTGAGACCAGTACCATCTAAATCATCATTTCCCCCGATTCCCCAAGTGAACACAGACTCATCCAAGCTGCCAAACTCAGAAGAGCTTCAGAGAGTTATTCGCCCTTATGTCCACCCTCCCTGAAATTGGGAAGGAAGCCCCTGGAGGAATCTCAGGAGACGAAATGTAATTTCAGATTAGGCAACGTGCTGGAGTTTTGATGGGACCAAGACCAAACTCAAAGTCCTGGAAACATAGACTTTCACTGGAGGCTGTATTAGGACTTGGCAAGAGCTGGTGCAAATTTGGAATCTATTATTCATTAGCACCACTTGTCCCTAACGAAGATTTAGGAGGGGATCAGTCCTCCCAGGGGAAGTAAGCCTTCCAGGAAACCAGAATCCTTTACAAAAAGACAAAATCCAGTTCCAGAAAAGAAAAGTCTTTTCATTTGCCTTTTTATCCCATCATCCCTTACAGGATGGGGAAAATATATCTAGAGATGACCAGTGATGATTAGGGTTAGAGATCTCTAGGTCATGGCAATCAGATTTATGATGTTTTAAGGTAAAAGACTAAATAAACTCTTGTCTGGGACATAGAATGTTCTCAAGCCCTTCATTCCTCTCCAGACTGCACTCAAGAATGCCCCAGACTTCTTCCACATTCCCTCAAAACCTCTTCCCCCTAGAAGTTCACTCTGTTCCCAGCCTGAGCACACTGGAGGTCCCCTCCCTGTCTCCAGCTTCTCCCTCTGATTGGCTGGTTCCTCCCAGAACCGCCATTTTTAGGATTCTTAGACTGGCCATGTTTTTATTATCCATCTCCAGGCTGCACTCGTGACTCTACTGGACTTTTTCCACAATGCTGCTGAATTCCTTCATCTCCTCTACCCACCTCCCCACCCACACACACATTTTGAAGATCTCTTTTACATATTATCTTCCTCCATTAGAATGGGAGGTCTGTGAGGGCAGGGATGGCCTTTCTGCTTCTATTTGTATTCTATCTTTCTTTTCCTTTCTTCTCTTTTTTTTTCAGTCTTACCTTCTGTCTTAGAATCAATATGGTTCCAAGGCAGAAGAGCAGTAAGGGCTAGGCATTGGGGGTTAAGTGACTTGTCCAATGCCACACAGCTAGGAAATGTCTGAGGCCAGATTTGAACCCAAGACCTCTAGGCCTGGCTCTCTACCCACTGAATCACCTAGCCGCCCCTTCCCTGACTTCTTTTAATGTCTTCAAATTGTCTCCAGGGGCTAGGGTTCTAGCCTCAGAAATCACTTGGCATATATATTTTTTGCATATGGATGTTTCCTCTCAATCAAATGTAAGCTCCTTGAGGGTAGGGACTACTTGTTTTTTGTTTTAGAATCTCCAGCCCTTAGCACAGTACCTGATACTGAATAGATATTTAATACACATTTATTGAATGAATGAATGATCCAAGACTGAATCTTAACTAAAGATTGAAGCCTACCTTGGACCATTTCAAATTAGTCTTAACCCTGAACCCAGGCTAGTCTTAAATCAGACCCAGAGTGAGCCAAATGTAAGGTTTAAGTGGATTAGGAGTGGACTGAAGGCACTGGGCTTAGCACCACACTGGGCTGGCCATTAGGTATAAATGCCCTAAAAGCTATGGAGAGACCAAAAGATCATTGCTCACCTGGCTGAGCTCCAGGGGAAGTCTGGAGAGGCATATGTGTATGTATGTACATGGGGAAGGGCCCAAGTGGCCCAAAATTTCATTCTCCTCCTAGCTTGGCTTCTGACCTTCCCCACTCTGACATCATGCCTTAGGTGCCATCTTATCTTCAATGTCCCCTC
Organism: Gracilinanus agilis; assembly: GCF_016433145.1. Lineage (NCBI taxonomy): Eukaryota > Metazoa > Chordata > Mammalia > Didelphimorphia > Didelphidae > Gracilinanus > Gracilinanus agilis. The sequence goes on from NC_058131.1 coordinate 692,438,649, forward strand.
CGCCCCTGGGACCTCCTCCCCCTGGAATATCCCTCTACCATGCCCATCCCCTTTTCTCTTGGTAAATTCCTTCTGGGGCTTCCATTTTGGGGATGAACCAAGGCCAGATAACTGGCATTCCCTTCCTGGTTTTGATTCTGATTTTTTGGACTTTAACAATGTACTTCCTTCTCCTCTCTGGCTTTTTAGTCCCTTTGGTGTGTTATCTTCCCCATTAGAAGGGAAGCTCCTTAAGGATAGGGGCTACTTTTCTTGGCTTCTCTTTATATTTCTAGAACTTGGCACAGTTCTTGGCATATATTCAGTGCTTAACAAATGAATTATCCCTTACCTTGCCCTGGAAGTGGGGCATTGCTCTTGTTAACACAGCAGTTAATTACTCTGTGAATAATGAGACCCGAGATTCCCAAGCCTTTGAGATGGAAAACATGAGGGTCCTGGGAGTCTCTGGGAGAGAAAAGGAGGGGAACCAAGAGGGAATGTCAGAGATGAGGAAAGGGGACAAGGCTAGGAACTCTGACGAATTCAGAGACTTTATCAGTGGCCAGAGCTGCCTTTATTCAGCTAAGTGGTATAGAGTGCCAGATCTGGAGTTAAGAAGACTCTTCTTCCTGAGTTCAAATGCAGCCTCAGACGCTGTGTAACCTTGAACAAGTCATGGAACCTTGTTTGACTCGGTTTTCTCATTTGTCAAATAAATGAGTCAGAGAAGAAAATGGCAAACCACTCCAGTGTCTTTGCTAAGAAAATCCCAAAATGGGGGCACAAAGAGTTGGACACAACTGAAATGACTGAACAAAGAATTAAGAGTATTTGTTGGTGTGTGAGTCTGTTTTTGTGCATGTGTATGTTTATGTGCATGTCTTGAGAGGAGATATCCTTATTATTAATAGGCATTAATGTTATTGATTAATTATTAGTAATGTTAATTAATATTATTAATATCAATGGAGCCTATCTATTAGTGTGTCTCTATATGTGACTGTGGGTGGGTATGTACATGCCTGACAATCTATGTGGACATAAGTACGTTTATGTGTATTTTAGACACAGATGTGTAAATGGGTGTCTGCAAGTGTGTTTGTAGGAGAGGCTGGTACCCAGAAGCTATGTGTATGCTTCTTTGTGCCTGGATGTGTATCTGTTTCTGCCTGTGTGTTTGCATGTGTGTGTGATAAGAAATTGGAGGTGGGCTGATGCCTGGTATGTGTGAGGTTGGCCAGTGTGTATTGGCTTATGTGTCTTGGCACAAATCTTTTCTCAAGACTACGTCAAATGGGTTTCCCTTTCTTGGACCTGAGACGCTCCAGACTTTATAGTCATGAAATGTAAAATGTCAGAAGTCATCCTAGAGAGCTGGATTTAGAGTCCAAGACCTGGGTTCAAAACCTTCCTTTATCACTTATCACTCATGTGACTTGAGACAAGTCAACTCTTGGCCTCATATTCTCCAACTGTCAAGTGGAGATGCCTTCTCAGGACCCTTCTAGTGCCAAATCTATGATGCCAGGAGAGAATCCAAATCGCTACTTTTACAAAGGAGGAGCCTGAGGTCCCAAAGAAGGGAAGGGAATTTCCCAAGCTCCCTTGGCAGGTTAGTGAGAGGCCGGACTAGGACTCAGGCCTCCTCAATCCCAGTCTGCCTCCTGGTAGTGCAACCATGTACTCTTTCTTCACTCTGGATGAGGCATGAGAAATCAGCAGTTTAGATGATAACAGTACAGGAAAAGGAGCCTCAGTTTCTTCCTCTAAAATTGGGTTTATAAGGTACTTCCTTCTCAATGATCCTTTGAGAATTATGATGTAGCACTATATATGTGTCTATGTGTGTATAAATGTAACACTTTGTTTTTATTTAAATATGTACTATATTGAATGTATTTATTTACATGTTAAGTATCATTATATCCCTTCTGAATCAGGTGAGGTGACCTGCTCCTGTTACAAAGAAAATATCAAGCAACCTTCTGACTCCAAGACCAGCCCTCTTAGCACTACACTTCTTGGCTCTGAAATACTTTACTGCTTAAAATAGCTCAGAGACCTTCTCTCCCGAGTATTTTCCCTGGAAGACCTACTCAGGCTTGACTTCCTCCTACTGGGGCATCCTCTTGGGGGGAGAGGGAAAGCAGAAATACTCACCATGCCTCCCCAGATATAGTATGCATAGAAAAAAAGGGTCAGGGTTCAAATCCTACTGGTGTGGTCTCAAGTCAATCTCTTTCCCTTCTGGGCCTCAGTTTCTCCCTCTATAAAATGAGGGAAATAGACTAACTGCTCTCTCAAGTCCTTCTGTCTTTCTGCGTCCTCTGATCTCCCTCTCCCTCTGCAGTTGCCATGATGTATTGATCACAGCCATGATGGCAGCCCAGCTCCACAATAAATGGGGCAGAGCTTGGTGCTTGGCCTGTCAGGTTGGACTATGTATGTCTGGGACTGGGGAGAAGGGGGGCTGTTCGTTTCTGTGCTGCTGCCCATTCACTCCTGTGGAAATCTGCCTTCATCCATCCTTCTCCCCTTCAGTGCCTCTCGCTTGGGGAATGGAGCTTATATTTACTTCTGTTTACCCATGGCCAGCAAAAAGAAAACCTTGGAAAAGAATTATTTCCTTCCTCCCTTCTTCCACTTCTTTGCAATTTTCCCCCTATCCTGCTTTTGCCCTAAGCAGAATGCCCTCCATTTTACCTGCTCCCCAGATAGATTGGAAAAATTGCTAAGTCCTTGGTGTCTTTTTTTTTTTTCTGGGCTATACTTGAATCATCATGCAGAACACATCTCCATATTGGTCATTGTTGTAAGAGCACACTCATATAAAACTAAAACCCCAAAATGGAACCATAAATACACTGATGTGAAAGATAGCATGCTCTGATCTGTATCCATCTGACTCCAACAGTTCTTTTTCTAGAGGTGGAGAGCATTCCTCACCCTAAGTCTTTCAGGATTGTCCCAGATCATTGCATTGCTGAGAGCAGGCAAGTTTTCACAGTTAATCATCATATAATATTGCTGCTGCTGTGTACAATGTTCTCCTGTTTCTGCTTATTTCACTCTGCATCAGTTAATGCAGATCTTTCCTGTAGCCTTTTTTCTGAAATCATCTTGCTTATCATTTCTTATAGCACAATACAGATACCACAATTTGTTCAGCCATTTTCTAATTGATGGATATCCCCTCGATTTCCAATTCTTTGCCACCTCAAGAAGAGTTGCTCTAAATATTTTTGTACAAGTAGGTTCTTTAGTCCTTGATGTCTTAAAGGATTGTACATAGGAGGACCTCAGGTTAGAATTCTAGTTCTGATATTTACTGCCTGGGTGAGCTTGGACAACTCACTTCTTCTCCGGGCTTCAATTTCCTCCTACATGGTGGAGTTGGTCTAGAAGTGATTCTTCACCTGGTGTCCATAAATTTATTAAACTATTTTTTCAATAATCTTATTTCAATGTAATTAATTTACTTTGTAATCCTTTGTTTTTATGCATTTAAAAATATTATTTCAATAGGTTCAAACCCGGCCTCAGCTGTGTGACCCTGGGCAAGTCACTTGACCCCCATTGCCCACCCTTACCATTCACCAAGACTTGGAGGCAGCTGGGTGGCTCAGTGGATGGAGAGTCAGGCCTAGAGATGGGAGGTCCTGGGTTCATTCCTGGCCTCAGATACTTCCCAGCTGTGTGACCCTGGGCAAGTCACTTGACCCCCATTGCCCACCCTTACCAATTTTCCACCTATGAGACAATACACCGAAGTACGAGGGTTTAAAAAAATATATTATTTCAAGGAGACAATGGGCTTTCCTTTGACACACACAAAAATGTAAGAACCTTTTGCCTAGATATCCCCAAGATCCCTGCTAACTTTAAATCCATGATTCTCTCCCTTTCCATACCTAGATCCTCTTTGCAACCATCTTCTGACCCACATGTCTCTGGCACATCAAGATCTCTTTTTTGCTCTTAAGGGATTCTGCTAAGATGTCTTAGCATATCAGATCTAAAATGGCCCTTGGAAGGGACCTCAGAGGCCATTTAGTCTAATTCCTTTTACACAACTTTCCGAAAGTCACGCAAGGGATGTGTCAGAGATGAGATTCGAAACCAGATCCTTGGAATTCAATCTGCTGCACTTTCCACCAAATCACACTTGTTCTTGGAGGTTAATGTATCCAGAACCCAAAATTTCAATAGGAGAGAAGCCTAGCACTCCCTCTGTTAATACTTCTCATAGTTTTCCTATTCATTAGTTAGACAATTTTCATCAATCAACATGGCCAACCTGCTAACACTGCCCCGTCCCCCCAAAAAAGAGATTCATTGCCTGAATCAAAGAATTCAGCACAAAAAGGAGCCTTGGGAATGAGTTAGTCCAACTCTCATTTTACAGAAAAGAAAATGAGGACCAGAGGGAATTTGAATCCAAGTCTTTAGATTCCAAATTCAAGGTTCTTTCCCTTATATCCCATTTCCTCTCTTGTAACTTTCACCACTGTCTATATATAAAGTCTGGTTTTACATCCTATTACGCCCTAAACACCACCTCTCACCAGAAGTCCTTTAAATCAGCCAATAACTAAAATTCCCACATCAGCAAAAGAAGAGAAATATGGCTTTACTACCATTACAAAGCCAAGGGAAATCTGTAACTAGGGTAGAGTCCATAGAGTTTTGCCCTAAGGTGGCAAATTTCGAGGGTGCTGTCAGCCTCATTACTGTTAGCCTCATCCCAGGAGTATTTCATCACCTGCAAATTCCCATGCCCTCTCCATCCGCTATGGCAGCCATAGCCTCATTCTAGGAGTAATTCTTTACCCTTTAGTAGCTTAGATACCTCATAGCATATTTCCTCCAACCGACAGCTATACCAAACACTATTGATGTATATATTTGATCTAGGGATAGAAAGTACTAGTTACTCTCCCTCTGAGTCCAGGTGAGAATTCCTGAGATCAGAGTGTCCAGACTGTATTCCTTTCCGAATTCCTAAGCCTAGCGAAACCAGAAAGACATTTAGTGGGACTTTTCCAAGCTTTGTATGAAGCCATGGGCATTTGTACATTATTGCCCTGCTGCCAGTCAGTCGGCCCATAAATATTCCCTATCCAATGAGCCATCCCTTCTCAAACTAAAAATGAAAAGGAAAAAAGCAGCCAAACTAACCAGCTTATCAATTAAGTCAGATAGTATGTGCAGTATTCAACAGCCATGGGCCCCCACCCACGGGCAGGCATAGAACCTGCACCTATGTTGGCAAAGAATGGAACAAGATGCATTTTCTCCTGTTCACTCCCGTTTCTCATTCCTAAGAGCCTGGAATGTCCCCAGAACTTTGGGTCGGAGGGAGCTAGAGAGGTGGGGTTAGCTCCCATGGGATCGTCCCTGGCTTTTTTTCCTGGGTGCTCAGGATCCTCAACGTTAGCAAAGAATAAAACCTTTCTCCTCCTATTCTCTCTCTAAATATATATATTCATATATAATGTGTTATGTAATATATACACATATATCCAATATTTATAGTTACATATGTTAACATATATAAATATATTAACTTTAATTTGTGTTGAGTAAGAGAGAGAGAAAAGTTGAGTGTATGTGTGGGGGTGTATATTCTCTCTCTCTCCATATATATTTATTATACACACATATAGATGCATAATCTTAAGTTTTAGAAAACATGAATGCCAAAAATTAATGCCAAGCTTAGACTAATAGATACAAGGATGTGAATCTAGAGATTCTGAACTCTTTCCATAGGATCTACAAGTTGGAAGTAGGACAGGACATTTGAGGTCACATAATCTTCCAGCCTCATTTTACAAATAAAGAAACCGAGGCTCAGGAAATTGATATAATTGATATAATTTTCCCAGGTCACACAGACAGTGACATATAGGCTAGCTCTCCATTTATATAATCCTAAGATTCCAGGTCCAGCATCTCATAGTCTCAGCTCTCTATTTGAACTTCAGGCTCTCCTTCCTTCCGCCTCCCTCACTGCCTCCCTTCCCAAACAAAGAGCCAAAGGGAATTCTCAAAGGAATTCATCTTACCCCTCTCCCTGGCAATTCCATGGTAGAACTATAATGTTATTAAGGGCTTAGAATCTCAATCCTTCCTTCAAGGTCATTTTACAGATCAAAGGGTGTCCTGATCTGTCCAAATCTTCCAAGAAGGAATGAACTACATATAAAATCCAAATGAAGACACACACAAATAGACACCAACTGAACAACCATTTCCCTCACACGTGCCCATCCTCCTACTCTTAAGTACCAAGAGCATGCCCTGTAGCTACCTTCTGATAGGAAGGAGAATGATGGGTAATACCCAGGGTGAGATGGTGGATGGTGACAGAAAAAGGGAGGGTGGATAGTGTTGGGGTGAGAATGAGATTTCAGACACCCTCAGTGTTGGGGAGAGAGACATTGAAGAGATACTGTCTCAGGAAGAACACTGCTGTGACTGAGAAATGCCCTCAATTATAAACCAAACTATGAAGGATTAAAAAAAAAAGACAAAGTGCCTATTAGAGGTACTTGAGGCACTTGTCTAGGGTGAGGGTTCTTGGTATAGAATCCGCGAACTTGTTCTTTAAAAAATATTTTGTTAACTACATTTCACTGTATTTGGATTTCTTTGCAATCCCTTACATTTCGTAATGTGCTCTTCAAAGCATTATTCTGAGAAGGGAGCCATAGGCTTCACCAGATTGTCAAAGGGGTCCATGACACAAATGAGGTTAAGAACTTCTGCTCCACGGGAAGCTTGGAGGACCTAAATGTCAACTGCAGGGCACCAGGCATCCAAAGGAGAACTGAGCATCCCAGTGTTACCACAATGTGGGCAGGAGAGTGGCAGCTACTGTCATTAAACTTAGTGAGGGGACCAGTCTCTTTCCCACTGAAACTGCCTGAAAGTAGTAGATACAAACAGGGAGAACACCAGCCTCTAGGCCAGTATGAAGGTTAGCCCTTATTTTATGGCTGTAGAGCTGAGCGTGATGGAAAGGCAAATGAGAGATCCAGATGGAATCTTTTCATAGAAGAGCGGCAGGGCTCTAGGGGCATTCATTATTTGGGTGGCTTTCTCTGAGTGTCTTGTCCATGTGTTCTCACATGTGCATGGCCCTGGGAAAGTCTTTTCTTTTGGACTGTGCTGTAAATCACGGGAGATCTGAGAACAGAAGACACCAAAGGGCTGACAATCATGGGTCTGTGCTCCAATGTTATTGACAGCTAGCATCCCTTACAAACATCTCCTACATCTTTCAACATTCTCTTGGGATGTACCTACATTAAATGAGGCAGGATCGTTGTAGTGGGTGGTTATGGGATCCTGACACCCAAACTACAATGTCAAATTGTGTTATCAAGTTCCCTTTGTTCTACTCCAAGTCAACTTTGACAAGAACAGAGAGTTAGGTGAGATGCTTCTAGATGGGACATGTAGCTTTGAATGACTTTAATAGACCCCAAGAATGAGAGGAGGGACCCTTAAAGTTTCCCTCTAGAAGAATTGTTCCATTCATACTTTATTTAAATAAAAACTCTTACCTTCTGTCTTAGAATCAATACTATGTATTGGTCCCGAAGCAGAAAAATGGTAAGGGCTAGGTAATGGGGGTTTAGTGACTTGCCCAAAGACACACAGCTAGGAAGTGTCTACCCAGCTGCCCCCTTCCATTCATACTTCTAATGGGAACTTCAATCTCACCTACTTTGCTCAATCCTTGGACACCTACTTGGGCGTAGGGGTCCCGGGAGGGTTCAGATAGAAGAATGAAGAACTTGATAGTCAAAGAACAGAGACCATATTCCATAGCCAAAGACAAAGCCAACCTAAGTCTAATGAACCAAAATGCAGTTAGAATTGGCCATGTAGCCTTGAAGAACATCCCCCACACATATACCCCATCACCCATCACCCCGACAGAACATGAAGCAGGTACATGAGTTTGCCTCTCCTGGGCCCTACCTGGGTCAGACGATGTCAGGGTGCAAAGGGACTGGTGCCCGGAGGCAAGGAGAATGGTGTCCTGTCCACTGTGGTCCCACCATGCACTGCAAAGAGAAGAGCACTGAGGTCAACAAGGAGGCTGCTGAGGCTGTGTTGGGCAAGGCTTTGGTAGGAAGGAGAGGGGGAGAGTACCGGAGGCCATCACAGATCACGCTCTCCTAAGAATAAAAGACAAAGCTTCCCACCACCATCAACTGAGCTTCTGTTCTTCTGACATGTGTCTCTGACTGAAAGGCTGTGAATCACTGAGGCAGCCCCACTCTCACACCTGCTCCCTCTGGTGACTAATAAACTGTGAGATGGCAGGCCTGGGCCACACAACTCAGAACTGCAAAGCACCTCGGAGGCCATCCAACCCAATCCTTTTGTCTGGAGACCTTCAAGAAGGAGAAACACATGGCCTCCCATGGCAGTCCAGTCTACGTTGGGAAAGCTATGGTGATTAGGAATCTTATAAAGGAAGCCCAAGTAGCTGCAATTTCTGCCCAATTGTTTTTACATCTGCTCTAAAGAACCAACCCAAACAAGTCCCCATGGCAGAACTTCAAATACTTGAAGACAATCATTATGTCCCCTCTCTGCTTCCTTCCTCCTGAGACCCACCAAGTCTTCCCAGGCCAAACACTTTGAGTTCCTTCAACAAATCCTCTTATGACAAAGATTCAAGGCTCTTAGTCAACTAGGTTGCCCTTCTCTGGACATTCTCCAAGTCATCCACCTTCTTCCTAAAATGTGAATTGAACACAATAGCCCATATATTGTCTGACCAGACTGTGGGGCAATCCTCTCACTAATCTTGGCCACCAATCTTCTTAATGTAGCCTGAAAGGAGGGGAAGGGTGGTCCACAACGGTGGTCCAGTCTTGTCCAGAGGAAGATGGCCACAGTGGTGAAGGGTCTTGACACCATGTCACAACAATAATTTACTTCTAAGTTATGGAAAAGTTTCCAAAGAACCTTCCCCTCAGCACCTCTGTCTGGTAGAAAGGACAGACCTTAACCCGATTTTAGAAAGGAGGAAATGGAGGCTCGTGTCACCATGTCACCAAAATAGAAAAGCCACCATGCTGACCCAAAGCCTTCAGCTGCAAATTTAAGACATGTCTGACCATCCCTTACTTCTGAAGTGAAGCAGCTGGAGGAGTTCTGCCCAGAGAAGAGAAATGAAAGACAGAGTGGGCACAGCCTCCAAACACCAAAACATTATGGGGAAGAAGCATTAGAACAACAAAAAGGAGGAGAAACTAATAGGCAGCTACATGGTATAGTGAGTGGATAGAGTGTCAGGCTTGGAGACCTAAATTCAAATTCTATCTCAGACATTTATTAACTGTGTAACTTGGATAAGGTGCTTAAGTAACCTCTCTTAGAATTAGTTTCTTCATCTATAAAATGGGGATAATGCTAGCAAGAACCTCACATAGTTGTTGTTAGGATCAATCGAGCTTATATATATATGTAAAGTATTAGAGAATAACAACCATGGCTACCATTTATGTAGAACCTTAAAGGTTGCAAAGTGTTTGATAAATGCTCTCTCATCCTCACAACAATCCTGGGAGGTGGGTGCTCTTAACCCCATTTAATAGATGAGGGAAGTGAAGGTGAGAACTTAAAGTGACTTGCCCAGGGTCATATAGCTAGACAATATCTGAGATAGGATTTGAAACTAGGTCTTCCTATTATAAGTCCAATACTATTCATGGTGCCATCTAGCTGTCCTTGTACAAATGTGAGCTGTCATTATTATAGTTCTGAACACTAATAAAAGATTGTAGACTTAGAAAGCAGTTAGGAGGCACAGTGGATGGTATACTGGGGCTGGAGTCAGGAAGAGCGAGTTCAAATCTGGCCTCAGACAGTTATTAGATATGTGTCCTTGAGCAAGTCATTTAACCCTTTTTGCCTTAGTTTTCTCATCTGTAAAATGAGCTGGAGAAGGAAATGGCAAACCACTCCAGTATTTTTCCCAAAAGGGGTCAGGAAGAGCTGGACATGACTGAAAAATGACTGAATAACAATTCTGTAGGGGAGTGGGTTCAGAGATAAGGGACCTCAGTGGCCATCTAATCCAACTCCCTCATTTTACATTCTCTGAAGCTCAGAAAAGTCACCTGCGGTCACATTGCTAGTCCATAGAAAAGTCAGGATTTGAACTCAGGCCCTGGGATTCAAAATACCACCTCTTTCCCACTGCATGTAAATAAGAAACAATAGCTCTGGAATTTGAATTCATCTACTGCCTCTAAATTAATGCTTTCTTTCCTACTGTAGAGAAATTCCTTTCTCAAGACATATGTGTATTCCAGTACCCTGATGTTACATCCTCATGTACCTCATAAACCCTGAACTAATGCCCCACAACAGCCACCCCCTGCCAGCCCAGTCCAGAGGCAGACTCTTCAGAGATGAAGATGACAAAGGTCTAGACAAAGAATTTGAAAACTAAGATCCACAGGGAATCTTTGTGACGAATTTGGGAAAAGAAAATCTGAGTTCAAATCTCCCCCATGCCATGTATTGCATATTCAAGTTTGGGGAAGTCCTTAATCCTTTCTGGATTTCCATTTCTTCATCCATCATGCAATGGTGGTGAACCTTTAGTGACTGTGTGCCCAAACTGCACCTTTAAGCCACCTGCAAGTGCTCTGCATTACCGCAGAGAGCAAGGGGAGGAAGTGCTTGCATTGGTCTTCTGGATGGAGGGGCAGAGCATGTAAAAAATGCCCTCGTGCATGGGGGAGAGCGGTAACAGAACAGCTCCCTCCATGCCACATCTTTGCCAGCACAGGAACTGGATAAATGATCTGTAGAGTCCCTTTCAGTTATAAATCTCATGATTCTACAATTCTGACTTTTTTGGACAGAACCAAATGGGCTTGAATCCTGACCCTGCCATTTGCTGTTTGTCATTTATCCTTTCTGGACCTCAGTTCCTTACTTTTATAAAAGGAGGTGATGGGACTAGTCATGCACTATGGGGGAAATAGACCTGACTCATAAATAGGAGGACCTGGGTTCAAAACTAACTTTTTAAACCACATGCATAGCATTGGGAAGATCACTTTACATCCCCAAGCCTCAGTTTCCTCTTCTGTAAAATGAGGGGGACAGCCTAAATGATCTCTGTGACCTCTTCCAACTGTGCAGTGGAGAAAGCACTGGGTTTGGAGTCAGAAAGACCTGAGTTTAAATCTGGTCTCAGAAACTTCCTAGAGGTGTGATCCTGGACAAATCACTTAGCTTCTTTTTTCCTTATTGTGAGGACCAAGTGAGACAATAATCATAAAAAATCAAAAGATACTTTTGCACAGTGTCTGGCACATAGTAAGTACCCTCTATATGTTAGCAATCAAAGTCATCGTTATTGTTGGTTCTGAAATCCCTTCCAGCTCTAAATGTATGCTTGTGCGCTCCTAGATAAGGAAACTGAGTCCCCAAATAAGAGATGACAAAACTTACTTAAAACCACACTTTGAATTATTGAGAAAGCTGGGACTATAGCCAATCCTTCCAACTCACACCCCAGTTCTCTTTTCCTTCATACTGTGCTACAGCTGATTAAAAATAAGCCATCAAGAACAAGGGACAGGAGAGACACAGAAGCTATAAACCAAAAGACAGCTTTGTGGGAACCTCTGGGTGAGACAGCGGGTGCCAATCCAAATTCCCTGTCATAGGCAGATGGCACATCTAGGCACTAGTATGGTACAGACAGACACTTCAATCACAGGTGATAAACTCTCAACCCCTGCGGTGCTAAATTGGACTTTGGGGGAGGGAGATTCTAGTGGGTGGCACCTTCATGCCCCATATTGGTGGTACCTGTGACCAAGAGAGCAACAGAGTAAGAGGTAAGCCAGTAAGTACTGAACTCACACCCTAAGTTCAAAGCTCATTTCACCAGCCCATGATGCCTTTTCAGAGTTTTTGTGCTCTGCGCCCTGAAAGGGAAAAGATCAGAGGGGAGACTGATGGGAAAGGAAGGGAAAACTTGGAGGAGAAGAGCGAAGAGAAGCAGGAGAAGGATATATAAGAAGGAAAGAGAGAGGAAATGAGAGATAAGGAAGGGAGTTGCAGGTGAGGAAGAGAGAGAAGGGAGGGTGTCATGGAAAGGTGAGAGGGAAATAAGAAAAAGAGGGAAAGAGAAAGAGAATCAGGAGAGTAGAGAAAAAAGAAAGAATTGGGGCAAAGAGGAAGAGAAATAACAATGTGAAAGAAATAAGGAATGAGGAAAAAAGACAGAAGGAGGAGAAAAAGAAAGAAGAGAGAGAATTAGGAAATGGGGAAAGGGAGGGAGAGTTAAGGAAGGAGAAAAGAAAGGAGGGAGCGAGAAGGTAGAAGAGAGAGTCAAGGGGAGGGAGGACCATGGCAGAACAGAAGAAAAGAAAGGGTTAAGAGAGGAGAGAGTGATGATGGAAGGAAAGTCAGAAGAGTGAGAAAAATGGGGAAAAAATGAAGGAGGAGGAATGAAAAGTAGGGGTGGGAGAAAGCACCTGAAGGAAGTCACCAGTGACCACTCAGTGAGCAAGTTAAATATCCACGCTTTCCAGTACTGAGTGCAGGGCAACTTTCTGGAGAGAACGATGGTTATTACACCTGTACTGCTTCCTCTATTCCATCCCCAACAGAGAAATACCATTGAGTCAGATTAATGGCCCCAGCCCTGCCCAGCTTGGCCAAGAGGGCGGAGGTAGCTGCCTATGGGGAGCCTGCTCTTCAGACCCACTATCCACTGGGCTAAGTCAGTACTCACTTCACTGCTTGGGCCTCACCCCAATTAGTGCATTGAGTTTAATTGCCTGAGGTTGGCTGCCCAGCCAGGCTCAGATAACCTCAGCCACTTATTGGAGGGCTCCAAGCTCTGCCTGTTTGAATTTAATTTCAACTCAAATCCTGGTGTGGTAAAGGAAGTTCAGTTGTAGAGGAAAGAGCATTTGGAGTGGTTCCTAGTCACAGGGCTTTTCCTGGCTACTTATTATTTGTGTAGCCATGACTGAATTCTTTCTGAGCCTCAGTTTGCCCACTTGTAAAACGACAAGAACGGACTAGATCTAAAGCCCTTCATTTGGGGTCTGTGAGTTTAAAAAAAAAAACAAACATTCTGATAGCCGTATTTCAATATAATTGGTTTCCTTTGTAATTTTATATATATAATTTCTGCACTGAAAAACATGATTCCAAGAAGGGCTCTCTAGGCCACCCCAGATTGCCAAGAAGGGAAGAAGCCCAGAACTAGATGGTCACCAAGGTTCCTTGTCTCTAAGTCCAGTGATCCCAGGAACTAGCATTTACTGATCCCTGTACTTGGGATCATATTGGACAGCAATCAATTAATTCAATGTGTTTATTTAGAACTACACACCAAGCAAGTAGCTAGGTGGCACTGCAGTGGGTAGAGTGGCAGTCCTAGTGTTAGGAATCCCTGAATTCAAACCCATCCTCATATACTTAATAGCTCTATGACCTTGGGCAAGTCATTTAACATTGTTTGCCTCAATTTCCTCATCTGTAAAATGAGCTGGAGAAGGAAATGGTAAAACCACTCCAGTATCTTTGCCAAGAAAACCCAAAATGGGGTAATGAAGAGTCAGTCATGACTGAAAATGCCTGAAAAAAGCAACAAAACAAGTACTGTGGTTACAAAGACAAAAGCAAAATCATGTGTGCCCTGAAGAACTTGGCAGACTCTGGGCAATAGGGAGACCAGGTCCACACGAGAAAGATAGCTAGGCGACGGGTATCAAAGATGCAGCACTGACCAGGCAAGATGTCCAAAGGCATAAAAGGGTTGAATCTCAACTCTACTAATTGGGAAAAGTCACGTCCCTCTTTGGGCCTCAGCTTCCCTATCTGAGAGGAGAGGAAGGTGCCTTGGATGTGTTCTACAGTCCCTCCTCTCAAGCCTGCAAACAGTGGTTCAGACAGGAAGAACAAAAGAGATGGGAGAGCAGGGTAACCAGGAGTGATGTGGGCAGACTTTGTGGAGAAAAGCAGCCTGTGATCTGCACCTTGAAGACTTGGAGGATTCAGTTTAGACAGAGATGGGGAAGTCAATTCAGGGAGAAGGAGAGGATGCATGCAAAAGCAGAAAGAGAAGATGAGTCTATGTGAACATATATAAATCAGGTGGCTTAGGGTAGAGGGATCAACAAGGTTTGAAGGGAAGCCGAGGGCTTCTTGTGGAGGGACTGGACCACTCTACCGGAGGGCTGTGGTTTGATCCTAAAGATAATGGACATTTGCTGGAGTTTCTGGGAACAGAGGAGGGACCTGATGAAGGCAACGTTTTCACATAATTATTCTGGTACTAAATGGGACGGATTAGAACAAGGAAAAGAATGATGGTGATAGAAAGATGAGAACGAAGGCCAAGCAAGACATTTTACATCATAGGATTAGATCTTACCGGAACCTTGGAGTTATCCATCTCAACTTCCTCTTTCTTTTTAAATATAAAGATGGCACAAGTAGTACAAATTATCAGGGGCATGATTCGAACCCAGGTCGTTTGGCTCCAAATCCAGCTGCTATTACACTATAGATCATTAAGCCCTTGCCAAGGGCAAGTGAAAGGGAAGAGAATAGACATTTCTATAGTGCCTACTATGTGCAAAGCACTATGTTAAGAGTTAGTTTTTTAACAAATGCTCTCTCATTTGATCCTCACAACAACCCTGGGAGGTAGGTGCTATAATTATCTTCATTTTACAGTTGAGGCAAACAGAGGTCAAGTGACTTGCCTAGGGACACAAGGCTGGATTTGAATTTAGATTTTCCTAATTCCTGGCCCAGAATTCTAGTCATTGTGTTACCAGTTTCTTCTTATGGAGATGGACTCCTATGACAAAAGGCATCATGGGATAGTGCATCAGAGAGGGCAATGACTAAGAATGACCTGGATCTGAATCCCAGTGCTATTGTTTCTTGGGCTGACCTTGGGGAACTTCCCCTCTTTCCCAGCCTTCTCATCTGTCAAATGAGGGGATCAGCTTTGGTGAGGGATTCTTAACTGAGTCTGTGAGCCTCCCCCCTCAATTTTAACAAGTGTGTTTCATAGAATTGGTTTCCTTTATATATTTTGTTATATTTAAAAACATTAAACTGAGACGGGACCCATAGGCTTCACCAGACCATAAAAGAGAGGGCCACAATACATGAAAAGTTAAGAGTCTCTGCTTAGATCATCTCTGATGTCTCTCTGAGGTCGAAATTTTTTGACCTCTGAGACCATCTTTGTTCAGCCCACATTTGGTCCTTCAGCTTCATTTTTAGTACCTGGAGCAGGCAATGGGGCCAGGGGAGGAGAGACAGGGCATCCATGATGCTTGATGCACGACCTGAGCACTTCTGGGACCCCCATCAGCTTGGATCATTCACTTGATCCCCCACCCCACTTGCCACAGGATCAGTGTTGGGAAGGGACATCCTGGACAATTGCTAAAGCCTCAGGATTATATGTTAAACGTTCCTGGAATTGGGTTCCAGATTCTTAAGCCACTAAGGCAGGAAGCTGAGGAGCCAGAACCAGATGGAGCCATGGTCCCTTGGAGACAGGCTTCAGATGGTGTGTGCATGGGGCTGGGGGAGGGAAGGAGCATGGAGAGGTGCGGATAAGATGCCGATAGCCTGGTATATAATACAGGGTTTTCCTCAGGGCCACACTGCTCCTTTCTTCTGCCTCCTCTGTGGCCTCTAAAAATAAAGTCACTCATTTTAGCTCTCTGTTCCAGACAAGATTCTTACCAAGAAAGAGATGCCAGGCTGCCTTGTGTGGTGAGAGAAGCCCAGGTTGGGGAGCCAGAAGGCTTGGCTGAAATATCCAACTCTCCAATGAACTCCCCCTCCCCCGTGAGCCTCAGTTTTCCCATCTGTATGGAAGGAGTAAGAGAGGTTAGATTGGTTCCTGAGGTCCCTTCTAGCAGTGATGTAGTCTATGTTCCAAGATTTTTTATTGGGGTGACATTCTGTGTTCTAAGGTTCCCTCCAGATCTGACCTTCTCTGTTCTATGGTTCCTGCAGGATGGAATATTCTGGGTTCCATCACTCAACCCCAACACAGTTTTCCATGTTTGAATATTTCTTCTAGCCTCAATATTCTATGTCTGATCGTCTAAGTTTTCCTCTGGGTCTAAGTTTCTGTTCGAAGATCTCTCTCAGCTTTGACATTCTGTACAGCCAAACTGTCTAAAGGATTCGAGTATGGCTCCAGTCTCTTCAGAGACATGGGTTTGTATCTTTGAGATGGCTTTGTGACTTGGTCCAAAGAATTCTTAGCCTGGAATCAGAAAGACCTGAATTCAAATCCAGCCTCAGAAGCTTCCTAGCTGTGTGACCCTGGGCAGATCACTCAGCCTCTGCTTGCCTCAGTTTCCTAAACTGTAAAATGAGGTTAATAGCCTACCTTGCAGGGCTGTTGGGAGGACCAAATGAAATATAAGTGGTTTTTTTATTTGAAAATTTTTGTTGGATTAATAAATTTAGAATATTTTTCCACGGTTACATGATTCGTGTTCTTTTCCTCCCCTTCTCACACCCCCCTCCTGTAGCCAATGAGCCATTCCACTGGGTTTTACATGTGATCAAGACCTATTTTCGTATTAGTAACAACAAATGAAATATTTGTAAACGCACTTAGTCCAGGATTTGGTGCACAGTAGGTGCTACATAAATGCTTATTGCCTCTCCACTTCCCTCCATTCTAGGGTGCCTGCCAGCTCTGGGCTTCTATTAGAAAGTCCTTTTCGGTTCTAACCTTCTTTGTTCTAAGGAAGCTATGGCATTCCTACATTCTAATGCCCTTCCCCTCTGTCTCCTCTCTGCTATTTTCTAAGGTCCCTTCCAGATCAGATGTTCTGTGTTCCAAGTTCTAAGCTCTGAAGTCCAGAGATTCTAAGTGATGGGGGATCGTGCGATGGGGAGAGGGGCAGCCTCATGAGAAGGGGCTCGTGAGATAGACTGAGACAGAGGAAGCCCACGCTTCCTCTCCTCACTGAGGCCTGGAGGAAGCCTGACGGTGTGAACAGCAATGCTGGGTGCTATTTGCCCAACAGATAAGTGGTAGCTGTGACTTCCTGTGTGGAGGATGAGGGAGGCATGTGTGTGCGCTGAGGTCTGCCCTGCAGAATGAAGACACATGTGCACACACATTTCCCATGAAGTAGGCAAATCGCTGTGGTGGTGGTTGTTTTTAATTGGGAATGGTGAGAGGCGAGACAGCCTAGGAAGTGGCAGGATCAATGAAGAGAGGGCAAGGAGGAAAGGGGCAGTGAAGTAGGGTAGACGGAGGAGGTAGGCGAGGAAGGAAAGGATGGGCAAAATAGGAAGATGAAGGCAAAGAAAGGAAAGTGGAAGTTGGAGAGGGCTCCAAGGGGAAGGTAGGGGCTACTGTTCCCTCCTAACATACATTAAGCTCCTACTGTGTGCAGAACACAAGGTATATATGCTTACACGTGTAGATGTGAATACAAAGTTTAAATAAATTAGTTCTGTCTCTTGCATTGGTCCTTTCCTCTCCCCTCACAAGACCACCACCCTAGTTCAGCCCCCCATCACCTCTAGTCTGGACTACGACAACAACCTTCTAATGGGTCTCCCAACCTAGAGCCTCCGATGCATCCTCCACATAGCAAAGACGGTGATTTTTCTGAAACTCCAAGTCTGTCCAAGTTACTCACCTGCTCAAAAAGCTTCAATGGATCCCTACTGCCTTTAAGACAAAAAGTACCCCTCTGGCTCCAGCCTTCCTTTCCAGACATTGTCCCTCCTACAGACTCTACCTTCAGGCCAAACTGTCCTGCTTGCTGTTCACCATCTACATTCCATCTTCCTCAGAGGCTTTCCCACATTTCTTCCTTGGTTATCTCCCGTGGTCTCAATTCCCTTCATCTATATGTCCACTGCCAACTCTGCCCATCATTTCAGGAGCCAGCACTTTCTACCATCTACTGAATAGTCCCACCTAGATGATCCTCAGGCACCAGAAACTCAACAAGCCTAAAACAGAGCTCATTCCCCACCTCTCTAAACCTGCTCCTCCCCAACGTCTCCATTTCTGCTAATGGTATCCCCAACACCCCAGTACCCTAGCTAGGTATATGGCCCCCAAGTCACCTTCGATTCTTCCCTCCCCTTCACCCCCTCCATTCAATCCGTTGCAAAGGCCTATTGATTCAACCTTTCACAGTGAAATCTCTCGCATCCAACCCCTCCTCTCCAGTCCCACTGTGGCCAGCCTAGTTCAGGCCCTCGTTATCTCTCCCCTGGACTCTCGTACTAGCCTCCTGTCCCATCTTCTTGCTTCCAGTCGTCTTCTCATGCAAAGGAGGAGGGGGGATAGTTGAGAGATTGTACAAATGTGGAACTGAGACCATTTGGTAACTGATGAAATGGGAGAGAGGAGGGTGGGGGAAGAAGCCAAGATTGCACCTAGGTTTCAGACGTGTGAGATGGGGTGCCACTGCCAGAAATATTGAGGTCAGCAGGAGGCTCAGGTGGAGAGGGGAAATTAATAAGCTGGGTTTCGGAGATGGTGTGTTGGAGGTGCCATGGGGACCTAGAGGTGGCGAGATAAAAAATACTCAGAGATTTTAGCAAACTGAAAGGTCGGTTTGAGTCACCAGAGTGATGTGGCAGCCAAAATAGCCAGGAAGATCCTGAATTAGATGACTAGATGCCTAGTGCCCGGAAACAAGTTGGTAAGAATGGCACTGGAGTCTTCCCTGGTTGGACCACGTTAATCATATCGCACCCAGTTCCAAGAACCGTATTTCAGGGAAGGCCATTGCTGAACTGGAGCATGACCGAAGGATGGTCACCCAGATGGTGAAGGGAGGTTTCTAGTGGGATGGCTGAAGCATCTGTCCTTGTTCAACCTTTTGCTGTTGTTCTTAGAGATTTCAATAAAGGTCTAGAGAGCAGACTTCTTGGTCTTCTGGATGGGGCCAAGCTGTACTGAGCAATAGCTACCATGAAAGGATGACAAAGCTGGGATCCAAAATGATCTCAACAATCTAGAATGGGATATACCAAATCCAATATGATAAATTCCAGAGGAATCTAAAGCACAACATGGATTCAAAAAACAAATCCAGCAACTACAAGATGGAGGGGATGTGCCTAGAAAAGAGCACATGTAAAAATATCTGGGGGACTTTGTAGTCTATGAGCTTAATATGAATCAGACATAGTAATGTAAGAGAGTAGCCAAAACACTTTAAGTGGAGGCAACTAGGAGATTCAGTGGGTAGAGAGCCAGGCCGAGAGAGGAGGTCCTGGGTTCAAATTTGACTTCAGGCACTTCCCAGCTACGTGACCCTGGGCAAGTCACTTAATCCCAATTGCCTAGCCTTTAGCACTCTTCTACCTTGGAACTGATACTTAGTGGAGAAAAAAAAATCTCATGTGATAAAGGAGGAAGATGATAACCCTCCTGGAAAGAGTGCCAGATTGGGAGTTATAGGTTCTATATGAAATGGACTATATCCAGATAATTGGAGTTAGTTTCTGAGCATATTTGAAGAATACTGACAAAATGAAAGATGCTCAGGATGATAAGAGGACAAGAGACCATGCCATTTAAGAATCCATGAGAGGGCCTGGATGTATTTGGCCTAGAGAAGAGAGGAATGAGGGGATAAATGATAGCGGTCTTCAAAATTTGAAGGGTTGTCACCTGCAAAAACAATCAGACTGTTTTGCATAAACACAGAGGACAGAACTATGAGCAATGGATAAAAGTTGCAGAAAGGTAAGTTTCAGCTTAATATCAGAAAGAAAAAAATCCTAATAATTAGAGCTGTCCCAAAAGTGGACTGGGCTGCCTTGTGAGCCAGATGTCTTCAACAGAAAGCTGGACGATCATTGGTAGGGTTTGTTGTAGAGTAGGTTCTTGGTCAGGTTAGATCAAATAGTCTTTAAGGTCCCTTTCAGCGATGAGTGTGCTGGAGCCAGCTCTAACCTGCACATTGATTGTTAAAATTTTCAATGCAAGTGTTTACACCTCTTTAGAAAAATCAGCAATTGAAACAAATCAGAACTTGATTTATTGTTTTGTTGATTTTCTAGACTTAAGAAAGTATTATCAATGAAGATTAAATTTAGAAGTATATATTCATGCTTTTTTCCCACCAGAGAGCCTGATTGCTAAATATGTACCGCCATGCTCCTGCCATCTAACTCCAAGAACCCCTCATATGATGGAGGAGAAAAGAATGAAAATACAATTCCTGGGGATTGTTCTAGATGAGGCCAAAGGAAAAGGGGTCATAAGCACAGGAAGTAGATGATGTACCTTAGCAAGAAGTAGAGGCTGCCACACTTTTTTCTTGAAATAGGAAGAAATGAGGAGAGATTGGGTGATAACACTGAGCATTTTGGAGTCAGTCATTAGCTGTGAGTTGGTTGTGGAAATGAGAGTGTCGTCTGAAGAAAGGAAAATAGTAAATTTGGTGAATGAGACAGGGAGGCTAAAAGAAATCAATTCAATTTCATTACTTTTACCAGGGATGACTATTAGTGTTGGACGGAGATGAACAAATCAGATAGTGGGGATTACCATGGTTCAAGGGATACAATGTGGTGGTTATATTCTATGGTCCATTCTTCTCACTTGACAAAATCAGAAGGCTTATAAGTCAAATCTTGGCTTTGCCCTTTACTGACAATATGACTATGGGAAAGTTACTTCATTTCTTTTTGTAGAGGTCTGCAAGCAAAGGCTAGATAGCCCCTTGTTGTGAATTGGAATAGATGGCTGACAAGGTCTTTTCCAACTCTAAAACTCTGATTCTGTTATTCTTTGGGCAAGAAATAGCACAATGACTATAGCCATCCTTTCTCCTGGTCCTACAAGTCAAGGGGAATGGAAGAAAGCAGAGCCTTCTGGTCATTTTTGAAATCCTAACTTGAACACCCTGGTTGAAGTCCACATCTCATCTCATCCAGACTATTGTAGTAGAAGCCTTGCTGATCTCCTAACCTACAGTCCATCCCCTCTCCAATCTATCCTCCACATCAGTGACAGAGTAAGCTTATGATATTTTGGTCATACTTCTTCCCTCAAAAACCTTCAGTGGATCCCTACTGCCTGCCAAATAAAATAAAATGAATTACTTACTCTAAAAGGGCATTCAAAACCTATGAACTGGCTCCAGTTTGCTTGACCAGCATAACCTCATCCTATACTCTCTCCAAGTGTGTAATGTTTCAGCCACATTGGACCACTCTTCATTCCTGGCTTTCACCCCTCCCTATCCTATATCTTTGGCTTTGCTAATTCTGCTCCCTGTGCCTGGAATGATTATTTTTTTAACCATCATCCTCCATATCGACATCTACTGACGTCCTTCTATTTCATTGAGGTACAACCAAAGCCGATCTTCTCCATGGAACTATCCGTGCCGACCCATTCCCAGCTCAAAGGATAGAAGTATGCTACTTCCTTGAATTTCTCCTAGCACTTTGTCAAGAACTCTCTTTTGTACTCATCTCCTCTTCCTTGTCTTATAGTTATCTTGAACTTCAACTTAGCCTTTCCATATTCGATTGTAACCACTTGAGAGCAATTGTTTGTCGTGACTCATGCCTTTCCAGAATGAAGTACTGGGCTGGGTACATAGTAGGTACTTAGTATTTTTTGAGTGACTGAATGAATGAACTCACACAAAATACCTACAAAACAGAATTTTATCAGGTGGAACATGGGGAAGGATCAGAAGGGGTTTCTGCCACTGAGCAAAACTACTCTCAGAAAGTGTTAACAATTCACTGCTGGCTCTGGTGGCCTTTTCTTAGTCCTCATTTTTTTTTGTTTCCCCATAGTCTTTCACACTCTTGAATACCTCCATCTCCTAGATTGGTTCATTTCCTTCAGCTTTCCTGACCCTTCTCTCATCTGATTCTTCTCCTTCTTGTTGGAATTCTCTGCTTTGGATGATGGGAAATCATCTACCTCCAATATATGGTGACCTTCAAGGTTCTTCTGTATCCATCCATCCATACTTTCTCTCAGTAATTTTATCAGCACCCATTCATTCAATCATCATCTCTATCCAGATTACTCAGCAGTTAAGGGGCATAATACATAGAGTGTTGGGCTTGAAGCAAGGAAGATTTGAGTTTGACTCCTACCTCAGGCCTTTTACTGTGTAACTCTGGGCAAGTCACAGCCTCCCTAGGCCTCTAAGTCTATGTATGATCCCATGACTCCCTCATCTAGCTCCAATATCTCTCCTGGATTCTAGGCTTGTGTCTTCATTATCTACTGAGCATGTCCACGTGAATGCCCTCCAACAACTCAAGCTCAACATATCCAAAAGGGGAGTCACTCCCCTCCCCAGCTCCAGATTTCTGTTTCTCTGGTGGAACCCATCATCCTTTCAATGACCCAGTTTTACAAGTTTGGCCTCATTCTTGACTCTTCCTCTATCTTCAATCCCTGTAATCCCTTTCAAGTTTTGGTGGTCTTCCCTTCCCCATGGCTCTTTTCTCCACCCACACAGCTACCATCCTTCTAAACCTTATCACATCTCACTTGGATGACTGCAATAGCTCTGAGTTGGTCTCCCAGCTTCTAGTCTTGCCCTTATCCAAATCAGCCCCAACAGAGCTGCCAGAAGAGTAGGTCTGGCTACGGCACTCCCCTGCCCTGTTTGCCTCTAGAAGAAAAGGCAAACTCCCTCACCTGGCATTTAAAGACTTTCTCAATCTGGCTCCATCCTACATTTGCTGATTTATCTCTTATCACATTCCACTCATTCTTCCTCTCAGGCAAACTGGTTTACTTAGAAGGATAGACTTGGAGCATATAGTCTAACATTTTGCAACTCCCACATTTTACAGAGAAAGAAACATGTCTGGGGAGGTTAATAATGATAATAATATAACTAGCACTTACATAGCACTTTAAAGCTTGCAAATAACTTTATATATGGATCAATACAACTACTCTGAGTGGCAGGGATGAGGGATCCCCATTTTTGAGATCAAGAAACTGAGGCAAACAGAAATTAAGTGACTTGTTCAGAATCATACAGTAAAGTTGGATATGAATTCAGGTCATCTTGACTGCAACCAAGCCCAGCTGACTCCATCCACTGAGCCATTGAGGCACCAGCTAAGTGACCTGTCCATGGTTAAACATTCAGTAAGTGGGAAAGGTAGAATTCAAACACCATTTTTTTGTGTTTGTGTGGCTGCACATCCTGCACTGTTGCCACTATAACCACTGACTCACCTCACATTCTGCCTCAGTACCTTTGTCTAGGCTGTCCTGAATGTCTGAAGGAATATCCTTCCTCATGTTCACCTCTTAGAAGCCTCTAGCTTCCTTCAAGAGTCATCATGGAAATGACCACACCAATGCAACTATCAATAATATGTAAATAAGTCTTGACTGATCACACAGGTTAAAACCAATTGAAATGCATGTTGGATATGGGGGGAGGGATTGAAGGGGGTGAAGGGGAAAGTAAAAACAGGAATCATGTAACCATGGAAAATTTTTTCTAAAAAAATAAAATATTTGAATCTGAAAAAAAAGAGTCAACATGGGACACTTCCCAGCTGTGTGACCCTGGGCAAGTCACTTGACCCCCATTGCCTACCCTTACCACTCTTCCACCAAGGAGCCAATATACAGTATTGACTCCAAGATCCAAGGTGAGGGTTTAAAAAAAGGAGTCATCATGGAAGCCAGTCATCTAAGAAGTCTTTCCTAGTCTCACTAGTTGTAATTGCTCTTTCTTTTCTTGTTACTTTAAATTCATCTTTGAATATATCCTGTCCCTTCTCCCTTCCAAATAGAGTGTAAGCTCTTTGGAGGCAGGAACTGATTTTTTGGGGGGAGAGAAGGGGTCTTTGTATCTCCAAAAGCTAGCACAGTACATGGCACATACTAAGTATTTAATAAATACTCCTGGAATGAATTAAGGCTTCAAGGAAATCTGTACGAGGCTATTAGAAAGGTCAGCTAGATAGAGCTCCAGGTCTGGAGTTTGGGAGGACCTGGGCTTAAATCTGGCCTCAGACTCTTCCTAGCTGTGTGACCCTAGTTGAGTCACTTGACTCCAACTTGCCTAGTCCTTAACGCTCTTCTGCCTTGGAATCAATTCTTAGAATCGATTCTAAGACACAATGTAATGTTGTTGTTTTTAAAGAAGTTCTTTGAACTAAACTGTGAAGAATAAGTAGTATGAGAAGCAGATAGGGACAGGGATGATAGCCCAGTGTGAACACAAGAAGGGGTCTGAGCTAGGCTGGGAAAACTTAAGTATGTTTAAGAAGAGGGTGTAAGGATAATCCTGAAATGGGCCAAAAGGAGAATATTTTTAAGAATGTGGGATACTCTTAGAGTAGTAAAAGAATGGGGGCAGCTGGGTGGCTCAGTGATTGAGAGCCAGGCCTAGAGATGGGAGGTTCAAATCTAGCCTCAGACATTCCCAGCTGTGTGACCCTGGGCAAGTCACTTGACCCCCATTACCTAGCCCTTACCACTCTTCTGCCTTGGAGCCAATATACAGTATTGCCTCCAAGACAGAAGGTAAAGGTTTTTTTAAAAAAAAAAAAAAAAAAAAAGAATAGTAAAAGAACACTGAATCAGAAGTTAGAAGACCTTCATTCAAGCTCAGCTCTGAAAATCATGTGACTTTGACCAGGTTATTTCCCCTGATTTGCTTTCTGTAAAATGAGAGAATTGGGCTAGCTCAGCCTTGGTTAAATGGACCCCGGGGTTCCCCTAAGGAGTCCCTGGATCAATTTCAGGCAGTCTATGGATCCGGATGGGAAACAATTCCATCTTTATTTCCTTTGTCATTTTATATGGTTTATTTTGTGCTTTTAAAAACATTATTTTGGGAAAGGGTTCATAGATTTCACCAGCCTGCAAAAAGGTTAAGAATCCCTAGACTAAGATGATCTCCACGACTCCTTCTATCTGTAAAATCCAGCTACCCTTATCCTATTCTCCAGTTTCACAATTTGGCTGATGATTGATGAAGAAGAAACTGTACAGCTTAAGTCCTACTTCCAAATGGTGTCAGCACTGCCCTGCCAAGACTGGTTGACGTTCCACTTTGTAGGCAACAAACAGCATTTTTGCTCATTAATTGGGTTTAGAACTGTGGCACCCTCCCCCGTGAAGTGTTAACAATCATTGGTGTTCCCCAGTGGGAGCTGAGTGATAACAACATTATAAGTTTCTGTTTGTTCTTCCAACACAGAACATTTATGGGTAACATCAAGATGAACCAACTCATTTGGACTTTAGCTAGGGTTTGCTCATTAGCTGTGGATAGAGCATTGGACTTTAAAAAGTTAGAAAGACTTGGACTTAAATCCTGCCTCAGATACTTAGTAGCTGTATGACCCTGGGCAAGTCACTTACCCACTTTTGTTTCCTGTTTCTATATTGAACTTGATAACCTTTAATGTTTCATCTAGCTCTAAATCTAAAATTAACCCCCAAACATAAAAGTATACTGGCCATAAATGCACTGTCCTTCCTACCTCCTGAGATAAATCTGGATCCTGGTGTCAGGATATTGTGCCTTAGAGAAGAAAGGGGTCATAGATATATATCATCTAGGCTAATTCCTTCATTTCATGAATAAAGAAACTGAGGCTTGTCTATATTTATTAAGTGACGTGTCCAAAGTCATATTTGACAGAATTAACTTTTGAAGTCAGGTCCCTTGATTCCAAATCCAGTGATCTTTTCACTAGCCATTGCCAGCTGAGATCAGGGAAGTGGCAGAATTATAAAATGATCACATTTCTGAGAGGAAAGGGACCCTAGAGATCTCTCATCTAGCCATCCTCATTTTGTAGATGGGGAAACTGAGAGTCAGAGAGGAGCAGAGACTTGTCCAAGGTCCATGGATCCATACTGGCAGAATCTACTGATTTCAGAAAGGGCCCATGCTTCCCCTTGTTCCTGCCTTAGCTCACACCCTGGACTTCTTTTCCATTTCCTTGCCACCTACTTTGTCCTCCATGGATACCATTCTCCCTCCTCCTTTTTCCTTCCTACCTCTCCTTCTCCCTCTTCTCTCTCTCTCCCTACTTCTCTCTTCTTTCTTCTCTCCTCTCTCTCTTTCTTTCTCCCCCTATTCATATTCTCTCTCTCTCTCTCTCTCTCTCTCTCTCTCTCTCTCTCTCTCTCTCTCTCTCTC
>NC_058131.1:692474806-692514687 GCF_016433145.1 Gracilinanus agilis
AGGGAGGGAGGGAGGGAGGGAGGAGGGAGGGAAGAGGGAGAAAGAAAGAGGGAGGGAGAGAGCACAAAGGAGTGAGGGAGAAAGAGAGAAGAGGGTTGGATTTTTAATTTCATTAATATAGGGAACTCCTGGATGTGGAAACTCCCTTTACCAATGCAGGCACCTACTGCAAAATACAATCCTAGAGGTTCACCCAGAGCACTGAGAGATTCAGTGAATTTTCTAGGAGCATGCAGTTAGCACAGGTCAATGTCAGGATTTGAACCCAACACCTCCTAGCACCAAGACAAGCACTCTAAACATTAAACAATACCATTTCTTATATAAAATAAACACAAGGTGATCATATAGGACAGCGTTGGTGAACATTTTCAAGATCACGTGCCCAAACTACACTTTCAGGCTGCCTGTGAACCACCCCTGCATTACCCCAGACTGAGGAGGGAGAAAGTCCTTGTATTTGGCTCCTGGGCAGAGGTGCAGGGCATGTGAAAAATGTCCTCAGGCGCTGTGGAGAGGTGGAACAGAGCAGTCCCCTCTAGCATGCCTGGATACCTGTGCCACACCTTAGCCAACACAGGTATAGGGAGATGGCACAAGCAGGAACAGGGGTGGGAGGGCAAGGTCAGGAAAGAATTCACCTAGAAAGAGGTGCCTGAAGTAAGCTTTGAAGGAAACTAGGGATTCTCAGATGCAGGAGTGAGGAGGGAGAACATCCTAAGCATTGGAGTATGTCCATACGAAGCTATGGAAGTAAGATAGAGGATGCTATATGTGATGAACAGCAAGGAGAGTGTGAAAAGGGGAGTCATAATAATAATAACTAGCATTTATATAGCACTTTATGGTTTGAAAAGTGGTCTAGCAACATTATCTCATATGATCCTTATCTATTGTCCCCATTTTACCGATTAGAAAACTAAGGCAAACAGAGGCTAAGTGACATGTCCAGGATCACTCGGCTAGGAAGTATATGAGCCAGGATTTGAAGTCAGGATGATGAGTTCAATTGAACCCAGGCTGTCGCATCTTTAAATTGAGTGTTCTACTCTTTGTGCCACCCAGCTGCTTCTAATGTAATCCATCATAAGGTAAAAAAGTTAGGTTGGAGCTTTGTTGTTAAGAGCTTTACGTTGCCAGTCAGAGAGGTTTGCATTTGATCTTGTAGGTAACAGCGAGCCTCTAGGTAATGGGAAACTCAATAAATAGCAAAGGTATTGAGCACGGGAGCAGAAGGGTCAGAACCATCTTGCAGGGAAATTGTGGCATGATCCTTTCTCTTAAGAAGCTCAGTTTAGAAAGGAGATAACTCATGCAAATAAGACCGAAGAAGGCATGTACTAAGAGACAAGGGTTCCAGGGGTGCAGTTAGGTGGCCCAGTGGATTGAGAACCAGGCCTAGAGATGGAAAATCCTGGGTTCAAATCTAGCCTCCGATACTTCCTAGCTGTGTGACCCTGAGCAAGTCACTTCATCCCCTTTACCTGGCCCTTTCCACTATTTTGTCTTGGAACTGTATTGAGTCTAAGATGGAAGGTAAAGGTTAAAAGAATAAATTCTAGGATTTTGTCAGAAGGAGGGCTCACTAGGACCTGAGATGCTCAGGGAAATCCAGAGATATAGACTGAATTGAAAAGGATCTCAGGGTCATTTAGACCACCTATCCCCAAGAAGGGACCTCCACCACTTCAGCCTCCATGACTGGTATTTGTACCCATTTGAAGACATTCAGGAATGGGGAACTCATGACCCCTTTGGGGAGCTAATTCCACTTTGAGACATTGCTAACTGTAAAAATCTATCTGTGACCCCCCCAGGTCTAGCTTTGATTTCTAGAGCCATGGAGAATAAGTCTAACCCCTCTTTCACGCCGTGGCCCCTTAAGGCACCATTGTCTAGATTCTCTCCAGCTTGTCACTATCTGACCTAAAATATGGAGCCTGGAATTGAAGCTACCGAATGCTCCTGAACCTACTGACATGCTCATGGCATAAGGCAGTGAGCTTCCTGTTTCCCTACCTCTCAACCCTGCATATCTCTCTTTTTAAAATCCTTACCTTCTGTCTTAGAATCAACACTGGTTCCAAGGCAGTAGAGCAGTCGGGACTAGGCAGTGGGGGTTAAGTGACTTGCTCAGGGTCACACAGCTAGGAAGTATCTGAGGCCAGATTTGAATCCAGGACCTCCCAGCTCTGGGCCTGGCTCTCTATCCACTGAGCCACCTAGTAGCCCCCCCCCCCCCCCGTAAATCTCTTAATGTAGCCATGAAAGCCTGACTTTTCTGAGGGCTCCCTGATACTGATGACTGATAATGGTTTGAGCTCACTAACCACTTCACTTTCTGACCTTTTCCAGAGGAGTAGCTGCTCTCTAGACAGATCTCCTCGACATTGTACATTGTCAGGTTGACTCTGTGAATGTATGGATTGATTTGGGAGGTCAGTGACTAGCTCTTCCCTTGGCAGGGATGGGCAGGGAGGGAATTTCATGGAAATGGCCCTGATTGTATCCCAGTGACCAATTTCCCATGCTGCCATTTACCATCCTCATTCTACGTCTACAGCAGGAGGGAGCTCAAAGACTATGTAGACTAGTGATTCCCAAAGTGGGCACCATCGCCCCCTGGTGGGTGCTGCAGCGATCCAGGAGGGTGGTAATGGCCACAGGTGCATTTATCTTTCCTATTAATTGCTATAAATTTTTTTAAAAAAAGTAATTTCCAGGGGCACTAAGTAACATTTTTTCTGGAAAGGGGGTGGTAGGCCAAAAATGTTTGGGAACCACTGAGGTAGACTGAGGCAGAAGCAGGATCCTGATCCCCTACTTCTTGCCCCCCAAATACCCTTCTCTTTTATCTTGTGTGAGATATTATGATAGGAGAAAACCCATCACCAGAAAAGCCTTAAATTGAGAGTCAGAAGACCTGGGTTCTAATCTCCATTTCACCAAGGGCTGTCCCTTTCTCTTTATGGCCTCAATTTACTCTTTTGTTGAGCAGGTATAGTATTAAGATGCACAGCGAGCATTAGAGGAATTGGGGGTAGCTGAATGAAAGTATCCCCAGCCAGAGAGCCATCTCGAGACCCCTCTGAGTCAAGGCTGACTTTCAGAGGAGTCAGAATTCTGGATCCATCAAACAAGCCATCGTCTCCCCCTGCTGATTATTATAGCTATTAGCATTCACTCAGTCTCCAGCAGCTTTATCAGAATATCACTGATGTCAAGTCTACAAGTGCCAAGCCTGGGCTAGGGGAGGAGGACATCAGCAATCACAGTGGGATGGCTTAATGTTCCCCCTTTCCTTATTCCTGCTCTGGATCCTCCTTGATCTCCTTCTCTCTGGCTGGGATTCCTGGAGACTCTCCTTAGCTGGGCTTCTGGAACAAATGAACCCCAATTTCCTGCTGCCCTTCTCTACAATGGGAAGAAAGAGATGTTTGCCAAACCCCAGAATGTCCAAGTCGAAAGGAGCTCAGTACGTGGGATATCAGAGAGCAGAGAGGGACTCTAGAACATGAAATATCATAGCTGGGAGGCACTATGGATTTTAGATGATCAGATCTGGAAGAGACTTCAGTACAAAGAAAGTTCTAAAGAGACATAGAACACAGAACAAAAAGGAACTTGGGAATTAAGAACACATATTTTGGGGCAGCTGGGTAGCTCAGTGGATTGAGAACCAGGCCTAGAGATGGGAAGTCCTAGGTTCAAAACTGGCCTCAGACACTTCCCAGCTGTGCGACCCTGGGCAAGTCACTTGACCCCTATTGCCTACCCTTCCCACTCTTCTGCCTTGGAGCCAATACATAGTATTGATTCCAAGACGGGAGGTAAGGTTTATAAAAAAAGAAAAAAAGAACACATATTTTGGGGGTGAGCTAGGTGGCTCAGTGGATTGAGAGCTAGGCCCAGAGATGGGAGGTCCTGGGTTCAAATCTGGCCTCAGACACTTCCTAGCTGTATGACCCTGGGCAAGTCACTTAACTCTCATTGCCTAGCCCTTACCACTCTTCTGCTTTAGAACCAATACACAGTATTGATTCTAAGATGGAAGGTAGGAGTTTTAAAATAATAATATAAAAAAGAACACATATTTTTTGAGCTAGGAAGTAACTTAGTGATGACCTAGTCAAATCCCCTCATTTTAAAACAAAGTTGAAGATAATAAATCAGCCATTGTGTCAATAAGCATTTATTGGGAATACAATGAAAGGCAAAATCACCATCTTTGCCCTCGATGAGCCCACTGTCTAATGTCTTGTCCAAGGTTCCACAGGATGCCCATGGTAGAGTCAGGGGATGGTAATGATATTATCATTTGTATAGCACTTTAAGGTTGGTAAAGCACTGCATGCATGTTTATATTTAGCTAGATGGCACAGTGGGTAGAGTATTGGGCCTGGAGCCAGGAAGATTCATCCAATTGACTTCAGATCCAGGCTCAGACCCTTACTAGCTGTGTGTCCCTGGGCACATCACTTAACCCTGCTTGCCTCAGTTTCCTCATCTGTAAAATGAGCTGGAGAAGAAAATGGCACATGTCTGCAGTATCTTTGTCAAGAAGACCCCGAACAGAGTCACAAAATGTCAGATGTGACTAAAACAGATGACCAACAAAATGCATGCATACATGTATACATATAAAATCTCATTTGAAATGTGCAGAATCTATGTAAGAGCTGTGCTATCATTTCTCCCATTTGATAGATGAGGAAACTGAGGCACAGATAGGTGAAATGACTTGTCCAGGATCATACAGCTAGTAAATGATTTAGGTGGCATTTGAACCCTGGTCTATCTGTTTCCAAGTCTAGCACTCATCAATCATGCCTCCTACTTGCCTAATATGTAAGGAAAAAGAACAAGCATAAAACCCAAACTTTCATGTCCAGATAGATCCATTTTCTTTCTCTTGAGACCAGGGTGCCTTGATTCGTTAGTGTCATAGGATCTGGAGTTGGAAGGGGTTTTTAATCATCTAGAACAGTACCTTCAATGTATTAATGAGAAAATTTAGGGCTATAGAAAACCACTCAAGTAATTTACCCAATGCTGCATAGCTAGTGACTAGAAAAATCAGGATTTGAAATTGAATCCTCTGGCTCCAAATAAAGATTCTTTTCCATAAAGCTAAAATGACTTTACAGATGAAGCCACAGAGACCAGTGGAATGGGAAGAATAGAAAGAGCAGGGACCTACCGTCTTTCTTGGTCCTCTCTTAGCTGGGTGCAGAGGCTCTGGTGCTCCCCAGGGTGCTGCTTCTGAGAGGAGTCCAGGCAGAGCTGGGGTGGGGGGCTGCCCACGCAAAACTATAGTTTAGATATGTGCTAGGGCTCCTAGGGAAGAGGATGCCAGAGCTGTCCAAAGTTCAGGAGAGCTGGGACACGATGGATCCTAGGGGAGAGAAATGAGACACAGGGTAAGTGGTGGTGGCTGGGGGGAGAGAAATTAGGACCTTTGAGGAAGAGGAATAAGTCATTAAGCATTTATTAAGCACCTAAGATGTGCCAATCATTGTGCTAAGAGCTGAGGATTAAAATAAAGATAAAAAAGCAAGACCTTGCTCCCAAGGAGCTCAAAGTCTAACAGGGGTGACAAGATGCAAAGAACTCAATACAAACAAGATATAAATGGGGGCTGATCTTAGAGAGAAGGCCCGCACATTAAGGGGGATTAGAAAAAGCTTAGAAGAAAAGCTCCAGCAACACTTGTCCATGTCGAAATGCAGGAGACATTTTTCAGCTAGTGGTCTCCACTCTTTTCTGTCTTAGAAGGGTATGGTACTAAAATAAACACTGTAATGGGGAACAAAAGACTTTGGTTCTATTCTTGCCTTTACCACATACTGCTTATGTGATCTTGGAATAGTAATTTAGTCTCTCCAGGACTCAATTTCCTCCTCTGTAAAAATGAGGGCATAGTACAAGATGATCTAAGAGTCCATATCACTCTTGATCCTATGGACTAATGATCTGAAAATGCTCCAATGTCTGCAAAATCTTTTTGTCCCCAGTAGCCCTCTGAGTTAGGTAGGACAAGTATGATCATGCCCAATCTATATCTATATCTATATCTATATCTATATCTATATCTATATCTATATCTATATCTAAATCTATATATCTATACGTACATCTATACTAATCTGTATCTGTATCTACATCTATATATCTGTATCTATATCATCTATACCTATATCTATATCTATATCTGTATCTTTATCTGTATCTATATATCTATATCTATACCTATATCTATCTATATCTATACCTACATCTATACTAATCTATATCTGTATCTGTATCTATATCTATACCTATACCTATATCTATCTATATCTATACCTACATCTATATCTATATCTATACCTATACCTATACCTATACATATACCTATATCTATACCTATATCTATATCTACACCTACATCTATACTAATCTATATCTATATCTATATCTGTATCTATCTATACCTATATCTATACCTATATCTATATCTACAGCTACATCTATACTCATCTAAATCTATATCTGTATCTGTATCTGTGACTTTATCTGCATCTCTATCTATATCTACACCTACATCTATACTAATCTATATCTATATCTATATCTGTATCTGTGACTTTATCTGTATCTGTATCTGTATCTGTATCTCTATCTGTATCTTTATCTGTATCTATATCTATATCTACATCTATATCTATATCTACATCTACATCTATATCTATATCTATCTATATCTATCAATCTATCTACATATGTACATACACAAGAAATGCTTAGAATCACTCAATGTTAGTATCCCAGAAACTTAGGACTGGAACAAGCAACGATCCCCGGAAGATAGAAAAGAGTCTTCCACATGAGAGCACTTTACATACTTAGAGGAAATAATCATGGCCTCTCTAAAGTGTCTTCATAGCCTTTAAAGCTGGAAGAGACCTTACAGACAGATAATCTAATCCAATCCCCTAACTTCACAGATAGTGAATCAAAGACCCAGAGAAGAAAAAGAGGGACTTGCTCAAGGTCTCACAGATATATAAAAAAAAAAGTTAAGACTTGAACTCAGTTCCTCTGACTCTAATCCAGAGTGTTTTGTCTAGTCTACCAGGATAGTAATTCAGGCTAAGCTAGTTCCTCTTATTCCTTCCCATCTCTTCCTAGTAACTTTCTTTCCATTCTTCTTTCCATCTCTTCCCAGTCTTTTCCCATCCCTTTTCATCTCACCTTTCCTATCTCTCCCTTTCCCTTCCCTTCCCATTCCTTCCTTTCCTTTCTGACCTTTTCCCCATCCCTTCCTATGCTTTCCCTTCCTATCCCTTCTTTTCTCATTCCTTCCCATCCCAACCTTTCCTATCCCTCTCCATCCCTTCCCCTCCCTTCTTTCCATCCTTTCCTATTCCTTCCCTTCTTATCCCTTCTCCTATTCCTTCCCAACTCATCCTTTCCCTTCTCTTCCCTTCCCATCTCTTTCTTTTTTTCTTTTCTTTTAGGGCTTAGCTAGTGCTGGCATATAGTTGGCACTAAATAAATGCTAGCTATTATTATTTTTTATTGCCGTAAGAAAAGATACACATGTGCAAAAAACATATAAAGCAGCCTTTTTTTGTTGCAATAAATGGCTACAAACAAAGCATGTGTGATGACTTGGGGAATGGGGGACCAAACTGCTGTATGAATGTGATGCAATATTACTCTGCCATAAAACATGATGAATATGAAAAATTTCCAGGAACCTGGAAGAACCTGTATGAATTGATGCAGGGTGAAGAACACTAAGCCAAAGAACAATATACTCAGAGACTACAACCACCTAAATCAAGACAACATTAAGGGGCAATAAAACTGGGTTAAGAACAACAGAAAATGTTGGTCCCATTCAATGGAATGCACACATCCTTCCTTCCTTCCTCCCTTCCTTCCTTCCTGTTAACTACCAATCAGGCATCTACAAATGTGTGTGGTGACCTGTGCCATCAGTCACAATCACATTATCAAGCAGTTTTCCTTAACAATTTAGGGGAATGTACTTTATGGGGGTTGGGGAACTAGTAGAGAATTTGTTGTTGTGTCAAAACACGTTAGATCAACAAGTAGAATACATTAAAGCAGTGATGGACAAACTTTTTAAAGAGGGGCCAAAGGAAAGGAAATGCTCATCTGTTAGTCTGTTTCTAAGGCAACTCTTTCGAATTGTATTCATCAGATTAGGAATAACGTCACAGGGCTGGATAGAACATTTCAGGGGGCCACATCTGGCCCATGGGCAGTAGTATGCCCATCACTGCATTAAAGGGTAATTTGCAGCTGAATTATAGAGGGCTTTAAATGTAAAGTAGTTTAGTTTTCAAATCCCAAAGACAGTAGGGAGCTATTGAAAGTTTTGTGAATAAAGGAATGACAAAATCATCACTGTGCCTTGAGAAGATGATCTTGGAAGCTATGTGAAGGCGAGATGGGAGAGAAGAGCAGCAAGGAGATTAAATTTTAAACTTTAAAAGGTCGTAATGATTATCCACATGAGAAGGGAGAAAGGCTTAAACTATTGTTTGGGACAGAAGAAAGAAGCTGAGAAACATTTGGAGGTGGAACTGAAAGATGACTTTCCAGTTTCCTTTCTGAATGACTGGAAAGCGCTGAAATAAGGAAGTTGTAAAAAAAAGGGGGGGGTGGGCTTGTTGGGGGGCAGGGAGGGAATGAGTTTGGTTTGGGGCATTTTGATGTTGAGTTAACAACAGGACATCTGAGGGAGATTTATAGCAGGATGTGCAGGATTGGAGGTGCAGGATTGAAATTCAAGAATGAATTAAAGCTGCAGATGCAGATTTGGGAGTGAAGGGCACCCAAGCAGGTGATAACTGAACTTGGGCACAGATGACTTTTCCAAGGAAGAGAATAGAAAGAGAAAGGAGACAAGAACCCAGCCCAAAGCCTCAAGGAGGACCCACATTCAGGGGCCTTAACAATCAGAAGCTCCATCACCTTTATTCTACATGTTGTAGTTAATAGCCCAGATCTTTAGGCTAGCTATGGCACAATGACAACAGCAGGCAAAGGACCCTCCTTTATGGGGAATGTTTTACAAAGTGAGGCTGTCTGACATGAGCACCAGACAAAGGAGAGGAAAGCACTGCAGTGTTTCCCAAACTTTTTTGGCCTACTGCCCCCTTTCCAGAAAAATATTACTTAGCGCCCCCTGGAAATTATGAAACTATTTATTGAACTCAGAATAGAATGTAATACAAAAAAAAGGTGTGGCCATCACCACTTCCCTGGATCTTTGCAGCACCCACAAGGAGGCGGTAGCGCCCACTTTGGGAATCACTGACTTGGAGTGTTGCCAGAGGCAGAGACAGAAGAGAAACAAGTGTAACAATATAGCCATGGCATCCTCAAACCCATGGCTTGAATGGTCTACAAAATGGAAATAGCATTGACTCTGGACTCCAAAGATCTGTGTTCAAATCCCACACCTGATGCTTACTACCCATGAAGATGGGGCCTCAGTTTTCTCATCTTTAAAAAGAGAATGCTGGACAAGATGGCTTCAAAGACCCTTCTAGATCTACAAATCCTCAAAGGAAAGGTCATTTGTTACACCCTAACCATTTATTACTGGGACTGGGAGCACCCAAGTAATTGTGTCCTCTTCCTCTATGCTAGAAACTCAAAAGGGTAAAATGGACATTATGGTAATCATTCTCTTGGAGGTGGAGTTTATTATACTTATTTGTATATGGCTGAAAAGAATGCTTTTGTTACTGGATTCCATTCCTTATTTATGTTATTTCATGTCATGATTAAATGTTTTGCTATTCAATTTCTGTGTCCTTTGTATTCTCTGGCAATCAAGAGTGCATTTATTATAAAGGGGTGCAGGCCATGGGCTGCATAATTGATAATCCAAAACGGCCCCATTGTATCTTGGGGAGAGGGAATAATAGCAAGAGGTGCTATTGACAAAGCAGAAAACTGAGGCCCCCTCAGAAGGGACTCACCCAAAGCCAGGACTAGAGCCTATCCCCATGTCTGTCCAGGATACTTCTACCATATTGCCTTGCAGAAAATGTTCAGTTTCCCTCCTCTACCAGAAATATTCTGCTAAATGCCTCCTGGTATAGTTTCATCCTTGGTGCAATAAGGGGTACTTCAGAGAGTATACTGGGTACACCAAGAAGGAGAGGTTCCTCTTAGATGCTGCCACTACCAAGGGGATCAGCAAGAGTGAGGCCCTTCTGTGAGGATATCAGAGAGTAAGAAGAGGGGTGAATTGGTGTCTGGGATATTTGGTACGAGGTAGAGACCAGCCCACATGTTGGGTTGAGCAGAGAATTTGGTGAAAGTGAATGGAGAGGACAAAAGGGAGGGACAACTTGGGATCTAGAAGAGCAAGATGGAAGTGATCTCAAGGCTTGGCCCCAGGCCTTTCCCCCCTTGGGGCATCATTGTTTTGAGAGAGCTGTACATGGGTGTCTGTCAGTGTTGAGATATGGGCGATGGCTCCCCAGAGCATGTCCCACCAAAAACAAAGTTACAGAAATAGGAATAAGTGATAATGAAGTTGTGATATGCACCCTACAGATCCCTGCCTTGATAGTGCCACTTTCTGCCCTTGAGTCTGATGAAGTGTACTGGATAGGACCCTGAACTTGGGAGTCAAGAAGACCTGCCTTTTTTTTGTAACCCTTACTTTCTGTCCCAGAATTGATACTAAGTATTGGTTTCAAGGCAGAAAAGCAGTAAGGGGGAGGCAACTGGGGTTAAGTGACTTGCCCTGGGTCACACAACTAGGAAAATGTATGAGGCCACATTTGAACCCAGGACTTCCTGACTCCAGGCCTGGCACTCAATCCAAAGAGTCACCTAGCTGTCCCTGAAGAACTGACTTTTAAATCCTGCCTAAGACATTTATAAAATGAATTCTAGACAAGTCTCTAAACAGAGCTCTAGGCAAGTCATTGAAAGTCCTTTAGCCTCTGTTCAGAAAATAGGTTGATAAGAGGAGCAACTGGTTCTCAGAGCTGTGGTAATGCTCAAAGAAGATTATACACGTCAAAAGTTTTGCAAGCCTTAAAGTGTTATCTACACATGAACCATTATCATCATCATCATTATCTTCATCATCATCATTATCATCATCATCTTCATCATCATCATTATTATCATCATCATCTTCATCATCATCATTATTATCATCATCATCTTCATCATCATCATTATTATCATCATCATCATCATCATCATTATCATTATCTTCATCATCATCATTATCATCATCATTATCTTCATCATCATCATCATCATCATTATCTTCATCATCATCATCATCTTCATCATCATCATCTTCATCATCATCATCATCATCTTCATCATCATCATCATCTTCATCATCATCATCATTATCATCATTATCTTCATCGTCATCACCACCATCATTATCATCATTATCTTCATTATCATCATCATCATCATCATTATCACCATCATCATCATCATTATCTTCATCATCATCATCATTATCATCATTATCTTCATTGTCATCATCACCATCATTATCATCATTATCTTCATCATCATTATCATCATTATCATCATCATTATTATCATCATCACCATCATTATCATCATTATCTTCATCATCATCATTATCTTCATCATCATCATCATTATCTTCATCATCATCATCATCATCTTCATCTTCATCATCATCATCATCTTCATCATCATCTTCATCATCATCATCATCTTCATCATCATCATCATTATCATCATTATCTTCATCGTCATCACCACCATCATTATCATCATTATCTTCATCATTATCATCATCATCATCATTATCACCATCATCATCATCATTATCATCATCATTATCTTCATCATCATTATCATCATTATCTTCATCGTCATCATCACCATCATTATCATCATTATCTTCATCATCATTATCATCATTATCATCATCATTATTATCATCATCACCATCATTATCATCATTATCTTCAACATCATCATCACCATCATTATCATCATTATCTTCATCATCATCATTATCATCATCATCATTATTATCATTATCATCATTATCATCATCATTATCATCATCATCATCATCATTATTATCATTGTCATCATCATTGTCATTATCTTCATCATCATCATCATTATCATTATCTTCATCATCATCATTATCATCATTATCTTCATCATTATCATCATCATCATCTTCATCATTATCATCATCTTCATCATCATTATCATCATTATCTTCATCATCATCATTATCTTCTTCATCATCATCATCATTATCATTATCATTATCTTCATCATCATCATCATTATCACCATCATCACCATCATTATCATCATTATCTTCAACGTCATCATTATCATCATTATCATCATCATCATTATTATCATTATCATCATCATTGTCATTATCTTCATCATCATCATCATCATTATCTTCATCATCATCATTATCATCATTATCTTCATCATTATCATCATCATCATCTTCATCATCATCATCATCATCATCATCATCATCATTTTTGTCGTCGTCGTCGTCGTTGTTGTTGTTCTTTCCAATTTCTAGTAAAGCTGCTGCAGTGAGAAGGTAGCAGGCAAGTTCAATAGTTACCCTACCTTGCCCTGACTCTGCTGGCCCTTAGCTGGGGTTTTCTTTGAGTGGATCCATCTTCTACTTTGCTTCCTCCCACTCTCTACCAACCGACCCCTTTAGAAGAGGGAGTTGTTGGCATCGTAGTATCAGAGCATTGTGAGCTGACAGGAGCTTAGAGAAACACTAAGCCTGCCTCCTTATTTTACCAGATAGAGAGGCTAAGTAACTTGTATAGCATTATTCAGCCAAACAGGAATTCAAATTCAGATCTTCTGACTCCTGAGCTCCGGCCCTTTCCACTCCATCACAGGCACCTCTAGGCTGGATCCAATCCCAGATCCAAAACTGCCTCCAAGAAATCATTTTCTGCATTTTTCAAACCTCAGCGAGCCCCCTCTCTGGGCTAGGAAGGCTCCTTCCAAAATTGAAGTGAATTACTTCTGGGACGGGGATCTCGAATGTGTCTGGTGCTCAATCCACACTTCTGAAGCAGCCGGGGAGAGACAAAGATGTGAAGGGGACTTTAATAAACACTTCCCTGACTCCTCTCCACAGTCAGGCACACCTCACTCAGGGAAGCCAGGCTGCCAGGGCCGGGAGGGTTAGAGAATGGGAGCTCTG
Source organism: Gracilinanus agilis (assembly GCF_016433145.1). Taxonomy (NCBI): domain Eukaryota; kingdom Metazoa; phylum Chordata; class Mammalia; order Didelphimorphia; family Didelphidae; genus Gracilinanus; species Gracilinanus agilis. Next base: position 692,488,059 of record NC_058131.1, read on the forward strand.
AGGTCTTCAGAGCTGATTTGGCCAGGCTCCCTGCCAAGCCAGAGAAGGTAGTCAGTCTCTCACTTTCCACATATGGCAATGGAGAAGTTAAACAGTCTGCCCAGTGTCACACACTGAATTGGTGGTATACCGGTGGGGTGGGGGGGGGATGGAGGGGAGAAGGAGATGATGAGAAGGGGGCTCTCCTGTTTCCTAGACCGAGTTCTCTACCACAAGAACAGCTCGCATCTCGACAGAACCCTTAAGGTACAATGTATCATCGGGCTCATTTTACAGGTGAGGGAACTGAGGCTCGGGTGAAGCAACTTGGCTGGGATCACATAGTAAAGCAGCCAAGCTGGGGTTCCCTTAAGATCTTTCCACACCAAACCCAGCATCCTTACTCTGATGCTTTAAAGATATGAGGAGTTACAATGACCGTAATCAGCCACGCAACCAACTCAGCCAGTCTTTATTGAGTTCCGTGGTATCTAGAAAGAGACGGGGCTCCAGAAAGCTACTCTCTAGTCCTAGCTCCATCCCTAGCAGTTGTATGACTTGAAGGAAATCTTCGGTTCCCTCTGGACCTTGATTTCCTGGCCAGCAAAATGCAGCAGTTATCCTAGATCAGTGATTCCCAAAGTGGGCGCCACCGCCCCCTGGTGGGTGCTGCAGTGATCCAAGGAGGTGGTGAATAACTGTAAGGGGGCGGTGATAGTATGTGACAGGGAGCTCTAAATAATATTTTTCTGGAAAGGGGGCGGTAGGCCAAAAAAGTTTGGGAGCCACTGTCCTAGATCAAGGATTTTGAACCTTTTATATGCTGTGGACCCCTCTAGCAGTCCAGTGAAGATGATAGACTTCTTCTCAGGAAAAATGGCTTTTTAAAATTAATTAATTAATTATTTAACCTTTCATTCATTCATTCGTTTGTTTGTTTGTTTATTTTTAGACCCTCACCTTCCATCTTGGAGTCAATACTGTGTATTGGCTCCAAGGTGGAAGAGTGGTAAGGGTGGGCAATGGGGGTCAAGTGACTTGCCCAGGGTCACACAGCTGGGAAGTGCCTGAGGCTGGATTTGAACCTAGGACTTCCCGTCTCTAGGCCTGGCTCTCCATCCACTGAGCTACTCAGCTGACCCCAAAAATGTTTTTAAATGCACAAAATAAAATCAGATTCCAAAGGAAGCCATTACACGGAAATAAGTTACCAAAAATTTTTTTAGCAGCCCGGGTTACTGAACCCCAGATGAAGTGGGGTCTCCAAGGCCCCTGCCCCAACTTTGACATAATCTCTATTCAAAGACTCTTCTAGGTCTGACGTTCTACTCTAGAGGATCTGTTTTGGTTCCTACATTCAGTTTTCGGTGTCCTGAGGTTACTCGCAGCTTGTTGCTGTTCCAACAGTCACTGGTTCAATCCATTCAGGTGGTGTTTACTGCCCTGCCCCCATGTCCCCACCCCATGCTCGGCCATGAGATGTGAGAGACAGGTAGAAGAGAGTGTCCTTAGAGGCCTAGCAGCTTCGTTGTTAGAGAACACGGGAAGGCAGAGTAGAAGAAAGTGGAAACTGCTGAATTCCCGTAAAGGGAGGCAAACCAAGCACTACAGAAGGCTCCTATGGAGAAGGCTTCGGGGAATCACTCTGGCCCCAGGTGTGAGGCCATCTGGCGGGACCTGCCTGACTCAGCACCTGCCCATGGACCCACAGCTGCCCCAGGCCCATCCTAGGCAAGTGGCTCCGGGTTCCAGGCAGGGAGGGAAAGAAGCCTTTCCACAGTGAGTAACCAGGCCTGCCTGCTGCTGGCAGCTAGGCAGAATAAATCTGTCCACAGGGCATAAATTGTTTAAGCAAAATGTCTCACTTGAATATTTAGGAGGAAGAGATGGGGAGAGGGAATGGGGTGAGAGGGGAGATGAGAGAGAGAGAGAGAGAGGAGGGGAGAGAGAAAGAGAGAGAGGGGGAGAGAGAGAGAAAGGGAAGGAGAGAGAGAGAGAGAAAGGGAGGGAGGGAGAGAGAGAGAGAAAGGGAGGGAGGGAGAGAGAGAGAGAAAGGGAGGGAGGGAGAGAGAGAGATGAAAAAGGAGGGAGGGAAAGCCTACCCCCATCTCTTCTTTCAAGGTCAAAACCATTCCTCTGGCTGGTAGAGAGGGAGAAACATCCTTTATAGGAGAGTTAAGTCAGAGGAAGCTAAACGTTTGGGAGCGGGAGTATATTACTGCCCTGAATGATCTGTCTGGTTCTATTAGGCTAAATATCACCATTTAATGGGGAATTATCCTCATAAACTGTGAATAGCTGGCTTCCCATCCAAGGGGACTTGGAAAGGGACTATCCCAGAGATAAGGCAGTCATATAGAAAAGGCCCAAGGGGAGAACTGGGCTTAAATTCCTTAGAGATACTCTAGCCTGATCTCCTTTCCAATACAGGATCCCCCTACACAGAATCTTCCAGCCTCTGCTTGAATACTTCCAGTGGCAGAGAGCTCACTATCTCACAAAGGGCAGGCACCCCTCTTCAGTGTTAGACAACTCCACTCCTGTACAATGATAAAGATTCTCCTAAGTGGCATCTTTAAAATGTAAGTTCATTACAGGTAGGGATTGTTTCATTCTTTGCATTTGTATTTCCAGTACCTGGAATAGCACCTCTAGTACCTGGCACATAGTAGACTGAATAAATACTTGTTGATTCATTTCCAAAGTGTTTTAAGGTTGGCCAAGTGCTTTACACATATCATTAACTCACGTGGTCCATACATCAAACCTGGGAAGTAGATGTGACTATTCTCTTCATTTTAAAGATTAGAAAACCAAAGCTCAGAGTAGTTCAGTTGTTAAGAACCCTGACTTGCCCACTGTTAGCACGTTAAGGTTTGCAAAGTGCCTTACATGTGTTATCTTATATGACCTTCACATCAATTCTATGAAGTAGATGCTATTATTTTCCCCATTTTACAGATGAGGCAACTAAGGCTGCCAGAGTCAAATTTCTCTCTGAGGACCATGAAACTAGTAAATTCCTGAGTCTTGTGGGATTTGAATTCAGACCTTCCTGACCCCTAGGTCCTCTAAAACTCTAGCCACTCTACCACCTACCTGCCTTAGAAAATAATTCTAACTGGAAAAATTCCATGTGAATTGGAACGACCTCCAGGAATTGATGCAGAGTGAAAGGAGCAGAACCAGGAGAACATTGTACACAGAGATGGATACACTGTGGGTAAAATCAAATGTCATGGGCTTCTGTACTAGCAACAATGCAATGATCCAGGACAATTCTGAGGGACTTATGATAAAGAATGCTATTCACAATCCAGAGAAAGAACTGTGGGATCAGAAATACAGAAGAAAAAAAACATTTCCTTGATCACAAGGTTCAATGGGGATATGACTGGGGATGTAGACTCCAAATGATCACCCTAATACAAATATTAATAATATGGAAATAGGTCTTGATCAATGACATATGTAAAACCCAGTGCAATTGCTCATAGGCTATGGGAGGAGGGGAGGGAAAGAACATGAATCATGTAACCATGGAAAAATATTCTATATTAATTAATTAAATAAAACATTTCAAATTAAAAAAAGAAAATCATTCTAATGTTGATTTAGAGTTTTGTCCATCCTTAGATGAACACCGAGCTGAGTCCAGCGTTTAAAAAGAAGTGTGGTGAAAGGTCATTAGCTTCTGAAGAGCTCAAGACAGGCCTCACACAAAGAGCAATGGAGAGGCCCATGGTGGATTCAAGCTGGGAGGAAAACATATATCACCAAGGGAAAACACTAAAGAAGAAAAGGAGGTCATCAATGAATTGGGTGAGAGAAGAGAACGTGGCAAGAGCCAGGAAAGATAGGTGCACTGGTCAGGAGAAAGCAAGAAAGGCTTCCACCATGTTGGGTAAACTTCCTGTGGTGAGCTTTTGACAGAACGTGGAAAGAAGTTGCACAGGATGAAAAGGCATAGATGGCTTGCAATTGGAATCATAAGAAGGAACTCTTTATTCAGTGAGATCACAGATCCATTTAAGTCTACATACTTATAGAGAGATAAATGCATTATGGATGTGTGTATATGTATGTATACACACACACACACACACACACACACTCACATTCCTTGCCTCTCCTGAGAAAAATCTCAAATTTCTGAGAGCAGGACTGATTCCATGTTTCATTTTGAATCCCCACTGCCTAACAAACTACCTGGACCATAGTAGGTGTTCAATAAATGCTTAGTGCTTAGTAAACTGAAACAAGATTCAGACCCACATCTTCCTGACCCTGAGCCCAATGCTCCAGACTAGACCAGGCTCTCTCTCCCATGAGGATTGTTCAAAGGAGCTGGGGTGGTTAGCCTGGAGAAAGGGACACCAGTGGGGAATAGTTTTTGCCTCCAAGGACTTCATAAATGTACAAGTTTTAGAGCTAAAGGGGCATCAGAGATCATCTAGTCTTTCTCTCCTCCACCCCAGGAGCTCCAGAGGTGGGAAGTGATTTTTCCTGAATCACACTGGTGGTAAGTAACAAAGCTGGAATTTGTTTTGGATCTTCTGGCTCCAAATGCTGTACCCTTTGCCTTACACTATATTACACTTCCCAGTAGAATGGCTTCCATATGGAAGTGAGAATTGGCTTGTAGAGTGACTCTGAGGTCCCAACATTAAAGTCATTTAGGGGCACAAGATGACTCAGACATACAGAAAAAACGATGCAAGAGATTCTCAATGTTCACGGAATGGAATTCTCCTTCTCTATCAGCTCTAAGAGAAGTTCAAGAGTTTAAGAGTTAAGTTTAAGAGACCTTCCCCCTCCCCCCCCATCGAAATCTATTTATCATCTCCAGGTAATCTGATAAGGATGGCCTAGTTGATAAGAAAGTAATGGGACATGGGAGATGATCTTTCTGTTAACTCATAGCTGCTTCTCCGAAGTGCCATTGAGTCACAAGTTTATTATATAGGAAATCAAAGTTCCCTTTCACCCCAAAAGTACAGAGAGAGTTTTGAAGCTTTGCAGACATTGCAATTAGTTTAGACAACACACAGAAACCTCAGAAACTTCAAGGTGAAGATGAGAACCAGGCTGGACATTCAGCTACGTGATTATCAGCAAGCTAAGTCTGAGAATACTTTTCTCGGGGATGAAATACCCCTGCTAAACCAAGGTTTTGGGCTTGGCTTGCCAAGCAGCTGCATTTCTGACCAAAGGGGAAGAATGTTAACCTCTTAACTACTGGTTTGCTAAGAGCTTAAAGCTTTCCAATAAGGCCACAATACTTTTCAACAAGAAAAGGTGTGGATCACAAAAGGGGTCAAAAGAGGAGTCTCCGATTTTTATCTATTCGAGGCTGTTTCTCTTATTGGCTTCCCACACCCCTCCTCCTTTCGAGAGTGGGGAAATTAAGGCCAGAAAAGAGAAGCTAATTTGTCAAAGGTCACATAGTTTGTTCAAAGAAGAGCCAAGTCGTGTCCAGATAGGCTTCGATCAGCAGTGTTCCTTCACAACAACCCTCTGCCCCTGTCTGCTTGGACTACCGGTCCAGTATTCCCAGGATCACCAAGACTAGTGGCTCCACCAAGGGGAAAGAAGGGCTCAATGCTGGAGTTGGAGGAAGCTTCACTGTTAGTAAAGCATTGTGCCTCTTCTTCAACATTTTAATGAATCTGTAATTTAATCAAAATGGCTTCTCTCTCCAAGGGGCGGACAAACAGTCCCACCTTGCTTTCTTGGGCTATGGGATTCTTATTCTTATCCTCCCTTACAGCCTTCAGAAAGGGTCCATTGAATGTGTTGCAGGCTTTCCTCGAGCGAAGGGATTCTTAATCTTTTCAGTGGTGTGAACCCCTTAGATGTCTGCTCCAATGTGGTCCTGGATCTCGTTCGAGAGAAGGGGTTCCCACTAAGTTCCAGGGCTTGGCGCAATCCGGAAGAGACCATTTGGAAAAGCTCCCAATTTGCAGGGAATGCTGTTTCATCTCTTCTCCATAGTGGGCCTTCTCCATGGCAGTGGCAAACACCTTGTGCTTTGGGGAGCATCTGCCCCTCTGCTTTATGCCTTGCTTGGTATTTATAGTCAAGGATGCTGAACAAAACCATCTCTGTTGCATCTGTTAAGGAATCTTATAAGATGTTAACAAATGCATAGGAGATGCTTTATTCCGGAGGGAAGGGGGAACCTCTAAAGCAGCATTTTGTTCCACTGAATCACATGTGTTTTTATAGTCAACAAACAATAAGCACAGTGGGGATCTCGTATTCCCTGCCCTTTTTAGTCCATTGTGTGAATGTAAAGATATAGCCGGCTGCAAAATAGGATTTGTGAAAGCCCGGCTTTCCCCTTCTCATAGATTCCTCAAAGTTGCCTCTGGAGGCACTAAACCAGTGTGATAGACAGGTGGCGCCCAGCCCGAAGGCTTACTAAGTTCCAGGAACTACAAATATACACAAGCAAGACAGAGCTGCCCTCAGAGAGCTTTACACACTCATGGAGGACCGACCAGGTGAAGGGGAGGCAGCAGAGCATGGAGTTGGCTGGGAAGCGGGAGAGACCGTCCTCAGCTCCAGGAGAACAGCAAGGACGAGCACTCGGTGGCAGAGGAGCAGTCCCAGAATGTCAGCCCCGACGGAGACCTCCGACATCCTGGAGTCGTAAGATTTCCGAGTTTGTCGTTCTTTTACAAAGAAGCTGCCACCCAGGAAGTAACTTCGTCAAGGTCATGGAGCGAGTGAATGGCAGAGTTGGCATTAGAGGCCAGCTATCCATGCCAAGCTCAGCATTACTCCTCTTAGGGAAGGATTTGTCCAAGCCAGCCAGTACAGCCCAGGCCTGGGGGCTCTGATTGTCAGACTGGAGGCAACACCACTCCCTAAACACTGCTTTTACAGTGATTCCCAAAGTGGGCGCCACCGCCCCCTGGTGGGTGCTGCAGCGATCCAGGGAGGCAGTGATGGCCACAGGTGCATTTATCTTTCCTATTAATTGCTATTAAAATAAAAAAAAATTAATTTCCGGGGGGCTAAGGAATATTTTTTCTGGAAAGGGGGCGGGAGGCCAAAAAAGTTTGGGAATCACTGCTTTACAACAACAACAAAAAAAAGTCCCTGGGGCGGGCTCCTTCTGCCTCTTCCCCAACCCCACTTTCATGTGGCGTATCACAGGTTCCCAATCTAGAACGAGGAGCAAAATTCCTGCACCCTCCACCCCTGGGATCACAGATCCATCTTCATCACCTATCAAGTAAACTTACAAAGTGCTCCCTTCTCACTGCCCTGACAGGTACCAGAAGAGGGAGGAGAGAGCTTCCTGGAGAACGCCTGGGCTGGCTGGGGAGACAAAGCTTACACATCCAGTTTTGTGAAGGAAAAAAAAAGACAAGACAGGATTTACTGCAGTGCCAGGCTCTGGGGGCCTTAGGAGTGAGCCTCCTCCAGAGGAGAACGCATAGGATAGCAGAATGAGCCCTGGGCTGGAAGTCACATCCCAGGTCCTCTCATTGAACCCATGACCTCTGGAAATCTCTCCATCTCAGTGCCCCGAGTGTCTAATAAGGAGTTGGACTAAGCAACACTGAAGTCCCCTCTAGTCCTGACATCTTGCAATTCTGTGATTTGGAGCCTGAGGCCCAGAGAGAGAAAATGTCAATGGATAGAAGATTGGATAGAGTCAAGGTAGCTCCATTCTTTGTCATTTGCTTTGACTGGGAAGGACTCTGAGTAGCCTAGGACAGTGATGGGCAAACTACAGCCCAGGGACCAGACACAGCCCCCTGAAATGTTCTGTCCAGCTGCCACATTATTCCTAATCGGACGAATACAATGAGTAGGATACAGTACAATGAAACTTCAAAAGAGTTGCCCTAGAAACAGTCTGACAGAGGAACATTTCCTTTCCTTTGGCCCCTCTTTACAAAGTTTGCCCATCACTGGCCTAGGAGATACCTCCTGCTCTCCTGGCACCCTGTACCCACACTTGAAACCGTCAGGTTCTTCTGTGGGGTTACTCACGAGACCTCCAATCTCAAAGCAACTGAAGAGGAAGTACCAAAGTGAAGGACCAGAAAGATAGAAGGCATGGCTAGAGGGGTCCTAATGGGAAGACTGAAAGAGAATCAACCTGCCAGTCCCCGTGGTAGCAGTGCAACAAGGTGTTACTGTTGCAATGTCAAAGTGGTAACAATGTATCAAGCTTTCACTGGGCTGGGGGCTGAGCAGGAGGAGCAAGGGAACAAGGTGATGCTTTTAGAAGGGTGGCATGGTAACAATGTAACGAGGTGATAGTTCAGGGGCCAGGTGGCACTGATGTAACCAGTTGTTACTATTGCGATGGCCAAGAAGTAATAAGGCAACAATGGTGACTCAGAACAATGTCAACATTGTGTCATGGTGGAAGTTGGCCTCATCAGGCTTCAGGAGAATGGCCAGGATAGAAAAGCCTCCAACAGAGACATTGACGAAGAAACGATAGTGCCTTTGGTTAATCCTCTTTCCATTCCCCATCCCTGGTGGTGGTCTGTGTGACGGGCAGAACACAGGTAGATTCAAATGGGCTCCACAATACAGAATTAGGCAGGGAGATGGAGGCTGCTAGTGTGGAGGCTACAACTCCTGCCAACATCTTTATTAACCTGTTTAATGAAAAGTTATTCTTAACATTTATTTAATTATTTAATTAGTCTTGAATTAATAAATTCATGAAAAGTTATTATTAATAACCACGGTTATTATTTTTTAAACTGACAAGTTGTGAACCTGAAGAGAAAGAAGGGAAGACCCTGGGCTGGGAATTTTGAAGGAAAAAAAAAGCAAAAGGAGGGGGTGATCTGACCCTGAGCCATCAGGGAGTTCTGTTCATTGTGGGGGGGTGTGAGGGGTAGGTTGACAAAGAAGAGAAGGAAGGGAAAATAGCCCCACTGGTGAAGCTTAAGTACTCCTTTGTAGCTAATTCATCATGTATAATTTTGTCTCCATCCATCTGTTTCTGTTACTTTCTGCCTCTATCTCTCTTTCTCTGTCCCTGTCTGTGACTGTCTACCTTTTATTTCTGTCTCTTTCCCTGTGTCTTTCTGGATGTGTGTGCGTGTGCATGAGAGAGAGAGAGAGAGAGAGAGAGAGAGAGAGAGAGAGAGAGAGAGAGAGAGAGAGAGAGCAGAGAGAGGGAGAGAATCTCAAGTTAGAAGAACTGCATTGAGGTCTGAGTGGCATATTTGGCAACTTAGTTAAGATAACTGAGGTATAGCAAAGGTATTTGACACTCCTGCGGTCATCTAATCAGATCACTATGAGATCTGCTCTACTTTATCCACCCAACCATGATTCCCAGCAGAACTCAATCCCAAAAGGATAAACCTCTGCTATCTTTCTCCAAATATCTCCATCAATTCAAAGCTCCCTTCCCCAATCTGGGAGGCAGTGCTGCCTTAGGCAAAATTATGACAGATGCAATCTGTTTGCCTTTCATGGTTGTAGTCTCTTAGTTCTTCATTCTCCCTTCTCCTCCTGCTTCAGTGTTCTCTTCTCTCATCCAAGTACTGACCCTCACTTCAGACTAAAGGGTCCTTAGGCTCTCTACCAAAACTTGCTTTAAAGGAGATATTTAGATTCGTTCCTACTAAAGTACATGTGGCTCTTAATGGTTTACCTCTTCAGGGATGTGTGCATTTCATACAGGATCAAAACCTATAATTAAAAAAAATGAACCTTTTATGGAAAAATTTCAGATAACAGCAAGCAGATGTTTGAGACATTAGGAGTAAGACATAGTGAGAGATGACATGCTAGAGTGGATAGAGCTAAGAGTAAAGAATAACTGTGTTCAGTTCCTGTCTGACACATATATCCTGGCTATGTGATTTCACAAGTCACTTAACTTATCAGTTCCCCAAGCACCTTAGAAAGCAAATGCCCTCCTCCCATTACTGAGTTCCCTCAGGATATTCATTATAGGGAACTGTCCAGCCTCGATACCTTTCATTACTCTAAGAGTTATTCCTCTCACTTTTTGGACTTGGACATCATGCAGTTCCATGTTCACCATCTTTATGTACCATGAATAGACCATGAATTCTGAGCTGTTTAGTGGTAGTGGGAATATTTTCTATGTACATTCACTTAGCTCCCTTTGCCACCAAAAGCATATATTTATTAAAAAACAAAAACAATCTTTTACTGTCTATTGTAGAAGCCATATTTGGTATCAATCATAAGCTGGAAGTGCAGTAAGAACTAGCAAATTGAGGTCAAGTGACTTGCCCAGGGTCACACAGCTAGGAAATGTCTGAGGTCAGATTTGAATCCAGATCCTCCTGACTCGAGGTCTTACTCTCTATCCACTGTGCTACCTAGCAGGCTCTCAAAAGCATGTATTTCTAAGACTCTGGACTAGTGTTGCAATCCATTTTATGAAGATAACCAGAGCAACAACTAAGGCAGGGCAAACTAGGACTCCATATTTGAAGGATAATGACAGAAGTATAATGAATCCTTTGAGCAGTATAAAATCAACAAAACCTGGCAGATGGTTTATAAGAATAATTCAAATAAGAAGTTACCAGATGTTGCACTTCAATGAATTTGTCCCTCACTAGAATTTACCCTCTCCCTCAGGATGACCTCCTTAGCAGAAGTTCATGATTCTTGTCTCAGATGAAAAAATTCCTAGTTATGACTGCAGGTAATGCTTTAGATTGGCAGCTAAGTGACACAGTGGATGGAGTACCAGGTCTTTTGTGACTTAAACAAGGCCATATGGATAACAGGGACTAAAGGCTAGGTTTTGGTTGAAATCTTCTGAATCTAAATCCAGGAGTCTCTCCATTTTGCCACACTATATATAACAACCAATTACTTAATAAGTGACTTATAGATAAAGTCAACTCTGTACCTAGAGTGGATATCTTATTTGTGTTATAAATTACTTGTAGAGGATCCTAATTTTAAATGCTTATTTTACCTGTTACCCAGACTGTTTAAATATTTTGTTTCCTGCAGGTCTAAATGATATTATGAAGATTGTAACTCTGCCTTATATCAGAATTTGATGTCACTCTGAAAAGTGAGAGAGGAAGAACAATTAATGATTTGGGCAGTAGTCAGGAGGAAAAAGTTGGATGAATTTTTAGTTTCTTCTGAATCAAACTTGTACAAACATATTTCATTATTTTCTTTCAAGTGTTACAAAATACCACATTTCACTGTACTTAAAAATGGCCTCCTTTGCCAATTAAAAATTCATATTGTATTATTTCCTACTCATCTTTTACAGATTTTTATTTTGACTCTACTAAACCTGCTACTTGATCTTGGCATTTCAATTCATTCTTATTGTATTCCAACAAAATGACATCCACTCCTAGAACTCACTTGTTCCTCAAATATGCCTCTGGAAAATCTTAACATGTTTCAAGGATCGAATTGGATGCCTTATTATTAAACATGTAGCTTTTCACATTAATGAACTAGTTCAGAGCCCTAATGCTTATTTAGTGTTATAAATTCAATAAACTCGAGAAACCTATTTCCACATAATTGATAATTTCTTTATCAAAACCCCTAATTTCTTTGGCTTAAATAACTAACAAAATTTCTGGCTTTACAATTTACTAACAAGCTAATCAAATAATGATACAAAGATATAAATTATTTACAATGCCTAAATTACAAGGAAGATTATAGCCAGTCATCTTTGACCATTGCCACAATATTTGACTCGCCAATTACATAATTTAGTCCCACCTTTCAGTTATCTGAAGATAACAAAGAATCAATTCTTAAGAATTCTTTTCTTGAAGAGGAATGGTAAGGAGAAGGAAAAAAGAATGAGACAGATTTGGGGACATAGCTAATTTGAGAATTTGTTTCTCTTGGATAAGCATATTTCTTATAATTTATTACATATTTATAACAAATCATATGTATTATTATTATGTTTCATGTTATGTAAAAGGAATTGTTTTTATTTTCTTTGTAATGTAAAAGTTTAAAAATGTTCTAAAATTAAAAGAAAAAAACCTTCCTACTTTGTCTCCATACATCACTCAGTCTTCATCAGTTAACAGTAAAACAGTAATCAGTGACTCTCCATAGAATAGCAGTTAAAACTTTTACTTCAAAATTTCATATTCACACACAACAAATAAGTGTCAGTGTCAGGAATTTAGTGAAGGTCTTTTTTATACCAAATCCAGTATTCTTTCCTCTTTTTAACATTTAAATTTATTATTTATTTTAAACATTCTTTCCTTTTTAAATCTTGAATTTCAAATTCTCTCTTTCCCTTCAACCCCTTACACCCACTGAGAAGGCAAGCAATATGCTATCAATTATTCATGTGGAATCTTGCAAAATATGTTTCTACATTAACTATTTTTTAAAGCAAGCAAAATAAAGTGAGAAAATTATGCTTCGGTTTTCACTCAGAGTTCATCAGTTCTTTCTCTGGAATTGGATAGCATTTCATAATCATGAATCCTTTGGAACTGTCTTACGTCATTGCATTAATAGCCAAGTCTTTCACAACTGATTATCATTATAACATTGCTATTACTGTGCACAATGATATCCTGGATCTTCTTACTTCATTTTGCATCAATTCATATAGTTTACTATTGTATATAGAGTTGTTTTTCCTTTTTCTTTAATATCTTTGTAATACAGACCTAATAATGGTATTTCTAGATCAAAGGGGTTGCACAATTTTATATCTCTTTCAATATAGTTCTAAATTGTTCTTCAGAATTGTTGGATCAGTTCACTACTCTACGAGCAGTTCATTAGAATACCTGTTTTTCACTCTTCCCCTCCAGCATTTGTCATTTTTGATAGGTATGAAGTGGTACCTCAGAGTAGTTTTAATTTCCCTTTCTCTAATCAATAATGATTTAGCAGAACATTTTTCATGACTATAGGTATCCTTGATTTCTTTTTCTGAAAATTGCTTGCTTATATTCTTTGACCATTTATCAACTGGAGAATGGTTGCTATTTTTAAAAGTGTGACTATTTATTTGAGAAATGAGGCCTTTATCAGAAAAATTTGCTCTAATTTAAAAAATTACATCATTGTTTATGTTACCTTTTAGTATAAAAGTGTTTCCCTAATTATCCCTTTAAATAATTAGGTCTATTTTTGCTTTTCCTTTCTCTGAGATAATGATTGCTGCCTGTGTCTGTATTTTTTTTACTTCAGATAAAGCATAATAGGTTCTGTTCTAGCCCATTTACTTAACTCTTCATAAAGTGTCTTTCTTTTTCAAGTGTGTCTCTTACAAACATCATATTGTTTGGTTCTGATTTCTAATCCATTCTGCTATCTGCTTCTGTTTTATGGGTGAGTTCATCCCATTCACATTAACAGTTTCTATTATAACCTGTACACTTCTTCCATCCAACTTTGTTCCATTTATTCTTCTTTCTTTTTATCCTGTCCTTCCTCAAGACTATTTTGCCTCTATCTGCTCCATCACCCTCCCTTTTATTATGCCCCATTTCTCTTCTCCATTTCTCCTCTTATTTCCCAATTGAAGTTACATTTCTATATACAACTGAGTGTATATACATATTCTTCCCTCTTTGAATCAAATCTGATGAGAATAAGGTTCAAGCATTGCCATCCACTCCCTCCATTATAAAAGCTCTTCCTTGCATGTCTCTTTTATGTGAGAAAAATTTCCTCATTCTACATCTCCTTTGTCCCTTCATTCAGTATATACCTCTTTCTCACCACTTAGTTTTTTAAATCATTCCAAAATAAAAGACTTATACCCATGCCCTCTATGTAAAGTCCTTTTAATTACCCTAGCAATTATAAAGTTCTTAGGAATCACATATGAGAATGTAAATAGTTTAACTCAATTAAATGCCTTATGATTACTCTTTCATATTACCTTTTTATGCTTCCCTTGGGTCTCCTGTCTGTCAAGTTTTCTATTTAGTACTGGTCTTCTCATCAGGAATTCTTGGAAGTCCTCCATTCATTATATATATATATANAAAATAGTTCTTGGCATTTTTTGAATATTAATTGTAATCTCATAATACTCACTCTTATTGAGGCCCTTGCCCTTTACTGAGACTATTTTTCTTTTGTTTTTGATTATTATTAAAATAATGTATTAAATTATTAAAATAATTATTGTAATATTTTTAATATTATTTTTAATCTCACAATATTCACTCTTATTGAGCCCTTGACCTTTACTGAGACTATTTTTCTTTTGTTTTTTAATTATTTTAAAATATTTTATTAAATTATTAAATTAATTCTTGGAATATTTTGAATATTAATTTTTAATCTCACAATACTCAATCTTATTGAGCCCTTGTCCTCGAAGTTACCAACATCAGTATGGTGTAGAGAAGTGTATTAAAAGAATTAGGTTCAAATTATGGTTCTGTTAATTCATTTCGCTGGGCAAGACACTTCATTTCTCTGTGTCTAGTTTCCTCATCTGTAAAATGGGAGGGTGGAGTCGAGGACTCAACAATCCCTCCTAGTTTAAAGTACTATTATTCTCTATGGAAATAGGTCTTGATCGATGACACATGAAGAAATCAGCGGAAATGCATGTGGGCTATGGGGGAGGGGGAAGGTCGGGAGAGTGGAGGGGAGAGTAATGACATGAATTATGGAATCATGGGAAAATTTTTTTCTAAAAAATAAAAATTTAAAATAAGGTACTATTATTCTATGATGAATACACATGGATTGATTGATGCTTTCTTAAGTTCCTTTCAGGTGTAATATTCTGTAATTCTGCCATTCTGGATGTGAGGCTGCACAGTGCAGGATTTTGGACAGCATCAGGTAAGCCCTAGAGGGATTCTCCATAATCATCACTATCATTGCTGGGTTTATATATCAATTTAATATTTGCCACATCTTTTATGTCCATTAGGTCATCTGAGACGAACATAATCCTTTAATCCAGTGGTTCCCAAACTTTTTTGGCCTGCCACCCCCTTTCCAGAAAAAATATTCCTTAGCCCCCTGGAAATTCATTTTTTAAAAATTTAATAGCAATTAATAGGAAAGATAAATGCACCTGTGGCCATCACTGCCTCCCTGGATCACTGCAGCACCCACCAGGGGGCGGTAGCGCCCACTTTGGGAATCACTGTTTTAATGGAAGTCCTCCGGGTATTTTTCATCACATCGACAACCTTATTAGATGCTACCACCCAACTGCATTCGATTTGACTGTTGAGAGGGGAGATTTTCCCAAGATCTGATGGCTTCTTCTCCCACACACACTCCTCATTTCAGGCAGTCTGCGTTGACCAATCCATAGCTGCAGAGTAGGTGAACATGAGCTCAGCTGGAGGATGGGAACCAAGAGAGTCCCAAAGGCTCACAGAATCATGTCCTTCAGAGAAGAGCTAAAGAAATTGAGGATGTTCAGACTAAAGGAGCTGGGGCTTCGGGGGAGGGATGATGGATGTTCTCATGTGGAAGAGGGATTTGATTTGTTTTGCTGGGCCCCAGAGGGCAGAACTAGGAGTGGTGCTTGGAAGTTAGAGTTGTGTGTTTGGGGGACTCTAAGTATAAAGGAAGACTCCCTAAACACTCCAAGCTGCCCAGCAGCAGTATGGGAAGGGGAAATCTCAAAAGGTGATGAGTTCCCTTTGCATTAGGATTTTTATTTTACAGAGAAGGAAAATCATACAGTAAAGGCCTCAAGCAGGGAG
The DNA here is from genome assembly GCF_016433145.1 of Gracilinanus agilis. Lineage (NCBI taxonomy): Eukaryota > Metazoa > Chordata > Mammalia > Didelphimorphia > Didelphidae > Gracilinanus > Gracilinanus agilis. The sequence goes on from NC_058131.1 coordinate 692,503,724, forward strand.
TCTCCTGAAGTTAAGGCCAGGGCACTTTCTACGGGCATCGTGCCGTTTCCCCCCTCCCAGCTGTGCCCATTTGTCTTGTCCACGCCTCTCCCCATATTTGGTCTCTGTCCTCAGAAAGTCTGGGATTCGGTAAGAGAACCTTAAGCCATTCTTTCTCTGAAAAATGAATGAAACTTCTGATTTTCTCCAGGATAATGAGGTTAAAGTATTGGGTCCTGCCCACATGTACACACAAATGCACACAGACACTCATGCGGGCAGCCACCACCCTCTAGCACAACTGGCATCGACCGAGTGGAGGGGCAGATCGACTTCCCTTCTGGACAGAGTCACTAGTTACCTCCCCTGGGAGATGCCAGCACGGCCAGTCATCTCTCCTTCAAAGTTAGCCCTCCCTTCCCCCACGCCTAAAATGCCACCATTTATTCATTTGGCCAGAGCGCCAATCTCTACCTATCAATCTCTACCTGTGGGTTCCTTTATTTTTTATTATTATTTTTTAAACCCTCACCTTCCATCTTGGAGTCAATACTGTGGATTGGCTCCAAGGCAGAAGAGCGGTAAGGGCTAGGCAATGGGGGTCAAGTGACTTGCCCAGGGTCACGCGGCTGGGAAGTGTCTGAGGCCAGATTTGAACCCAGGACCTCCTGTCTCTAGGCCTGGCTCTCAATCCACTGAGCTACTCAGCTGCCCACTGTGGGTTCCTTTAAAGCAGAGGCTCTTGGGAACCTCCCTAAGGGTAGCTACCTACATATGAGTATTGCCTTGGGGTTCTATGGCCTGGGAATTGCCTCATTTGTCACAATACTCTAAACAGTCTGAACAACAATAAAAGAAGAGGCCCAATGATGAGATTTCATACACACATCTCCACACACAGATGACTTTCTGAACTTTTCAGAATTGCTAATAATCGACGGGCACTTAATTCCTTAAAGTTTGCAAAGACTTTTATATCTATTGTAGAGATCAAAATTAATATACAATATTCTACGTATTATATTTAACGAGATTAATTTACAATCAACTGAATAAAAAGCTAGATTACAAAACAACTTTTCTCAACCCACACAAAGGGAAAAAAAAGAGGAAGAGAGAGGCGGAGCCTCAGAACGTATACGCAATACATGAAGGCCCAAATGTGGGCAAAAGGAAAAGCATTCTGGGTAATACAGAAAGGAATTTGAGGTAATGTCATCTAGGGGTTCAAGACATTTATTTATTTATTTATTTGTTTGTTTATTTATAAGCCCTTAACTTCTGTGTATTGTCTCATAGGTGGAAGAGTAGTAAGGGTAGGCAATGGGGGTCAAGTGACTTGCCCAGGGTCACCCAGCTTGGAAGTATCTGAGGTCACATTTGAACCCTGGACCTCCCATCTCTAAGGCCTGGCTCTCCGTCCACTGAGCCACCCAGCTGCCCCCTCAAGCATCTTTTTTCTGCCAAACTCTCTCGGTTGGTTCTCATAAAGATCTCGGAAGGTTAGCTCTGCTAATATCATTTTCTCTGTTTCACAGGTGAGGAAATTGAGACAAAGGGACCGAGTGCGTTTCCCCTTTTCACACAGCTCTGAAGTGCCAGAGGCACTCCGGACCTCTCCTAATTATGAGCCAAGCGGCTTCTTTGCTGTGGCTGCAAACAGGCCTGGAGCTTCTTTTCAAATGGACCTGCTACTCCCTCAAGACTGGCACAGCCTTTTCCTGCTCTCGTCTCGTCTTGTCAGTGTAACCAAGCACAGGGCAAATAAAGTCCTGAAAGGCTTGGCCTGTGCTTCTTTGTACCATCAGGCTCCCACAAGCTCGTGGCCTGATGGAGAGACCAGGCATCTTCCCTCGTCCTGCTCCTGGTCCCCCTCAGGATGTTGTAGTGGCAAGAACCCGGGCCCCATGGCCAGAGGATCCGGGTCCGAGACCTTGCTTGCTTGATTCGGTGCCAGTCAGTGCACGAGGCTAGGTATCACCTGGGTGATCCTGGCCAAATCCCTTCCCCTCTCTGGGGTGAGTGTCTTCCTGCAGCTATAAAACCGGAAGGTTGAACTAGCTCAGTCCTATGATCTTATGAGTTATTGATGCTGGGCAAACTTTACCTGGTGGCATTTCCATAGAAGCTGAGCCGAGGCGAGCTGAACTATCAAAGTTTACTTTTTGCACCCTCAGAGGCTGATGCCAGTTGTTGCAGGATGTAGAAGCTTCCTAAGCATAACAGAACTAGTGGGTGCCCTTTATTGTTTTTAAACCTTTACCACCCATCTCAGAATCAAGACTGTGTATTGGGTCTAAGGCAGATGAGCGGCAAGGGCTAGGCGATGCGGGTTGAGTGACTTGCCCAGGGTCACACAGCTAGGAAGTGTCTGAGGCCAGATTCAAACTAAGACTGCCCGTCTCTAGGCCTGGCTCTCTATCCACTCTAGCTACCTACTGGTGCCCTTTCCATTCCCAACCAATGAAAACTGCTGAACTGGTAGGAAAATTGGGTCAGTATAACCCAGAGCCTTACTACCTGTGTGTCCTTGCACAAGTCACTTCACTTTTTGCCTCAGTTTCCCCATCAGAAAATTTTTTAAAAGGCAAAACAGAAAAGGTGATTGGAATTAATTAATGATAGCTAAATTATCTTTAGCTGTAAATACTAAGGGAGGTTGCCCTGGTGGAGACCCAGAGGGAGGAAAACCTATATGTGTCAGAGCTCAAAGGGCCTTTAAAAATCATCTAGCCCAGTTCCTCACTTTATAGAGGCCTTGAAGGAGCAAGAGACTTGGCCAAGGTCACTGGTAGGCAGTAGCAGGGCAGAAACTTGAGCAGATTATTGGATTCTAAATCTAGTGGTTTCTTACACTATTCTATCATGTCCCTGAGGAGTTAAAGGAGGAGCTACATCCATGTCGGGCCACTGGCCAAAAGAGAAGGCTTGGCAATGATGCTTTAATGGGGGAGTCTGGTTGTGATCTCTCACCAGGGTTACTGTCAGGGCAGGGAGCATTACATGGGGACCTCGTGTTCATGGGTTGAACTTTTATTCTCAAGCTGTTCATTGATTCCTTAACAGAATTTACAGCTGAGAGAGAGAACAGAGAATGTGGCATGTCACAGCTGGGAAAGAAGTCTCAGATCAATTAGGCCGGGGGTCCCTAATCTTTTTGGTGTCATGGACCCCTTTGGCAGTCTGGCAAAGCCTGCAGACCCCTTCTCAGGATCATCTTTTTACTTTTTATTTTATTTTTTAAACCTTTACCTTTCTTCTTAGAATCTATACTGGGTATTGGTTCTAAGGTAGAAGAGTGGTAAGGACTAGGCAATGGGGGTTAAGTGACTTACTCAGGGTCACACAGTTAGGAAGTGTCTAAAGTCAGATTTGAACCCAGGACCTCCCATCTCTGGGCCTGACTCTCAATCCACTGAGCCACCCAGATGCCTCCTGGGTCATCTTTTTGAATAATTGAAGATCGGGCTAAAATTTTAATTTGTTGTTGTTCTGTCATTTTAATCATGTCTGACTCTTTATGACCCCATTTGGGATTTTCTTGGCAAAAAGGTACTGGAGGGATTTGCCATTTCCTTCTCCATTACAGATGAGGAAACTGAGGCAAACAGAGTTAAGTGACTTTCCCAGGGTCACACAGCTAGGAAATTGTTTGAGACTGCATTTGAACTCAGGTCTTCCTGACTCCAGGCTCAGTGTTCTATCCAGTGGGCTACTTAGGTGTCCAGAATTTGTCACTAGAGGTTAGTGAAAATAAAGATGTTAATTTTTCCCATCCGAGTTCATGGACCCTCTAAAATCTATCCCTGGATCTCCAGGTAAAGAAGTCCTAGTTTAGTCAAAGAATCATAGATCCAGGATTGGAAGAAACCTCAGAGATCAGCTAGCCAAACCTTTCAGAGAACCGAGGTTTAGGGAAATTAAGTGACTTACCTATGGCCGCACAGAAACTAAGGATTTGAACCCAGGTCTTGATCTCTTTCTATTGTACAACTTTCTAAGTCCATCCCACAGAGAAGGAGTAATTTGTCCAAGATCACACAGCCAGGAAATGTCAGGGATGGGGTCCCACTCAAATCTCCTGATTCTTGAGTATTCGCTAGAAGCTCTCAATGTCTTCCATTGATTCAATGCCCTCACCCAGATGTCCCTCCATCCTAGGCCTAGTGCAGGGCACTGCCCTCAGACACAGCAGGACACAACAGGAAGAGCATGTTAGCTTCCAGGACTTCTAGAGGAACTTGCCCACTTCTCTGGCGCATCAGGAAATTGTCCCCACTCGTACCTCCAGCTCCCGTTTCCACCTGGGGTATTCTTGTAGGGACAAGAGTATGGATGGGAGAATAACTGTTATCAGTCACCGTTGAGGCTCCCTGAGTTACTGCACCTTTCTATACTATTCTGACCTTTTCAATATTCCATATTTTCATTGGCTCCCCATTCCCCTTCAGTCCCCATAGGCTCATTAGGCTGCTAGCGACCAATGGCAGGGCAGGGCGCTGGAAAGGTCAGAGACATCTGAGTCTGATGAAGTGGCTCCCCAGAGAGGGGCTGTAATAAGAGGTGGGAAGCAGCCCTCTAGCCAAAGCTCAGGACACCTAGATGTTGGGGACAGGCAGAGATGTGGGACCCAAGGGCTCAAGCTCCTTCCTTCTCCCTCTCCCATCTTCCCTCTATCTTAGGGTCCAAAAGGATAGGGAGAGACAGGACAAATGTGTCGTTCTTCAGCCGTGTTCAACTCTTTGTGAACCTATTTGGGGTTTGCTTGGCAAAGGTTGGAATGGTTTGCCATTTCCTTCTTCAGCTCATTTTACAGATGAGGAAACTGAGGCAAACAAGATTAAGTGACTTGCCCAGGATCACACAGCTGGCTTCTGAGACCAGATTTGTATTTAAGAAGATAAGTCTTCCTGATTCCAGGCCCAGCACTCTCTCCACTGCACCACCCAGCTCCTGGGAGGACAATGGTCCAATCAATCCATATTTACTAAGCACTCACTGTTTGCAGGGCGCTGTACCAATAAAATGGGGGAGAAAAATATGGACCTGCATAGACATATACAAATACATACAAAGTAAGCACAAAGTAACCTTGAATGGGGAAATCTTAGCAGATGGGAGGGACCAAGAATGGCCTCCTGTAGAGAGTGGCATTTGAGCCAAATCGAGAAGAAAAGGGAAAAAACAACAACAGAAGAGATAGAGGTGAAGAGAAAGTCAGTGAGAGACAATTCAATTCATTTCAATAGGCTTGCATAAGTGTTTGCTATGTGCTGGGCACTGTGCTAGCAGCTGGTGATGTAATGACAAAAAAATAAATAAATAAAACGAAACAGTCCCTGCCCTCAGGGAGCTTACAGTCTTCAGTGAGAAAAAAAATAAACAAAACTCCAAATAAGTAAATATAAAAGTTATATAGAGTAACTGAGGAAAGAGGAAGAAGGAACAATTCGGAACTGACCTGACCTGAACCTTTGATGGGAGGAAGGGTTGCAAGATGGAGAGAGATAGCATTCCAGATGTGGGGAATAATCTGGGCAGAGATTGTGGAGCCAGACATCAGAATTTTATAAATGAGGAAACTGAGGCTGAGAGAAACTAGATATATACACCCTGGGGACTTTGAGCTAGAGATGAGGGTTTGGGGATTGTTTCTAGGAGTAAGTAGGAAGAATATATATCTGTGAGGGAGGCTGAAAGCAGAGGAAGACTCATATCTCCATCTAGCAGATCCATTCTTAGGAGGTCTGTCTCATGGTCATGGCCAGAAAGGTCCTCCTTTGTCAGCCTGACCTAGGAGGTCTGCACCCTGACCATGTGTTTCAAGATGCCTTGATCAAATCAGCTAGTGATTATTAAATCATTTTAGTCATATCCTGACTCTTCGTGACCCCATTGAGGTTTTCTTGGCAAAGATCCTGAAGAGGTTTGCCATTTCCTTCTCCAGCTCATTTTACAGATTAGGGAACTGAGGTGAAAAAAAAAAAAGTTAAGTGATTTGTCCAGGGTCACACAGTGAGCAAGTGCCAAAGACTAGATCTAAATTCAAGAGGATGTCTTCCTGACCCCAGGTCCAGCACTCTATCCATTGAGCCACCTGGCTTCTAAGTCAACTAGACTTCCTCTGAAAATCCCAGCTGGAGTGTGTCCAAGAACTGTTCCCCAAACCAAGCAATTAATCCCTAAGAGGGCTGGCTATGTGGCTAACTGTCCAGGAGAACATTCCTCTAAGTCAGTCAGGCTATCCCCCAGGAGGACCAGACAGGATCAAGTGTCTAAGGGAAACCTTTCCCAAGCCAGTAAGCCTATTCCCAGGAGGGTCTATCTCAAGGGCTGGGTACCCAGGGACTCATTCCTCTAAGCCAGACAGTCCATCCCCAAGGCGCCCGTGCTATGGCCAAATGTCAAAGGCTCCACCCCAGGCTACTCCCTCTTCTATGGAAAGTGTCCATGAGTCAGGATCATTTGTCAGCAGCAGATTTCTGCTTAGACACGAAATTGGGGGTAAGCCCAGGGGTTTGATTCCTTTTTGTGTGTGTCATGGGCTCCTGGGACAGACGAAGGAAGCCTACAGAATCCTTCTAAGAATACTGTTTATAAATGCAGAAACATAAGTAAATCATAAATTTGTCTTTAAATTCCTAGACCTCAGGTTAAGACCCTTTGAACTAAATGATTTGTTCCAGCTCAAGGAATTTAGGCTTCTAGGTTAAGGGCCACCCAGGATTACACAGATGTCTCTAGCACAGAAGAGAAAGGATTCAAAGAAGAAGATTTGGATTCAAAGAACCTGGGTTCAAACAGGGACTCTTCCACTTAATCATGTCTCTGATTCAGACAACTCACTTAGCCTCTCTACATCTCAGTTTCCTCCTCTATCAAACGAAGGAGTCGGAGGCAAATAATCTCCAGAGTCCCCTCATGCTCAAAAGTCCTGCTAGAGAAAGCTAGCCTATAGCTGAGCTAAGACTCAAAGTCAGACCTCCAGGCTCATATATAGATGAATACATTCATAAGGATTCTCCCTCCACCAATATCGATTGCAGTCCCCCATAGCTCTCCATCCCATGCCATTCTTATTACACAAGGATCTTGGATGAAGATGGGAAGTAGGCATTACAGCTGTCTTCAAGCATTTGAAGGCATTCCACTTTGTTCCTGCTGCCCTATCTGGTTTAATGCCCCTCCCAGGGCAAGCTCATAACTTCTAACTTCACCACCATACTGCTATCTCAAGCCTTGACTGATACCACACTCTTAGCATCCTCTCTCCTCTATCTGGAGCACTTGAGGGCAAAGAACCAAACTCCTCCCAATGCCTTCCTTTATAGAGGGCAGAAATTGGACTCTCAGGTCCCTCCATTTTGTTCCTGCTATTCTACCTGGTTTCAACTCCATGGAGCAAGATGCCCCTATGCTGGGTATGCCTTTGTACTCCTCTATCTTGTTTTCCTGCTCCCTTCTTTTGCCTCCCTTTTAAAATTTCTTGAGGGCAGAGACTATCTTTCCTTTCATTCATTGTGTGTGCATGACACATAGAGGCACTAAAAATGTTTATTGAATTAGATTGGATAGAAGGGCTGTCATGAAGAAGAGGGACTTGACTTGTCTTTCTTGGCTTCAGAGAACAACTGGCAACAGTCATCAATGCACATTTATGACTATTTATTACTAACTGTGTTTCGAGCCCTGTGCTAAGTGCTAACAATGAATGCCAGCTTCAACAAAGCATACCTTAGTATCACAGAGCAATGGGAAGAGTACTGAACTTCTGAGAACCAGAGTGTGGATTCTGGCTCAGCTACTCATTACCTTGGCATCCTTGGACAAGTGACTTCTCTCTTAGCTTCGATTTCTTCCTCTCTAAAGGGAGGAAGTTAGACTAGATGACCTGTAAGGGAGCACACACACATACACACAAGCAACACAGTGACCTGGTATACAGTAAGCCTAGAAGAGATATTTACTAAATTCAGTCAGACTTGGGGGGGGGGGAGCAGATCTTCAAGGACAGAAACCACCTCATTCAGATCTAGAGTCAAAAGGACACTTAAGATATTGGTTAGGGGGCAGCTGGGTAGCTTAGAGGATTGAGAGCCAGGCCTAGAGACTGGAGGACCTAGGTTCAAATCCGGCCTCAGACACTTCCCAGCTGTGTGACCCTGGGCAAGTCACTTGACCCCCATTGCCCACCCTTACCACTCTTCCACTTAGGAGCCAATACACAGAAGTTAAGGGTTTTAAAAAAAAGATATTGGTTAGATTGCTGTAGGTCCAGAGGGGGACGGTAACTCAGCCAAAGTTACACAGGTAAGATGTAGCTGACTTGAAATTTGAACCCAGCATCCTTGGCTCCAAAATCCAGTGTTCCTTTGGCAAGCCTTTTTTTTTTGTCTTTCTCCACATCACTAAATTCTTTAGGGGTGCGGTTTAGGTTGCCAGATGACTGGTAGGAAAAATGGAAAGACCAGAGCAGCATGGAAGCAGCATAGTCTTGGTTTCCATAGTTGTCCGCCCCTACTGAGCAGTTGTTTGGGAGCTCTCTTGGAATTCATTCTCTTTCTGAACTCCTGGGTGAGGAGAGGAGAAAGAGCAGGGTGGGGGGCAAAGGAATCATCCTCCTGTTTGGGAAATGCCAATGAAGATACAACTATAGCACCCCCATGGGAGGCAAGAGAAGGCTGGGCCAGGGGCAGAGGAGGAGGGAGTAAGGAGCTTTTTGTCTTCTTGTGAAAGCAACTAGAGCAAACCATCTTCACTGCTGTTTTGATGGCCCCAGCGCTCCCGCCTGCGCAGTATCTCCATCTCGCTAAAGGTAATTACAGCTCTTCCTGTGTAATGAGATGGTTTTTAAAGGCCATTCAAAAGAAATTCCCTATAATGAGGTTAAGGGTTTTACAGTGTTATACATCAAGGCAGCTGGTAATTGGTGGGATCCGGGCTGCATCCTGGAGTGGGGAGATAGGAGTTTTTGTGAATCATAGGCCAGTTCAGAGAGCACACAAGCCAAAGTGGCCCCTTCAAAGGGAGAGAGAAAAGAAACAGGCAGGGGCGACCAAAAAGTTTCTCCAGTGCTGCTGATGACAAGCACTCCTGCAGAGGGGAGAGAGGAGGGAGACCAGGAAGGAAAGAATTTGGAAACCAGGTCATCAGAGAACTAAATGAGGAAAATGGTGATGCTTTACCTGGAGAAAACATGGTATGGGGAAGAACCGATGCGGCTTCCAGCTGTAAGAAAGATTTTCACCCCAAAAAGGGCACAGGCAGTCAACAAACACCTATTAAGTATATACTATGTGGAGATAAAAAGAAAGACAAAAGACAACCCCAGTTCTCAAGCACCTCACAGTCTAGAGAAGGGTCAATATGAACATGACTGTATAAACAAGATATATTTGTGCGTGTGGTTGTATGCCAATTTTGCCATTGATAGGCAAATAGATAGAGGAATTAGAAATACTCAACAAAGGAAAAGAACTAGAATTAAAAAGGGATCAGAAAAAGGCTTCTTGGATAAAGTGGGATTTTATCTGGGACTTAAAGGAAGCCAGAGAAGCCAGAAAGTGAAGATGAGGAAGGAGGGATTTCTAGACTATGGGAAGTGTCTGTGAAAATGCCTTGATTTGGAAATGGAATGTCTTGTTAAAGGAACAGGAAGGAGACCAGTTGACACTGAATCAAAAAGTACATGGGCCCAACTTTTGCGACAAAAATCCACTATTTGACAAAAACTGCTGGGAAATTTGGAAAACAATATGGGAGAAATTAGGTTTAGATCAACATCTCACACCCTACACCAAGATAAATTCAGAATGGGTGAATGACTTGAATATAAAGAGGAAACTATAAATAAGTTAAGTGAACACAGAATAGTATACTTGTCAGATCTCTGGGAAAGGAAAGATTTTAAAACCAAGCAAGAGTTAGAGAAAATTACAAAATGTAAAATAAATGATTTTGATTATATTAAATTGTAAAGCTCTTGTACAAACGAAAACAATGCAGCCAAAATCAGAAGGGTAACAACAAATTGGGAAAAAAATCTTTATAACAAAAAACTCTGACAGGGGTCTAATTACACAAATATACAAGGAGTTAAATCAATTGTATAAAAAAACCAAGCCATTCCCCAATTGATAAATGGGCAAGGGACATGAATAGGCAATTTTCGGATAAAGAAATCAAAAGTATCAATAAGCACATGAGAAAGTGTTCTAAATCTCTGATAATTAGAGAAATTAAAACAAATCAAAACAACTCTGAGGTATCACCTCACACCTAGCAGATTAGCTAAAATGATAGAAGGGGAGAGTAATGAATGCTGGAGGGGATGTGGCCAAATTGGGACATTAATGCATTACTGGTGGAGTTGTGAACTGATCCAATCATTCTGCATGGCAATTTGGAACTATGCTCAAAGGGCTATAAAAGAATGCCTGCCCTTTGATCCAGCCATACCATTGTTGGGTTTGTACCCCAAAGAGATCATAGATAAACAGACTTGTATGAAAATATTTATAGCCATGCTTTTTGTGGTGGCAAAAAACTGGAAAAGGAGGGTATGTCCTTCAATTGGGGAATGGCTGAACAAATTGTGGTATCTGCTGGTGATGGAATACTATTGTGCTCAAAGGAATAATAAACTGGAGGAATTCCATGTGAACTGGAAAGACCTCCAGGAATTGATGCAGAACAAAAGGAGTAGAGCCAGAAGAACACTGTATACAGAGACCAATACACTGTGGTAAAATAGAATGTAATGGACTTCTGTACTAGCAGCAATGTAATGACCCAGGACAATTCTGAGGGACTTATGGTAAAGAACACTACCCACATTCAGAGGAAGAACTGCAGGAGTGGAAACACAGAAGAAAAACAACTGCTTGAACACATGGGTTGAGGCGGACATGATTGGGGATGTAGACTTGAAACTACCACACCAATGCAACTATCAACAATTTGGAAATAGGTCTTGATCAATGACA